>NW_026126549.1:6705000-7305000 GCF_943737965.1 Phodopus roborovskii | reverse complement strand
TGAATAGTTTTTTTTATAAAGTAAATTTCTTTTAGACAACATGAAGTTAGTTTTGTAAATCGGTCTGATTACCAGTCTTTTGATGTTTTATTTAGAAATTTATTTAAATTACATATAATTATTAGTGTAATCCGGTACCTTAAATCTTCCACATTTATCTTTCATTTATTTCATATTGTCTTTCTTTTATTTCATGTATGGTTATGTACTGAGTATCATTTATGATTTAATTGTGTCTTCACAGCAGACTAAATATATGTAGTAGTTTTTTGTAAAGCATTTTTACCATTGATAAATGATTTGAAACACTTTCTTTCTGCAGCCTACCTAGCGCTAATAGTATGTTGTGCCATGTGTAGTACATAAGATCCTCATGACTATACCCTCCTGGTTCTCCATTGATGGCATCTTTACTGTAGATAGCCACTCAGCTTGTGAGACAAAAGTCAGTCCAGTGTTCCACAGGCCAAATAAACCAGTCACATTTTGCAAACAGTGCAGGCCATTCAAGAAACCCTGAAAAAAAATGAGAGGAAACTGGGCATTTGAAATACCCTTTCCATATTTATAGACTACAGCTTCTAATTTCTGGGCAAAATAAAACTTTTACAATGATAAGAAGAGATATTAAAAAGCTTAGGTAATCTGTATTCGTGTCATGTCAAAAAAAAAAAAAGAAAGAAAAAAGAAACTAAAAACGTCTAGATATTTGTTAAGAATCTATAGGCAAGCTCCTCGATATTTGTTAAGAATCCATAGGCAAGCTCCTCATGTGGCCGCAAACATTGACAGGTAAAGCATACCAATTACCATTCCCATGCCATCCTCCATCCTCAGAGGACTTTCTCACAAATGGCTGAAACACAGAGGGAGGCTGTGATTTCTCTCTCTTCTTCTGTCTCTGCTGCCTGACAATTAGGAGATTCCCTTATGCAGCTGTCAATTATATTCCTGAGATGGAGTTTCTCATCTTATACTCTAGTACAGAACAAATAAAATAAATCAATGCCACTTGGCTTGGCCACAGCAAGAGCCATCTCATAGGAACTATATCAAATAAATCTATCTCGGTAGAGAAATGGTAACAGGACCAGTGTCAGTACTCAGGACTGCATTCTTGAGAGTGGGTCTGCTAAATTCTCATATCCCCAGAAGGAAGACAACACTCAACATGACCTGTGTGCTCTGCTCCTTTGGATGTGGCAGCATGTGCAAGACTCCTTAAGAAAAGTGACGGTCATTGTACAAAGAAGGCATCATAGCAACTGTGAAAGTGTTAGCTGAATAAGGAAGTCTACTGAGGCAGAAAATGAGAGAGACTATCATAATTAGTTTTTCAGCTTTGCAGGCAGATTCTTGTTTTTATATAAAACATTGAACAACCTTGGGATCAGAGAACCTAAACCTAATTCAAGACATTCAGGGTTAGAAGGATAATAGTGATAAAAATGTATTTAAGAAATAAAGGCTGATGACAGGGATCAGGAAAATGAAGGCAGAAAGGAAGATAATGCATGATGAATGAATTGGTGCATTGGACCAGACACTTTCTCCAGTCATCAGCACTTTGTGCTTTGCTCTGATTTGGCTTTGATGGTTAACCAAGGTGCAGAAGCCTTGGTGAATGTCAGTGTATACACATGCATCCTGTGTATAATTGGGGCCACAAAGAAGACAATTTGGGAAGCATTAGGTAAGAAATGGTAGGAGAATCCGAAGGAAATAATAGGATTCAAGGAGTTTTAACATAGTTTGACATTAGCATCCAACAAAAGAACTAACATTCTTCCACGAAGAGAAAATTTTCACAAAACTTTCTGAAGGAAGACAAACCTGTTGATTTGTCACAGTCAAAGAAAGTGCTTTGACCATAATCCTACTTGGAAACTACTCCATCTAAAACCAAGTACTCAAATTAGTCTGAAGTTATAAATATTAAGAGAATATACAATTATTTTCCCCTCTGCAAGTGAATATTGCTGAATCATTATTTAAGGAATATTGGTCCCCAAGAAAATTAAAATATCCTTATCATAAAGCACTAAGGAAATTTAAAACCAAGACAAAATAAAACTTTATTGTATTTAGCAAAAGTATTTTTAAAAGTACCAGACAATGGGTCAAAAAGAATTGTATTATAAATATATTTGAAGATTCAGATTTCACAATCAACCACTACTTTTCTGTGGCCTTGGTATGGCAATACTGATTGATCTCCTCCACCCCTTTAGATATAGTATCAGTAGCTTTGACCACACTCATAATAATAAAAAGCTTTCTAACAATAGGCAGTGTTCTGAGCTGGAGAATACTCTTCTTACATTATGAAGACTGAAAATGGACAGTAAATAGAGATGCTTTCAGGGGACAGCTTGACTCTAGCAAATCTTTATTAAGAAAAAATCTGAGTGTTCTTGAAGCACCTAATATTAGTATTCCAGATGAGATAATGAGAGAAGTTAATAGGAATGATACCCAATATTATTTTAAAAGTATAGTAGGTAGATGTATAAAGCAACTCAGGAAACTTTCACTATTTTATTGGAATGGGACTGCTGGGGGAAATATGACTGGGTAGAATGTATAGCATCATGTACATTTGATGGGAATCAGAAATGTCTTGTGATGCTAAAACAGGCTTGTCTTTCATTGCAACAGAAGAAGTGTGACTAAAGCATGCTTTGCTTCACAGTTTATAACTTCAGTCAGCATTGTCCAGTCCCAGGGCATTCCATACAAGGTCCAGAAGGAAGTAGCATGAATAATGCAGAGGAAATGATCAGTAGAGAAGGGTAACCCAACAATGAGCCAATTCTGGTCAAAAAAGAGCAGATGATCTTTTAACAAAGTGGCTTTGGCAATATGTAGAGAGAATGGTTAGTCTGACTTTCCCAGGCATCACGTCCTAACAAACACCCCTTCCATTTTCTGTGTGTTGTACTAATGTCTCCAAATAGATGTTCTTTCTCTACAAATACTATATTATTCAGATCTAAGACAAGCCATGAAATGAGGTAAGATGCCTACATAGAGTACTCCAGAGAAGCCAGTTTAGGCAAGGCTGCCCACTATCCTGACTGGCCAGGACTTCTGGAAACTTCACTGGCCTGAATCAAAACATTCTGAAGTTGTGCAATGCAACTGTTGTAAAATATCACAATTTTTTGAGTTGGTTACATGTTATACTGATAGTAATTTTTGACTACTTGGTTTATTTTTTAAGTATGATGACAAGAAACTAAAACAATACAGAGAATTTGCATTTGTGATGATCCCTGTATTTCTGAGAGAGGCACATGCTTCCTCCTGACAGTGAGATCAGTCTTGTCTTTCTTACTCCCTGCAGGGAAAATATAATAAAGTTTCCTTTGTTTAAATATTTAGTGGAGTTGGCAGAGCATCGAGCACTGGCTAAGGGGATAGAATCCATCAATCCTGATCGCTCAGAAAGCAACTAATACGTGATGGTTTAGCAGCTTGACTGGTCTCATGGTACCCATGTGATTAACTGGACATCATTCTTGGTGTGATTTTGAAGGTATATTTGAATACAATTAGCTTTTAAATTATCTGATTGAATAGAGTAGATTTCCCTCCCTTAGGTGGGCTTTATCCAGAAGATCTGATGAATAAAGGACTACAGAGGGAACTTCTCCTGTGTGCCTGTCAAATGGAGACATTGCTCAGTCACAACTTTGGAATCAGGTTGAAGCAATGGCTCTTCTTTTCTTGGATCTTATACCTGCCACTTCTCCTACTGTCTTGCATCATTAGGTCTCTTGGTTTATAACTTGGTGAACAGAAATCTTAGAACTTCTTAGCCTCCATCACCACCTAAATTAATTTCTTGAAATCTCTTATAAACACATATAATCATGTTTCTATCATGGGGATATGTTCTGAAAAAATAAATTGTTGGTGATTTTGTTATTGTTTTTAGTTTTTAGATCATGAAGTAAATAGACCAGAAATAGGTAGTATGGGTAGGGAACTAATATTACCTCTTTAATTTGTTCAAACTGAGTGTTATGAATAAGAAAGCAAGAAAGTACTAGGATTATAGACCATAAAGCTATGGTCACAGAGTCTACAGTCAAATACAGAAAAGTTCACTCAATGTGTATAATTAATGATCATGTCTCAAGTCTGAAGCAAAAGCATAAAGTTAGAAAAGATAGAAAAACTGGAAGTTCCAGGAGAAAATAAACTATCCCTAACAATGAAGACAGAATGAATCATTGAAACATCTTTCAAAGGAGCTTAAAATAGTCACCTAATTGGAGGATGTTTTCTCATCCCCACATCAGTTTTGCACTTCCTCCTTAAACTCATCACACAGCTATTGGTAAGGAGTGTTCTCACCAAGCACTTGAAAGAGGAAACTCAGAGAACCTTGCTTGCCTTTGGGTCAGCTCATTGTGAACAAAGGGACTAGCCAAGGACCCTGTTGAAGTACACATGTTATGCACTGCTGTGCTACAGTAGTCTCTCCCCTCTGGAGAACAAGGGGTAAATAAATGCATCGATTATAAGATGCTATTTGGCCATCACACTATTTGCTCACTTAATATTTTAATGGAAAATGTAGGACTTACCACAGGAGATAAAACTTGAAGACTGTATTTATTAAAAAAAAGAAAGAAAAGAAAGAAAAAATAATAAAAAATAACTTGAGCTGTCTCACTAGAAGAGGTATGTCTTGTCTTTAGATCATGAAGAGCACTGAGGAGAAATGGATTGGAGGCTGGAAATGTATCAAAAGGAGGGTGGAATGAAGAAAGGGCTCTTCATCATACATCAACAAATTAACCCAGTTGTATCACATAGATCGATTATACTTAAGTAAGGAAGAAAATAAGTAACAACTTTCCTTGTTCTAACACCATGATGTATAACTCTGTCACTTTTAAGAAGAAACCAGCAATATAAGTTCAGTTAACCTCTCTGGACACTGGATTTTGCTCATGTTTCTTGAAACAAGATGGGTATCAACACCCCTTCACCCACACACACACAGGTCAACCCTAAATTCAAAGCTCTTTTCTATTTTCATTTTCTTACTAACTTGTTCACCAAGAGCCACATCAGACCAAAGGGAGTAAGAAAGTGTATGATGGGGTAGGCTCAGAAGGGCCTGTCTTATACCCAGCTGTGCTGACTCCAAAGAAAAAGAAATTAAAACCCATTCTTTTTTTATTGGTTTTTCATATGCCCTTAGGAGTCTCTTGTTTAAAGTTTGTTCATTAAACTTTATATTATGCAGAAATGGTTTGTAGGATCATAACCATTTTATTGTTAATGGAAAGGTTGGAGATTATGACAACTCTTCTTTTTATAACAATAAGGAGAAAACCCATAAATATCAGATAACTCTTTTCCATGTTTCAGCCCTGATTGGTTGTTTTCCTACAAGGGGGATTCGAGTTTTCCTTTTACCATAGAATGCTTTCTATATATCTACCTATAAGTGTCAGAACAAAACAATAACCATACTCATTGTTTCAAAGCACAAGTACTAGCTAGAATCTTAATTATCTTTTTGTTGTTGTTGTTGTTGTTGTTTGTTTCAAGACAGTGTTTCTCTGTATTTCTTTGGAGCCTGTGTCCTGGAACTCACTCTGTAGACCAGGCTTGTCTTGAACTCACAGAGATCTGTCGGCCTCTGTCTGCCAACTGCTAGGATTATAGGTGTGCACCACCAACTCCTTAAGCATCTTAAGTACTTTTAAGGCCTTGCAAAATTTAAAACTACCTTGTGAAGAAATTTCTACTATGGCTGCAGTTTTGTGTGTAGGAACCATAGCTCCCAAATCATTTAGCTAAAAAGTTGAAAACCAAGATGTCACTCCCAAGCAGTCCAACTCAGAAACCCACATTCTCATCTATTCTGCCTAATTGACTCTTGTGAAAAATGTAACAGAGATTTTGGAAGCTGTAAGGCACTTTTTTGCTTCAACTGAAAATTGCTTTAATGAGCCAAAATATTAATCTGATAAATGGATATATTGCTATAGTTCTTTTTTCAGAGTCTGAGGCTAACTCAAACTTTTTGGCATAAATCATGAAGAAACCAAGTTAATGAAAGGAGACTGCTTTCTTATGCAGGTAAGTTGCAGAAACTTTGTGATGAGAAAAGACTGTATCAAGTGCAGAGATGAGAGAAAATAGAAAAATAGGGATTGTCAAAATGAACTTTCTGATGTCAAGAAGATATAAATTAAGACATGGATTTCTTCAAGTTTTGGGGTAATGCTTAAAACCTTAAGCTAGGAATTTTTTTTTTACTAAGAGTCCTTGTTAGCACATGATTTAAGGTTTTAAAACAATGGTGCAGACTAAAGCCTAGCCATCCCTCCTTATTTTTCCCAGACAAGGTTTCTAGATCAAATCAATCAATCAATCAATCAATCAATCAATCAGTCAATCAACCAGTGTCATGTGCTCAGCTTTCCCAGACTCCCATGTGAAGGTAACTTCCCTGCCTAGTTGGGCTTTAATGGAAACTGATTGGACTTAAGTTGCTTATCATGTTCATATGGTGGAGCTAAACACGTCTATGACCCATCCAAAGTTAATTTACTATCTAATATGGTTAGGTTAATTAGTAAATAGAAATACATAGGAATTGAACTGCTTGCTCACCTTCATAATTAGCAGTATATTGCAATGGAAAGAACTTTCAGAGAAAATGTGTATGTGCAGACATTAGGTAGAGGGTGGAAGAATATTCTGTATTTTGTCTCTATAAATGTGAGAGTTTCTGGCACTCTGCCTTGCTAGCATCTTGACAGCACTTTGTACAGTGGATGCTATTCCAATGGTAACCTCAGCCTTCCTGTCATTGAACCATGTACCAATACTTAGGGATGTATGGCAGCAGGAACAGAACAAAATTGAACTCTACACGTAGATGGGTGCCTTAATCAAAGGAGGATCGATTCAAAGTCCTTGTCTCATCATGAAAAAGCAAAAGGCTTGTATAATTCTCATGTCTAGATGGATGTCTAGAACTAAACTCTATCAGGGAAAAAGCATTTTTATTCTGTCAATTACTATGGATTGTAGACTCCTAAATAGGCACCTCTACTGTTAACAAAACACCTGAATGCCATTAATTTACACTACATGTATTATATTTATCACAATGTATACTGAAGTGTTTAACAATATATCCCAGATCAAAAAACCACGCACACACACACACACACACACACACACACACACACACACACACATTCAGGTCACAACAATGGTTATACCATATCATCTTAAACATCAGCAATCTCACTTTCTCCCTTCCTTCTCATCTCCATTCTCAACTGGTAAGGCTCATAGAAGATTTGTGACTTGCTTTGCTCCATGCAAACATAACAAACACAAGAAGATTTGAGGACTGCCAGTTTTTCGTTTGCAAACAAAAGCTACCTGGGTCTACTGGAGCACTTACCTGTAAGAAGTGATATCTGGATGGAGAAAGAACATAAATGAAATAAGAGAAAGAGATCTCAGAAAAGTGTCTTATTTCTATGAGAAAGGGAAGTAAAGACTCCAAGGTGTGGCATTTTCTCTTCTCCCATTTAATAATTAATTTTGAAAATGTATGTTTATTTTCTTCTATGGTCAGGTGCTAGGTTATGCCCAAAGGACAAAATATTCAATGTGTCTATTATTAAAGATCTTCCAAAGATAGTTTATACAATGATTTTATACATATATAAATAATTGCAGATATTGATTAGCTGCATTTTTATAGGCTTGACTGAGAGATATTAAAAATATGATAGGAGCTGAAGAAGAACATTCTAGAAAAAGAAAATGACATGCAGCCATGGGCTGAGTTATAGAACAAATATGCAGTCTAAAAGGGAAGCCAAGATTCTGTTCTGAAGGTTAGAGAAAGACGCTGAGGTTTAATTTCCAGCACAGAACTGAGGTGAACTGATTTAATTTTCACAAAGATCCCTCCAATGGCTGGGCCAATGGGCAGATGATTGTAGAACCAGAGAAGGAGCCACCTAGGGAATATAGAAGCTCAGGAAAAAAAAAGATGTTGTCATCTTGGAGCAGAGTGATAACAAAGTGAAGGGACAGAAATAAAATTGTAGAGTTTTGGAGGTATACCTGAAAAGACTTCTGGTGAATCACATGTGTGGTAGGAGAGTAAAGAAGAAAGAAGGGCGATGTTGGAGTAATTTTCTTTTTCCTTGTCTAAGATTTTGCACAACCACTGGCTCATGGAAGTGGCAGCCAACCAAGCCCTGACTTTTACTGCCTTCTAAACTAATTTTTATCCTCCTATCCTTGAGACACCCCAAATTTATGCCTCTGTCACCTCTCACCAGCATGTTAAAAGCACTTCAATCTTAACTCCCTGCAGCCATTCTCCTGCTATGTGCTGGCCATCACTCCAGATGAAAATCTGATCACTGTACAATTATTATCTGTCTACAAGGCAGCATCAAAGTGCTTTAGCTTCATGCAAGGCCTTTCCTGACCTTCTTCCTCCACTTCTCCCAGGTTTTCTCATCTGTCATCATGTGTTCTCACCTCTACCCCTCCACATCCTTCACTGAGGCCATGGCAAGCCCTTGACACTTCCCAGAACAGATAACCCTATCTTCATATTTCTAGCTTTAAAAAAAATAAGAGTACTCCTTAGTTTCTAATGCAAATTAATCTGCTTAGCAATTAATTGATCTTGCCACCATGCTGCCTTTTCAGTTCAATTTGTTAGTTGTCCTTGTTCATACTATACTGAAGTATAGTTGTAACACACGATTGCACTGTACTTTTTTTCAATTAGGATTTCCCCCTCTAATATATACTCCTTGTAGACAAGCAGCTGACTTTCCTGTCTGTGGCCCATGAGTCTTTCATAGTACTGATCCACATTGAATGATTAATATGAATTGAATAAACAACCTCTTTTCTGTTTAGCAGCCACTGAGAATCTGCACAAATGTAGCAACTATGCATAATGCCCTGCAGTACACATCTTCTGGCAGGTCTTCTTCATCCACTAGTCCTAGGGTTTCTGCTATTATAGCTTTTAATAGCTAGTTAAATATATCACAGTTAAACTGACCAGGATTCATATGATTACATTTTAAGGTGTATGAGAAATAAAGAAATGATAAATAAAGAATCTGGGTATAGAACATACTCTAAGAGAATTATACAGTTTGAGTTGATAGAGACAACACAGGCACTAAATTGGATGTTCAGATGTCACTTTAGGGGAGATGACATTTCAATTGACATTTGCACGATGAAGGAAGAAAGAAAAATCAATACTGGGGAAATGTTGGAAAGAGGACGCCCAATGGAAGAGCTAGCTACTTCAAAGTCCTGAAGTGAGGAATGCACGCTATGATGATTACAGAGGTGGATGGTTATGAGGCTCAACAATCACAGGAAAGACTGGCTCAATGTGGTTATTCTTTGGAAGCCAGAGCAGACAGTGCAGACCGTGTAGTCTACAGTTCAGATTCCAGGACAATGGAATTCAATTGGAGGACAGTAATCTGGTCAGTGGCTTCATGTTAAAAAGACCACTTAGGCTACCACGAAGAGACTGAATTATTGGAAAATAAATAGCAACAGCAAAGCAGAGAGAAGTGAATGTATTATAATATCTTCTATAAAGCAGGACTGCACTGAGATGCAGAAGCCTGGGAGATGCTTTACATATAGACATCACCATCCTACTGCAAAGACAAATATACAGCTCTTGTTACAGGTGTGGCCTGGCCATCTTACTGGGCCCAGGTCATCTTTCTTAGTTATATTAGAAGACACTTCACTACGTTAGCCTGAATTAGTTTTTATATCATATTTCCAGATTCATATCAGCTCTTCTGGAACCCAGAAGACTCAAGAAATAGATTTTGACCTAGTAATCCACATAGAGAATTGACATATGAAATCCAGTAGCAGGATTCATATGAATGTTGCCATTAAAATTGTTCCATCTTTATAGACTCTCCTGTTCTCACTACACTAGCTTTCATGTCTCCTTCTTATCCATACCCAACATGTCTGTTTAAATTAACTATTGAACTCATTAGCTACAGTCCTAGAAAGATCCACAACAATAATAACAACAAAACTAGGAGTGGACATTTTAAAGAGAGAGAGGTAGAGACTATCCTGTAGATTTTAATTTGAAAAGAAAAAATATTCTTCTTCTTCCTATTAGTGAATTAGACTATTTCTCAAACCCATTTGAATGCCAGAGCCCCTCCTTCCATCTAGAGTTTATGTTAAAGAAATAATGTATATGCTAATGTAAAACACAGAAAGTGAGGATGTATTTACTATATCCCAGTTTAGCTCTGTCACCTGAGTTAGGGAGACATCTTTGTCATTCCCACTAGCTGCTTGGGTTTTTCACTTCCCTTCTAGAGCCTGTCTCCACAGAATGGTCTTTAATGTGACAAGTATCTTCTCCAGTAGATCTTATATCCCTTTCTTTCTCTTCAGTTCTATCCCACTCACTAATCAGCATCTCTCCAATGAAAAGGAGTAAGGGTGAGTTTAATGAGTTTTGTCTACTCTATAGTTGTACCATTTTGCAAGTTATGCTTAAAAACCAACTGCTTTTAGAAGTAAGAATATTCATGAGCATCTACTGAGTTAATAGAAATTCAACTTTATAAACTTATCAGACTGCTTGAGTTTTATTTTTAAAGCCAAACATATTGATAGTTATAGGGTAATAAGAGCATACCATTTAATATAATTGTGAACTAACTTTATATAGTTTATCAAAACCTTATCAATCATTCTTTGACAAGTGAATGAACTGATTTTATTAAAATTATTTTTAAAGTCCTTTTCAAGAGATTAAGGGGTACAAGGATAAGTATAGGTGGTATTCTTAAAGGGCAGAGAAAAACTGTTTTAATGAAAGGCTAAATCTAAGTGTTATATTAAAACATAGAATACACATACAAAGTAAAAAAACAGACCTTTCGGGATTGCTCTTTTCTTTTTTAAAAAAAAATAAAATATGTAGAGCGATAACATCTTTGAGAGCACTAACTTACACACAGACATAACTTCAGTTCAGCCACATGGCTCTATAAATCAAGCTTTAGAGACGAATCTGGATGACATAGTGGGGTGTATTCTAAGTGTATCTATCTGATACCAGTTGTAAAGAAATAAAACCCATTTGTCATTTCAGATAAGCTGAAATTTATTTCCTACACTCTCATAAGCCATATATAAATCTGTACATACAAAGGATAGAGATAATGCACCTTGAAAAATTTTTCATTCATGTGCAAATGTTTAAAGGTCTCTTACAATGCATTTACTTATTAAAAGTACAAAGAGCAGAAAAGAACTGATGTATCCTGTTTTACTATGAATTATTTGAGACTGGCCCTCCTTAAATAATCTATAACAAAGTATTTTAATTTATTTTTATGATTTAAGTTCATTTCCAGAAATATTTTCATAAGGTAAAAGCATAGAATCTTGTCCATGAGTCTCTAAATAAAAGGTCTGTAAGTGTATTGATTAAAAATATTGCAGCAATCAAGTTTCTTTCGCTGAATCTTTAGCATTTTATAAATGACTGTGCTGATGAAATACACTTGGCACAAATTGTTGATTAAATAAAGGACTGTAAAACATAATGCAAAAAGGTTTGTTAATTAATTGCATAATAATGGCTTGATAACTATTTAATACACATGCAACAACTTAATACAACAAAACTGTTTATGAAAAATAATTGTTAAATATTCCTGATCTGTAGACTGTCAATTGCACAAAATAAGGTAGAAATGGAACAGTTATAATAAGAAAGGTATGCCCACCTTCCTGCTCAGAGCCTCCTGAGGATTGGGGACTGCATGCTGGAGCCCCTGAGGACTGGCCTTCCCTGAGTCTGCTAGTGTTCTGGTTCTATCTCCAACTACGGTAGGAGATAGCTTAGGCCTGTTTCTAGCCAGCTTTCCAGTGCCATGCTCAGAGCCTTCAGAAACTGGAGATGAACTCACAGGGGAACCCATCCAAGCAGACCTGCCTGTCCTGAGCTGGCCAGCATCCTGGTCACCCCTCCACTTACAGAAGGAGCCCGTCTTCAGGTGCCCTGCTTGGAACCTCCTGAGTACTGGGGGCTATGCACAGGGTAACTGGTCCCAGCAGACCAGCCCTTATGGAGTCTACCTCTACCCACTGGAAGAGGAGAGCCATCGGAGTATTGGAACTGCTTGAACCCAGTGAAAGAGAACCTTGATACGGTACTCACCAGGAAAGGGAGAGACTCCACCAGTCAGCATTGGAAGAAGGGATGGTCAACAACAGAAAGATCAATATGATACCCCAGAGTCCAGGGACTCCACACCAGCAAGACTTGAACAACCCAACAAAGATGAAGCAGAAGATAATGACCCTAAAAAGGACTTCATGTAGATGATAGAGACCCAAAAAGATCAAGGAAAAATCCTTTAAAGAAATGGAAGAAAAAACAAACCAGAAAAATTGCAAGAATTCAACAAATCTCTTCAAGAAAGCATGGAAAAAACAATCAAAGAGATGAAGGTAACAATTGAAACAGTTCTTAACCCAAAAACTGAAATAGAGGCAATAAAAAAAATACAAACTGAGAGAATGCTGCATAAATGATCAGGAACTGCAGATGCAACCATAACCAACAGAATACAAGAGATAGAACAGAGAATCTCAGGTGATGAAGATACACTAGGAGAAATAGATTCATCGATCAAAGAAAATGTTAGGTCCAACAAACCCTTAACACAAAATATCCAGGAAATATGGGACACCATGATAAATCCAAACCTAAGAATAATAGATTAGAAGAAGGTAAAGAACCCTAACTCAAAGGTGCAGAAAATATATTCCACGAAATCATAGAAGAAAACTTTCCCAACCAAAAGAAAGACATGCCAAGAAAAGTACAAGACACCAAAAGCTTACAAAATACCAAATAGAGTAGATGACAAAAAAAGTTCCCTCACCACTTAATAATCAAAATACCAAACATACAGAATAAAGAAATGATATTAAGAGCAGCAAAGGAAAAACACTAAGTAACACATAAAGGCAACCTATCAGAATTACACCTGACTTCTCCATGGAAACCCTGAAGTCCAGAAGGTCCTGGATAGATATTCTACCTACACTAAGAGACCACGAATGCCAGACCAGACTGCTATACCAAGCAAAACTCTCAATTACTATAGATAGAGAAACCAACATATTCCACGACAAAACCAAATTTAAACAATACTTATCAACTAATCCAGCCCTACAGAAAGTTCTGGAAAGAAAATTCCAACCAAAGGAAGTCAATTACACCCACAAAAACATAGGCAATAGATAATCACCATCCCTGGCTTTAAGCTCTGTTATAGAGCTATAGTCTTGAAAACTGCTTGGTATAGGTGCAAAAATAGACAGGTAGACCAATAAAATTGAATTGAAAATCCTGATATTAACCCACACACCTACAAACACCTGATTTTTGACAAAGAAGCTAAACATATAAATTGGAAAAAAGAAAACATCTTCAACCAATGGTGCTGACATAACTGGATGCTGACCTGAAGAAGACTATAGATAGGTCCATAAATATGGCAAAAAACTCAAGGAGCTAGTCATCAAAACACCAGCCAGGCTGACAGCACAGGGTATCACTTCTATTTCCAAATTTTAGAAAACACTTCTGTGACCATTACTTCTATTTCCAAGTGTTAGATTTCTCTTGTTTGGACATTCTCATGTGTTATCTGTCCCTTCCTCACTTCCTCCTCTGCCCCACAATGAAATCATCAACTTTTTCAAAATCAGTTTGTTCTGGCTATAAAAGTTTTGGAGGCAAATATCAGGAAGCTTATGTATATAAATGGTTGATTTTGAATATTTATTTCTGTTCTTCTCTCATAATTAAAAAAGTCATGAAATGGATCTAGGTATGGCAAGATGTGCTTGTAATTGCCATGGGGGATGTAAAGGTAAAAGGATCATGAGTTCAAAGCCAACCTTGACTATGTAAGGATTTTAAGGAATGTCTTGGCAATATGAGACCAGCATTCAACAAAAACAAAAAAAAAAAACCCTCAAATAAGGTCAAACTTGGGCCTCCATTGCCTGTTCCCTTCTTCATTAAGAGCTCTCTCTTATAGTATTTAATGTCTAGAAAGAAGGCAGTAGGGTAATAAATACTGAGACACATTTCTTAGTTTTTGGCAGGTAGCAGGTGTTTCCTTCTAGCTCTTGTCCATTGTGGGGTAGTAACATATCCATGTCCCTACATTCTATTATGCTACTATATTGTATAGTCATGATTTTGTTACATTGGTATGGTAAGCCAACCTAAAAGCAGATAAGAACCAATGAAATAAATACTAACTGAAGCATTTTAACTTGTAAGAAAAACTGCTAAAAGCAAAAACAAATATTTTATATTATCTCTCTAGCAACATATAGCAAAAAGCATTAAAGGAAGCAAAGGAATCTATACTTTCTGTGAAGACAAACAAAGCAAATGGTCATATCTGGTGAAATTGTGAGAAAATGAAAAATAAGGGATGGAGTCAGTTCAGCTGTTAAGAGCCAGTCTCTTCTCCAGAGGACCTGAGGTCCTTTCCATCTCCAGGCATCTTACACCTGCCTACAGCACCACCTGCAGTGGATGTGATAACCTCTTCTGACCTCTGTTAGCACTACAGTCATGTGCCTCCCCACACACACAGTTAAAATAGCAAGAACCTGGAAGCAACCTAGATGCCCCTCAACTGAAGCATGGATAAAGAAGATGTGGCACATCTACACAATGGAATACTACTCTGAATAAAAAAATAATAGAATCTTGAAATTTGCAGGCAAGTGGATGGCACTTGAAGAAATGATCATGAATGAGGTAACCCAGTCACAAATAAAAAAAAAAAGGAACATGGTATGTACTCGCTCATATATGGAATTTAGACCTAGAGCAAAAGATCACCAGCCTATAATTCATACCACCAGAGGAACTAGGATACAAGGTGTATTCTAAGAGATTCATATAAAGTCCCTCACAGAAGGGGGAAGGGACAAGTTCTCTAGAGCACATGGGAGTGGGGGGGCTCATATCTCTTCAGAAGGGTGACAGGGATGATTTACCAGTAGTTCATATCAAAGTCAGGAAGACAACTGTTTAGAAAAGTTAAATATGCCTTGAAAATGGCAAAAGGCGACTGAATGTTGTGGTAATTGGCATCATAGCAAGTATTGAAAAGGGACTTTGGAAAACATATAGAGTAACTGGTATTTACAGGTGATTTCAGTTATCTGGAGAATATAGACATCACAATCTTTAAGAAAGTCAAGTTTTACAGTACTAATATATGAGCATTGTATGCACCAAGTGACTTCAGTTTGTCCTTAGAAACAGTGTTTACTGGCATAGTTACAAGAAGAGGAAGACACAATGTACCCTGAACCACAGGCAGGCAATGAATGCTCTCTAGGCATTTGGAGAAGAATATTGAACATTTTTTTTTCAAGTAGTAGCAGACTCAGACACAAGACTCAAAACAGTCAGAATAGTGTGACTCTTGGTGTGGTGTAAAATAGACAAAGACATGGCTTATTTCTCAGACTCTTGACTGCATTTCTTCGGGGGCCATAGACTTCATTATACCATTGATAAAACTCAATTACTAGCCATCTCCTGTATGCCATTTTCATTAAACTCACTGAGACATGCCCTGTGCACTCTACCTTTCCATATGATCAACTGACATTTCCATCCAAGTACTGGAAATGCCTATAATTTCATCCTGACACATAAAAGCAGATCCAGCAGGCTTTCATTTCTACAGCTTTGGATTCACAGAACCTTTGAAAATGAACTCAACATGAGGCAAGAGCTCTTTCTGTTCCTCAGTAAAGTTGACACTCTCTGTTCTCTTGAGACTGTGTATGAGACTGAGGGCTGAGAACTCCAGCAGAAATCCCTGTGACAATTTCACAGAGAAACCCCTCTGTCAGGTTCCCCAGTCCTAAAGTCAAGCCTGGAGGAGAGAAAACAAACACTGACTTCCGTGATAGGAACCCATCATACTCTAACAAAACTTGTCTATAATATTCTGTTTACCAGATGTTTGTCAACGACATCAGACTTTATTTCTTCACTCCTTATAAGAGGATGGAGGGAAGGGGGCAGAGATTCAGTCTTATTGGCTGAGTTCTTTCCATTCTCCTAAACTAGGAGCAGAATTCTTTTTTTTTTTCTGTAATTTAAAAATAATTATAAAATTAACACACAAAGTAATGTATTTAATCATGGCATTTTCATACATTACATCATTGTGTATTTTATTTTGACTTCTTGCCTGAGCTGTTGCTGCTTCTCCTGGGCTCCTCTCTGCATTCACAACATATGATGCCATTCTCCTTTCTTCTTCCTCTCCCCACTTAAGATTTTTCCCTACGCTCTCACAATCTGCTTTCTAGTTTGATGACAAATAAATTGTTCTACATACATATACAGACACATATTATCTATTACATAAATATAGAATTACATGTATGTGTAAATGTCTATTACACATATGAAATTAACAATGGATTTGTCTAATCTGTCTTTCTGTATCTGGCTTATTTCACATAACATAATGATTTCAATTTTATTGGTTTTCCTACAGATGTCATAACTATTTTTTCTTTATATCTGAACAAAGTCCTATCATTTATATGTACACATATAATCATATATCTACATCTCATATAGATATTCTATATAAATGTATTCATCTGTTAATGAGCACCTAAGCTGCTGGTATTTCATATGCATTGTGATTATTATAGTAATGTACATGAATATGCAAGTATCTTAGTGCTATATTGACGTTAAATATTCTGTATATATCTCCAAAGTGATATATCTGGGTCATATGCAAGTTTATTTGTAGTTTCTGGGGAAATCTCTATGAAGATTTCCATAATTTGTACAAGTTTCTTTTTCCCAAGGACTTTATTTCACTATCTTTCTTTGGTTTATTTTTTGATTAGATGATTTGACTTCTTTTTCTTGTTTAATTTTTACATTCATTTATACACATTCTAGACATTAACATATTACTCTTCTATCTGATACGCAATTTCCCTCAAACAGAAAACATTCTCTACATCATGAAACTCAGGAATTAAAGGAACCTCAGAAGTCCCAGAATGCTGAAACTAACAAGATTCAAAATACCCATCCCCAGAGTTATGGAATCAATGGCTGGAAAGAGGACAATCCCTGACCAGCCTCACTTCTTAGAACATCCTGACTTACGAAACTGTCTCTACATTGTTTAGAATGCTTTAAGGATATAGGTTTATGAGTTATAATTGGCTTTTCCATGGGGCAACTGCCTTTGAGACACATGTTTCCTTAATTAATCCCCATCCATAGTAACTGCTCTAAACTCAATGATTCACTGAGTGTGACTTTGGTCTGTTAGTTTTCAATCTGAAGTGAATGGACACACCTTTACTTCTCCATTAGTGTTTTTTGATCTCATAAAACCCAATTTGTCAAAGCCAGGAACGATTTCTTGTGCTATCACAGTCCCTTTCAGAAAACTCTTGCCTATAAACAAATGTTAAATGTTTTGATCATGATTGCCTCTGGTATTTTTAGTTAAGAGCTTTCATCCATGCTGAAGTGATCTTTGTACACAATAAGAGCCATGAGTCTAGTTTCGTTCTGCTACATATGGAAGTCCAGTTTTCCCAGAAGCATTTGCTGGAGAGGTTATCTTGAATCTGTGATATACTTTTGATATAGTTGTCAAAAATTAGATAGCTGTCGCTATGCTTTGGCTCTCCCTGGAGTCTTTATTAGGTGCTTTTATCAGGTGGCATGTCATTTTTGTCACCAAACCTGTGTGAGATCAGGTATGGTGACAGAGGCAGCATTGGTCTTCCTGGTTTGATCACTGTAAGCATTCGGGTCTTTTGTGTTTCCATATAAACTTCAGGATTTTAAAATTATAGTTATAATAAACAATTGATAGTTTGATGGGATTTGTGCTGAATATGTAAAATGGTTTTCAGTAAAGTGGCCATTTTCACAGCATCAATTCTGCCAATCGATGAACATGGGGAAGCTTTTCATTTACTAGGCTCTTTGTGGGGTTATTTTTTGTTGTTGTTGCAACTTAATATTTTCACTGTAAAGCCCCTTTATTTCTTTGTAAAATTTTATTCTTAGTTTTTTTTAAATTACTATTAATGGGGCTTTCCCAAGATTTCTTTCTCAGTACATTCATTTTTTATATAGAAAAAGGCTACTGATTTTGTATGCTGATTTCATATATTACTTTTTTTTTTTTTTTTTTTTTTACCAAAGTGTTTAATCTGTTCTAAGGAGTGGCTGGTCGAGTCTTTGGATTCTGTGAAGTGTAGTATTAGGTTGTCTGTCAATTGGGATAAGTTTATTTTTCCTTTCCTAATTTTATCCTTTTTAGTTCTTATTTTTGTCTTATTACACTAGCTATAATTTTGAACACTATATTGAGGAAGTAAGGAGACAGTTGATATCATATCTCTTTCCAACTTCAGATAAAGCACTCTCAGTTTTTCCCACTTAATATTTGACTATGTGATATAGATTCTTTCTTTTATTGTTATATTTCCCTCTGATCACCAATTTCTTGAGGAATTTTACTATGAATGTATATTGAGCTTTGTCTTGGTTATAGTGTCTTAGCATAGGAATAGAAAAGTAACCACTAATTTAATTTGGGTCATATATATTAATAAATTCACGCATTTCTTTTAGATTTTCCAATGTTTTGGAATATACATTTTAAAAGTAATTTCTATAATTACTGCAAACAATAGTAACTTCTTTCAGTTATAATTTTACTAGTTTGGTCTCTCTCTCTCTCCTCTCCTCTCTCTCTTGTTTTGGCTCTGTGCTTAAGGTTTCTGCTTATTTTATTCAAACAACTGTTTGATTTGTATATATTGTTCTTTTAGTTGCTATTTCATTAATTTTTGTCCTGATGTTCTTTTATTTCTTTCATCTTACAGCTTCTGGGTTTGGATTGTTATTTTTTATGAGACCTGGAGATCCATCATTATGATTTTTCTAATGCAATCACTAAGCTGTAAACTTTGCTATGAGAAGTAAGTGCCTTAGCTGTATCCCTGATTTCCCCTCTAGTTTTCTGAATCACACATTTATCATTGAAGAGTGCATCATTCAGTCTCCAGGCACTTGTTCAGTTTCTCTAGGTCTTGTTCCTATAAAGTCTCAGGTTTATTTCACTATGATCTGATAACTCAAGAAATTACTGATACATTTGTATGTGGAAAAATTTCATTTGTAGCCTAGAACATGGTCTATTTTAGAAAGAGTCTATTGTCAGCTAAGAAAACTATTTATTCTGTATCTATTGGATGGGCTATTCTATAGACATATGTAGATACATTTGATCTATGGTGTAGTTTAACTACAGTGCATCCTTTAGTTTGTTTGAAGAATCTGAAGATGAAATAATTTATTGTTATTGTGTTAGTATTTGTCTGAATTTTTTGTCAATTAGTTTTTTTTAAAGGTTTCTCTATTTATTATGTAGTGTTCTGTCTGAATGTATCACTGCAGGCCAGAAGAGGACACCAGATCTCATTACAGATGGTTGGGAAACATTATGTGGTTGTTAGGAATTGAACTCAGGACCTCTGGAAGAGTAGCCAGTGCTCTTAACTACTGAACCATCTTTCCAGCTCCAGTCCTTTAGTTTTTGTTTTGTGAAATTTTGCTATCAATGTAATAACATATTGATGAAATCTTCCTTTATTAAACTGTAGTAGCATTTGTCACTATTATATATCTTGATCAATTATCATCTATCAGCTATCAGAAAGGCTGCACCAAATTGTTTTCATGAAAAGACTTCCTAGAATTCAACAAGAATGAAGACACAACATGCCTGAACTTATGGGCCACTTTGAAAGCAGTGCTACAAGTAAAGTTCATTGCACTAAATGCCTATGTCAAGAAAATGGAGGAGAGTCCCATTAGAGAATTAACAGCACAACTGAAAGCCTTAGAGCAAAAAAAAAAAAAAAAAGAAAGAAAGAAAAGAAAAGAAACCTCACCCTACAGGAGTAGACTCCAGGAAATAATCAATCAGTCTGGGGGCTGAAATCAATAAAAAAAGAACCCAGGAAAACAATACAAAGAAACAATGTAACAAAGAGTTTGTTTCTTCCAGAAAATCAACAAGATAGACAAACCGTTATCCAAACCAACCAAAAAGCAGATAGAGAACATGCAAATTAACAAAATTAGAAATAAAAAGGGGGACATAACAATGGACACCGAGGAAATTCAGACAATTTTCAGATCATACTCTGAAAACCTATACTCTACAAAATTCAAAATTTGAAAGGAAATGGACAAATTTCTGGATAGCTATAACTTACCAAAATTAAATCAAGAACAGATAAGCAATTTAAATAGATCTATAACCCCTAATAAATTAGAAGCAGTCATCAAAAGTCTCCCAACTAGGAAAATTTCAGGGCCAGATGCTTCATTGCATAATTCTACCAGAAATTCAAGGAAGAACTAATATCAATACTCTTCAAATTGTTCCACACAATAGAAGCAGAAGGTTCATTACCAAACTCTTTTTATAAAGCCACTATTACCTTGGTACCCAAATCACACAAAGTCACAAGAAATAGAACTACAGACCAATATCCTTCATGAACGTTGATGCAAAAATACTAAATAAAATACTGGCAAATCGAATCCAAGAACACATCAGAGAAATCATCCACCATGACCAAGTAAACTTCCTCCCAGGGATGCAGGGATGGTTCAACAAAGGAAAATCTATCAATGTGATCCATAATATAAACAAACTGAAAAAGAAAAATCATATGATCATCTCACTAGATGCTAAAAAAGCCTTTGACAAAATGCAACAGCCTTTCATGATAAAGGTCTTGAAGAGATCAGAGATAATAGGAACACACCTAATAAAAGCAATATACAGTAAAATAAAGCAAACATCAAAGTGAACAGAGAGAAGCTTAAGGCGACTCCTCTAAAAAGAGGAACAAGACAAGGCTGCCCACTCTCTCCTTTATCTCTTCATTATTGTATTGAAGTTCAAGCTAAAGCAATAAGACAACAAAAGGAGATCAAGGGGATACAAATTGGAAATGAAGAAGTCAATTTGTCACTATTTGCAAATGATATAGTTTACATAAGTGACCTGAAAAACTCTATCAGGGAACTCCTACAGCTGATAAACACCTTCAGCAAATTAGCAGGATACAAGATTAACTAAAAAAAAAAAATCAGTAGCCCTGTTATGAGTATGTTTTCCCACGGGCATGGTCGCACCACCACACCAGCCCCAAATAACACAGAGAGATGATGTATTGGACATTAGCTGTTGACCTGTTACTAGTGTTTCTCATTGGCTATCTCTGTCTTAAATATTAATCCATTTCTAATAAGCTAAGTGTTTCCAAGTGGTCTTATCTTACCAGAGAAGAGAGGGTCAAGAGTTGTGCTCTCTCTGTCCTACGTGTTGAGCCTCTTCCCCAAACTCTCTCTGAATCCTCCTTATCTCCTACTCCCACCTATCTTGCTTTCCTATTGGACAACAGTGTTTTTATTCATTAACCAATAAGATAAACATATTTACAGGATGACATCTCCCATCATTAGCCCTACTATATACAGACAATAAAGGGTCTGAGAAAGAAATCAGAGAAACATCACCCTTTAAAATAGCCACAAACAACATAAAGGATCTTGGGGTAATGCTAACCAAACAACTGAAATTTCTATATGGCAAGAACTGTGTGTCTTTAAGGAAAGAGAGTTAAAGAAGATATCAGAAAATGGAAAGTTCCCCATGCTCTTGGATAGGTAGGATAAACACGGTAAAAATGGAAATCTTGCCAAAAGCAATCTACAGATTCAATGTAATCTCCATCAAAATCCCAGAACAATTTTTCACTGACCTTGAAAAGATAATATACAATTTTATATGGAAAGAACAAAAGACCCAGGATAGCCAAAACAACCCTGTACAATAAAGGAACTTGAGGAGACCTCACCATTCTCAACTTCAAGCTCTACCATAGAGCTATATTCCTGAAAACAGCTTGGTATTGGGACAAAAATAGGAAGACCAATGGAATCGAATCAAAAATCCTAAGATTAACCCATACACCCAAGAACACCTGTTTTTTTTTTTTTTTTTTTAACAAAACAGTCAGAAGTATACAATGAGAAGAGGAAAGCATCTTTAAAAAATGGTGCTGGCACAATTGGGTGATGGTGTGTAGAAGATTGCAGATAGTAGACCCATGTCTATCACCATGCACAAACTTAGGTCCAAATAGATAAAAGACTTCAACATAAATACAGCCACACTGAACCACTTAGAAGAGAAAGTTCAAGGGAGGTACCCTTGAACAAATTGGTACAGGAGACTGATTCCTAGACATAACTCCAGTAGCACAGACACTGAGATCAACAATTAATAAATAGGACCTCCTCAAACTGAGAAGCTTCTGTAAGTTAAAGGACACAGTTGACAAGACCAAACAGAAGCTCACAGACTGGGAGAAGATCTTCACCAACCCCACATTTGACAGGGGGCTAATCTCCAAAATATACAAAGAACTCAAGAAACTAGTAACCAAAACACCAAATAATCCTATTAAAAATTGGGGTACAGAACTGAATAGAGAATTCTCAATAGAGGAAATAAAAAAGGCTGAAAGACACTTAAGAAAGTGCTCAACATCTTTAGCCTTCAGAGAAATGCAAATCAAAACAACTTTGAGATACCATCTTACTCCTGCCAGAATGGCTAAAATTAGAAACACCAATGACAGCTTATGCTGAAGAGGATGTGGCGAAATAGGAACACTTCTCCACTGCTGATGGGAGTGCGAACTCGTACAGCCATTTTGGAGATCAGTATGGCAGTTCCTCAGTAAAATGGTTATCAGTCTACCACAGGAAATGGCAATTCCACTCTTAGGCATATACCCAAATGATCCACATCCATGCAACAAGATCATCTATCTGTTCAACTATGTTCGTAGCACCATTATTTGTAATAGCAGGAACCTATAGCAGGAACAAAAAAAAAAAAAAAAAAAAAAAAAAAACGGAATCTTGAAAAACCATCCTGAATGAGGTAACCCAGACACAAAAAGAGAAGCATGATATGTACTCACTCATATATGGATTTTAGATATAGAGCAAAAGATCACCAGCCTATAATTCATACTGCCAGAGAAACTAGGATATAAGGCATAACCTAAGAGATTCATACAAGGTCCCTCACAGAAAGGGAAAACAACAAGATCTCCTGAGCATAAGATATCCTGAGCATATTGGGAGTGGGTGTGGAAGAGGCAGTCAGTGGAGAGAGAATTAGGAGAGAGAGAGCAGGGGAGGAGAGGCAAACATGTGAGATCGGGGACAAAAACAGAGAGAGAAAGAGAGAGAGACACACACACAGAGAGAGAGAGAGAGAGAGAGAGAGAGAGAGAGAGAGAGAGAGACCATAATATAGGGAGCCATTATAGGTTTGAAGAGGAAACTGACTCTATAGAACTGTCCAAAGACCTACAGCTAACCATCTGAGCAAGAATGGAAATGCTATTTTATATGTTCTTCCCTGATAATTAGATTGATAACTACCTTTTATGCCATCATAGAGCCCTCATCTATGATGAAAATATAAGCAGACACCCACAGCTAAACACTAAGCGGAACTCCTGGAATCCAATTTCAGAGAGGGTGGACTGATAAGAAAATGGGGTCAAGACCAGGCAACAGAAACCCACAGATATAGCTGACCTGAACTAGTGGGAGCTAATGGACCCCCAGACTGATAGCTGGGACTGATAGCATTGGACTGAATCAGAGCCCCTGAACGTGGGTCTCAGTTAGAAGGCCCGGGCAGTCTAAGGAACCTCATACAGTGGAACCAGGATGTATCCCTGGTGCAAGAAAGGTCTTTGGGAGTACATTCCCCATGGAGGGATGCTCCCTTAACCTAGAGGCAGGAGGGAGGGCCTAGTCTCTACTCTAGATAACTTGATAGATTTTGATGATCCCTCCTGGGATGCATCACCCTCCCTATGGAATGTTGGGTGGCAGGGGGATTGGGTGGCATGGGAGGGAGGGAGAGGGAGAAGGAAATTGAATTGATATGTAAAATAAGGAGATATATATATATATATATGTATATATATATATATATGAAAAAACAAACTACTTTAGAATGTGCTGACATTGAATTGTTTGCCTTTTGAGAGAGAGAGGTCATGAAGTTGGGTTTAGGGAGGTGGGAAAGAGGAGGAGTTGATGGAAGAGAAAATTATGATCAAAAAATCTTTTTCTCTAACTTTGTTTTAATTCTTTGTGAATTTCAGGTCATGTTCCCCAATCCCACTCATCACCCTATCACTCCATATCTGTGTTCTACCCTTGCAACATCTCCTCCAAAGAAAACAAAAATTAAAAATGATAAGAAATAAAAAAATAAAAGTGAAAAAAGTCTCCCCATACAAGCTGCAGTGTGCCGTGGTGTGTTACACAGTCTACCATTTGCCCAAGCAGCTTTGCTTGCAAACATTCATTGCAAGGAGTCATTGGTCTAGTTCAAGTCCTCTGACTTCTGCTATGCTACCAATACCGGGTCCTCACCATGACTACTCTCAGATACTCTGTGTTACCCTGGTTTGTGGAGATCCTGCAGCTATGTTTCTGCAGGACCAGCCCTTTCACAGGCTCCAGCATTGCATGGTCTTTGGTGGTTATGTGGGCCACAGACATCAACCCAGGCTCCTGCTGCTACTGCAAGACCAAGCACCCAAACATGGCCCTCAGTGGCAGCATGGGCAGGGACATCTCTATGACCTCAGGTGACAGTGGAGGCTACTCACATCACTCTTCCTCATCACTCTCACATCTCCTGCTCTGACTCTCTTCACAGTGCTCGAACCATTCTTCCTCTCTTTCCCTACCATCTCTCCACCATGTACTTGCTCTTTGTAGTGGCGTCCAACCTGCCCTGACTGTTAGGCTGCAGGCAGGGGCCTCTCCGGTATCCCTCATGCGGGCCATGCCACTATGAAGGGTTGCAAGCTGAGTCTGAACTTAAATTGATCTCCAAGTCCTCTTCTCTATAAGATCCTAGGCCTCTTTTTTCAGCACCCAGTAAATCCCAGTATTCTTCACCAGCCAAGCCCAAGCTCCATGACAGCAGGAAATTGCATCTCCCATGTTCCTCAATGCCAAGAAGAGGGCTTGGTCCAGTGACCACACTGACCACCGTCATCACGTTTTCAGTCCCGCCACTCTCCATAGACTGCACTGCTTGGTTCTTCTAACTTCACTCCTTACCCTTCATGCATTTGTTCTTTATAGCACTGATATCCCCACACACACCGATGTCCCCCACTGATGCCCCAGGGCAGGTGAGGGCACATGGGGGAGTGCTTGATCATCCTTCTGGAACCTTAGGAAAAATTACTAATACTTTTTAAAAAACCTAAAAATTAGAGTAAGAGTGTGGAAATAGCAAATGAGTGAGATAAGGCAGGGAAAGGGGAGGAACAGAGGTGAAGTATTATTAAATAATGGAAAGAAAAAGGAAAAGGAATAGAGGTAGCTATGACATAGAATATAGAGCAAGAGGTTATAAAAAGTTAAAAAGGAAAGAAAATATTTTAGTAGAATCATTTCAGTTGTCTATGAGTTAGTTCTATAGCCATAGGTTAAAAGTTCCACCATGTCACATCAAAAGCCCCTGTCAAAATGTTTGTACTGATCATGTAGGGATTTTTTTTTCTCATATTTGTCCCATGAATACTGGGTACATCACATTCACTTGAGTGAGGGACTTCAAGGGATTTCAAAACAATTAAAATATAAAGGGATATGTCTACAGGGTACTGCTTATAGAGGAATTGAACACCCAAGGATTTTGATATCTATGAGGTCTTAAAACTTATAACCAAGAGATTACAAAGGACAACTATACAAAACAAAATGAAGCACAGAGAATCTAGATGAAACTGGATGGGTTGTTAGAAAAGTCAATATAAAGGAACATAGTATAAAGGTTACTAAGGCACTAATCCATTCCCATAATAATGAAGCTGGGGCACTACATTTTAAATTGTTTCTACCTGTGTATCATCTTCATATATTTAGATACATTACATTTTGTAGGAAATATACTTTGCATACTTCTTGGCGAAAAACAAAATAAAATGACTCCCATTCAAATTTTTGAAGGTTGAAATATGACCGAGAATTATGATGGTTATAATGGAGGAGAAAGAGGAAGAGAGGAGGAGGAGAAGAAGAAGAAGAAAAAAATTGTTTAAGGTATTATTTCTAATTTAATTTAAACTCATCCCTAACTTTAATATTGTGAACTTAATCAATGCAAATTTCATTTTAGAAGTCTAGGGGAAACGTTTAAGGTACCATGTTTCACTTCAAAGGATGAGGTTCATGGAGGATTACATAATCTCTTCTTGTAAGAAAAGGACCTGACTACTTAGGAATCATAAGAACAGAATGCCTTGTCATCTTTATCTTCATTGCCTACACTTTGCATGTTATTTAATGCAGAAATTCATTTCTATAGAACGGTGCTTCTGAGAAGTCCCTGCCAACTAGAATGTATGTGGCATACAAACCCGGTGCCTGTGTCACCCTGCTTTGCAGTTTTTACTGGGGCAATTGTGGGTTTCTCCTGTTATTTTGGTGTCATTGCTAGAGTGAATGCTCCTTTGTCATACTGTTCCAGACTGAACCATTCCATGAATAGTATGCTATCCCATTCTTCTGAGCACACTGCAATTTACAAGTTGATATGAACAAATGGATTTTTATGCTATCATCATTATAATAGAAGTGATGCAGGAAAATTATATTGGGTAATGTTCATCTGTCTTTTTAAGGCCAGGAATCCACAGGATAATGAGTTGTTTGAGTTTAATTTCAATTTTCTTCTCTGTGAATAAATTTGATACCACTCTCTGTTTGTTAAATAAGTCCAGAAAATTAAACCATTTTTACATTGGCTGACAGGATATTGCCTAACTTATTTTAAAACCAATGTAATCTTTAAACTCTACCTTGAACTATGTATATCTTCTCCATCTTTCTGTGATTTGATCCATAAGTATCTTCCTACAATTGTAATCCACTTCACAAGAGTGTATTTTATATGAAATAGAATATTTGTCATGTGGAAAAATTTCTCATTACCATTACCATGTCTAATTGAGATATAGTAAGAGATATTATGGGTATTGTGTAATGGTAGAACTACCATTGAGGCTGATTTCTTTACTATAAATTGGAGGATAACATCAATGCTCTGGGTATTATCAAGTGCATTTGAATTCTCCTAATCTTATAATATTAATGTCCTATAAAGATATGCCAGGACCACAACAACTCTTATAAAGGAAAACATTTAATTGGGTTTAGTCCGTTATCATTATGGCAGGAAACATGCTCAAGATACCACCCAGTGTTTCAGTTGATTTCTGTTATCTTCTGAACAAAATGTAGCCAACACCTTGTCTTCTTGCATACAATCATGTTCCCTGCCAGGGTGATAATGAACTAAATCTTTGAAACTATAAGTAAGCCACCACAATTAAATATTTTCCTTTAAAAGAGTTGCTGTGGTCATGGTGTCTCTTCACAGCAAAATAAACCCTAACTAAGACAGCCAGTGATACACTTCCCCTAACAAGGCTGTACCTCCTAATAGTGTCAGTCCCTGTGAGCCTATGGGGTAATTTTTATTCAAACTACCACAATTATCCATGTAAAATTCTAGAGGAAACAAAAGCCATTATTCTATAAGGTGGTCTTGGACTGAAATCTAGAAGAAACAAGTCATTGCTATTTGAGTAAGGTGGCCTAATGCGAGGTAAATAAGAATCTGGGAAATGATAGGCCGATGGATGTTTATTCAGGGAGAAATCATTTACATCAGAAACAGATAACTGTCTCAGGTTCCTGTTCCAAGTCTGCCTCCAGATGCTCTTTGTCTCCAACCAGGAAGTAAGTGAGTGAACTGGGGTCCTGAACCCCAGACCTAGTTCCTACAAGGTCAAGCCTGCACCTGTCCCCATGCAATAATGAATATTGTCAATGCATCAGGTGTGGGAGGAGTGGATATCTCACTACAGTGGCCTTTGTCTGAGAGATTCAAATACATCAAGATGCATTACAGACAATGAAGGTCCAAGGCACATTCTTGCCCACCTTAATTAAGTGTAAAGATATTCTGGAAAGAAAGTAGCATGTAGAGGGAAAATCCGTTGTCACAAGCAAAACCATCAAGACGATTAAACCTGAATTTTGAAAATAACTGTACTGAGTTGTGCTAGTATGCCTTCCAGTTAATCTACAGGAGGTATCTATAATCAAGTCCAGAGATCCATTAAAACAATCACTCCTCTCAACAAATTCAAAAAATTTTAAAGTATACTATCAAAAATAGCTACTTTTTTTTTTTGTTCATTTGGGGTTTCTTTTACTTATTTATTTTTCTTATTTTACATATCGATCCCAGTTCCCTCTCGCTGCCTCCCTCTCTACCCTCCTCCCTCCCTCCCTCTCTTCCACCTTCCCATACCCCCTGACCACCCTCCCCTCCCATCCACTCCCACTCCACATGTAGGGTAATGCCTTCCAGGAGGGGTCATCTAAATCTGTCAAGTCATTTGGAGTAGGGACTAGGCCCTCCCTCCTGCCTCTAGGTTAAGGGAGTATCCCTCTATGGGGAATGTGCTCCCAAGGTCCTTTTGTACACCAGGGATACTTCCTGGTTCCCTGTCCAAGGCCCCTTGGACTGCCCATGCCTTCTAACTGAGACCCATGTTCAGGATATCTAAGTCAGTCCAATGCTGGATTCCCAGCTATCAGTCCGGGGGCCCATTAGCTCCTCCTTGTTCAGGTCAGCTGTCTCTGTTGGTTTCTGTAGCCTGGTCTTGTCCTCCCTCTCTGCATCTGGATTATAGTTCGGCTCAGTGTTTAGTTGTGGGCATCTTAATAATACCTAATCTTTAGAGCATTATGTGCCAGGCACTATTGTTAGCATATCTATGGAATAAATATTTTACCTGATTTCATTATATTTATCATTGGTTATGGAAAGCATTAATATATTACGCACCACTAAGAAAAAAAAGCCCACCATGAATTTTACTACAACAATTCTGTATTATAAAGTGTTTTCTTATTTTTGGAGATGTTAAAATCATTTTCAATGTGTTTTTAACCTTCTTATATGTGAGGAATATCATTGACTACAATGTTACTAAGGTGCTATATCTTGCTTTTGACTTATAAGTGAGAAAACTGAATAACTATCACTTACCTAAAGTAGGAGAATAAAGACATGGAAAAGTTAGAATCCTGGCCTAAATAGCGAGGCTCTGAGCTGTGATTCTTATAGCCCTGCTTGTATTCCAGTTTTCAGGGCAGTGACATTAGCATCTTCAAAGGCAGAACCCTTTCTATTAGATAGGGTTTCACATAGGAATGTCCTTTTCTCCCTCGAGCCTGATAATACTAAATAACAAGGGCAGTAGGTGCAGTTATAATTTACATAGCAGGTAGGATGCTAATAACTTTAGAAAAGCCTAATGTTAGGTTACAAATGATATCTGAGCAACCTCAAAATCCCGTTTTCTTCCCAGATATAAGTGCTCCCAAGGTCCTTTTGTGCACTAGGAATATATCCTGCTTCCCTGTCTGAGGTCCCTTAGACCTCCAGCATCTGATCCATGAGCTCCACATTGTGCAGATAAATCATGGGGCTGTATATTAGAAGTAGTTTGGAAAATTTACCTTATTATTCTAATACAAAGTAGTTGTACTCTGTCATCTTTATAGGCAGATCTGCCTCATGAGTACAGTCTCTCACCCTCAGTGGGCTTCCCTATTGTAAGTGCCAAATACTATGCACTCTAACTATGAAATCTTCACTGTGTGACCAGAAAGACTATCAAAGCTAAACGAGTGAAAGGTCAAGTTTTTATAATTACTGCAACCAAAAGTGTGAGGTCAGATGGGGCACAAATTCTGATAGTTCCTTTGTTGTATCTACATAGGACAGGGACTATTATGGTCCCAATATGGAGTAAAGAAAATCAAGGGTTATCCTGGGATTAGCTGTGGAAGGGAGTGAAGTGGCGGTCCAAAAGTATACTGCTCTAGAGAATCTGTCTGAGTGCATGTGTCTGCTGGAATTTTCCATCCCTAAGATGAATTATTGCTGTTTTATACTTGGGCAATGAAATCCCCTGATGGAAGCCTTATTGGGAATGGTCTGCACAAAAGCAGAGAACAAAGCTACCCTGACAGCTGGCACCACCATCATGTTTCCTCTTCAACACTGGCACATTGGCTCTTTACACAGCCTCCTCCTACTCAGCTGCCACTATCCCAGGGGAGGCGGCTGGCCCCATCTGTCCACATTACCAGACTCTGAGCTCCCGTTGCCCAAGAAAGGAAGGGAAGATCCTATCATCTTGCCTGTCTTTCCTTTGGTGACCACAGCATGACAGAGCCATCCTAGCCAGTGTCCATTCTTTGTCAGAAAGAAGATATAGACTCTGGATGGGAATTTATCAAGGTTTCCAGAGGTGGAAAAGGTTCAGGAATTACACTCGGGAATCTCTGAAAGGATGTCATAGTTGTCTAAATCCTTGTCTGCATAGTTAAATGGTGAGAGGCCTCACAGAAAATTGTCCACCTGTCTCCTACAAACCAGACAACATCCATCCTTCTAATCACACTTTATGAGCAACTCATTCTACATTAAGGAGTATTAACAGTCCCAATCATAGCTGTGACAAAGGCACAAGGACCCAACACATAATGTGTAATCTATACTTTGCTTTTCCTTGGGTCACTTACATTCTCCTGCAGTTGAAAATAAAGTCTCAGGAGTAAAAACCCTCTTAAGAGCTTTCCAAAGACATCCTCCAAGACATTTTCAGCATGGTATTTCAAGATTTGACTATATCCAACTCTAGCATTTGTAATGAAAGAAATCAAGTCATTGCATTTCTTAAACCACCCCAGCAAAGTCACAAATTGGGGCTCCAGTTCAGAAAAATATTTGTCTGGGTTTATCCCCAGGTACCATTTCATAATCCTATCCTGAGACACAACGTGTGTGTGTGTGTGTGTGTGTGTTTTAGAGAATTTCATTCCTTGTACTTGAATGACAAGTATTTAACCAACTGAACTATTTGAACTATTTCCCTAGCCCCAGACACATGTTTATGTGATATCTGCACACAGTATTTGAGGATGTTCCTAGCTGGGTGTGACAGCTCACACTTGTAATCTCATCACAATAAAGGCTGTGACAAAAGTATCACCCTGAGTTTGACATCAGAATGAGTTAGAGAGCCCATGTTTCAGTTATGCTGCTTCCAAAGTGATGTGCTTAGGGAGTAATTCACTCAGTTGTACACATACTGCCCTCTTGGATAGTACCTGCTCCCTGCAAATTTCTTCATGTCATCTCTGATTGCTTGTGGTGGTATCTATGCTGAGACAAACTCCAACAAACATCCATCAGGTAAACGTTATATCAGGTACACTCCTGAAGCTTTTGCTACTGATTTGATATAGGCTGATCTGTGTGCTGTGCAGATATTTCCTAAGGGCATCTGGTATGTCAAGCCAGGGTTCTCCCTGCTATAATTTGTTGTTCATTATGTCATTCTCAATCCAAAACTATTTTATAATCAGCATCATCACAAAATAAGAGTACTTTTTCTCTTTACATGGTTCTGTAATGTGTGTAATCAGTTACAATAGTTACGATCAGAAACATAGTTGAAATCTTAGCAGGATATATTTACTGAGAAATGGATAAAGTTAAATGATGAGATCATCAATCCACATAGATATTTCATCTTTCAAAGTCTATCCCTAGAGGTCAATGTACATCTGTCACTCAGTTCACATGCAGATAGCAAAGTATAGCTCGATGGATGTTGCTCTTTTGTCTTCTGGAGATAAGCCCATATGACACTTTACAAAAACAATAATTTACAGGGGGAAATGATCAACAAAGATAAAGTTACAACCCAGCAATGGAATACAGTAATGCTGGAAGCCAATGAGGATGGAGATAGCCGACGGATGATGGCCATGTTAGTGTCCAGGAGACTCTGACTTACAGCCAGAAGGACAAAGTGAAGGTGAATTTACAGGTGACAGGGTGAGTTTGCAGAATGGTGACAGTAAACATTGCATGGAAGGAGCTCTCAGAGATACTGGAAATTTTCAGTAGAACCACGTTCAGAGAGCAGAGTGGCTCTGTGGAGTTACTGAAAAGATGCTTGCCTCATACGTGAAAGCATATGGAGAAGGGTGTGTACATTGTACATCACACAATCCAATGCATGAGAAATAATAAAGCACAGATTCTAAACATCTACAGTATTTTCATTGTTAAACACCAAATAAACATTTTCATTGCTGGACACCAAATAAACATTTTAATGTATTTTATTTCTTGTATTTTTATATTTGATTATAAGACATACATAAACCTTAGCAAACCTTTTTAAAGTTCATGGGGAAATTGTTATACCCTCAGCAAAATTATAATTTTCTCACTTCCTAAAATATACAAATATACATATGTGTGTGTGTGCATAAATACATACACATACATATATAGACACATATATAGACATATATAAATTCATATATGTGCATATATACATAAACATATATATAGACATATATAAATTCATACACACATATATATGGAGGAGGGAGAGTTTAAATGTAGTTATCCTATAATGAGAAGACAATGACTCTATTAGACAACACAGACTAACAAACAAAAAACCCATTGCTAGGAATGAGTTGCTAGGAATGAGTTACTAGTATTGCTGCCAATGAGGTACCATAGACCCCAAATATTACAGATTGTGGCAAATGCTTTTGACTAACCCTATATTGAACATGGATCACTCAGTCCGGTACTCTCTTGGAACCTTTTATCCTTACTGTTTACTTTTCATAATGCTGGAAGATGCTATGCATGGTACCAGAGGAGAAAAGTAATTATCAGTCTTACCTAGCTATGGACTCTAAAATCTATAATAATCACCAGCCTGGCAAGCCATGCCCACTGGTGCAATAGTGTCATAAATGTCACAGGAACAAACAACCACTTTCTGGATGGATTTAATAACGACTCTTTAAGATAAAACTCATATCTGATACTCATATGGGGGAAAACACCTGAGACAGACAGACCCTAGGAGAGAATACACAATTACTAATCTGATAAGTGGGCATAATATTAAACTTATTCCCAATAACTTATCATTATGCCCAAGAATTAGTGCACCTTTCAGTGCTCGTAAAGAAGCATCATTTTGTAGTGGGTGGTGGTTATCACAGAGACTCACAACTGGTCAAAGTGAGAGAATAGGAGACTGTGGAGTTCTCAGCCCTGATGGGGCAGCAGTTTCCCACATTCTCTTTCAAGGAGGACACTGTGGAAAGGGGGTAACAAAAATGAGCGGGTAGGTAAGAGAGGAGTAGATGTGGGAGGAGTTGGGGAAGAATGCTATCATAATACATTGTATGAATTATTTTAAGGAACTAATAAAAATAAAAAGGGGGGATGATCATTCTCTTTCTGTTTATTATGATGACTTTTGAGGCTTCCATGGTCATTGTTATTGTCCTACAGTACTGCACAATGTAAAGACAAATTGCATTGTTTTCTGTTTTCATTTATAGTCTTTTTTGATAAAAGTAGGAAGTGACTTACACAAGAAGCACAGCATCCTCACTTGCCCTGTACTCACTCCAAATCTAAAGATTTTAATTTAGTTCAAACTTATCTAAACATTTCCTAAGGAAACCTGAGTCTTATGAGTCCACTTTACAACTAATTTTCACTTCTCTGATCCTCTCCACAACCAAGGCACTTTCTTGTAGCATGAATAATATAAACCCAGAGGCAGCTATTAGGGTTCAAGCTGAAGAGCAGAGAAGCAAAGCAGCCAAGTCACCAGAGAGGTCTCACCTCTACCAAGGCTGGGGTAATCCTGTCCTCAATGTGGTTGGAGACTAATTCCAGTGAGCCTGAATGCCAAATGCTCCTGTCTTACATACCTCTAGAGCTGGAATTAAAGGTGTGAGTGCTGTTTATCTTTTAGACTGATGCACTCTCATGTAGCCCTGGGTGGCCTTGTGCTCACAAAGATCCATCTGCCTCTGACTCCTGAGTCCTGTGACTAAAAGTGTGACCACTACTGCCTGACTTATATGGTTGTGACTAGCTTTGCATTCTTATTTTTAGGCAAGCTTTATTAGAGCATAAACAATATATTACCACATTTTCCTTCACACAGACACACATATACATACAGGTATACAATACACACACACACACACACACACACACACACACTGCTGTACATTTGTACATTTTCTAAAGCAAAGGACATAAAAGCTACAAACAAGCAAATGAAGGTCACAATAGTCCTTTGTGGCAGGGTCTGTGTATGCATGCTCTGAGTAATTTCAGGCTACTGAAAATTAGGTAAGATCACTCTTTCACACAACCATTTGATATCTAAAACAAAAGAGGAACTAAAATTTACTTTCAACCTTGGACTTGCATTCACAAGGTCTTCAGAAATTATTAAACACATTACTTTGTGTTACATTTCACTTTTAGAACTGATCACACCAGGGTGCTGCTGATAACAGAACTAAATCACAAAGTTTAATTAATTAAAGTTTTCAGTACCTTGTTGAAAGTTTGTAATGCAATGGACTTTCTGGAGTGTTTGTGGGCTGACAGAGCCCAAGGTCTATTTTTTTATGTATAGCAAGAGAGGTAAGCTGAATCGATGGGCAAGGACAGTCTGTCACCATTTAGGCCAGGCCATCCTGCCCTACTCACTAGAGAGTGACTACTATTTACATGGGCAAAAAATCATAGAAATTCTAACCAGTGTTTATTTTTTTTGTAACTTCTCAATAAAAACCCTTCTAATTTATCACCTTAGATTTTAGAAAATACTAAATTAAACAAAAAATTTTCAAGTGGAGGAAGTAACATTTGAAATTTAAAAGTCAATCAAATTGAGAAATATCCTAGGGTTGATGAGTATCATAAATACTTAATTGGCCTTCAAACAAATGTAAACTAAGAGTCAGTGATGTAAGATATTATGCTGTTTATTTTTATGATGATAGCTATTTAACTTTGTATAATAAAGGATCATTATAAGCCTTTTTAAAATCAATTCTGTTCATAGACCCCCCAAATATTATTATACTAGCCATGTATATGCATGAAAAATGCCATTGGCAATACATTTCATTTCTAAAACTTCAGAGAAATAATGATTCCCCTAATTAAAAGCTTACAGTGCTCTTGCTTCTCAACACAACCTGAAGGAAACAGTGTCTTCCAGACACAATACGACTGACACAGATATGATCTCAGAGACTACAGCAGCAAGTACAGGGCCTGCTCAGGTCTAAGGCAAATCGGCTCCCAGAACCAAGTGGGAGAAGTAGACACAAGCTCCCATTCCTAACCAAGACACTATCTCTACTCAACATCTGATTACACAAGGATATTTAACTTTCACCAATAGTCTTACTGGATATATAAACTGTAGTTGAGGATAGATCCCCATCCCAAGCAGTAGAGAGCCAAAAAATGAACTCAGTGGCATTTTTGGAGATTTTCTGCCTTGAATATAATGATTTCTGCTTGAATATAATGATTTCTGGATTTATGTTTTTAAGGATTTAGCTTTTGGGTATATGTGTGTGTCTCTGTGTATATTTCTTGCGCTTTTATGTTTTTTTTTTAATTTTTTTATTCTTTTAAAAAGTTTTGTCTGATTTCTAAAGAGAGAGAAACAAAGTGTGGTTTTGGATGGTAGGAAAGTGGTGGGAATCTTAGAGGAAATGGAATCATAAAGTTTTGGTGAAATTGTGATCAGAATATATTGTATTAGAAAAAAATTATTTTCAGTAAAAAGACATTTCTAGCAAAATAGACACACACACACACACACACACACACACACACACATAATCAAAGCCATTTATAAGGCATGCCTCCTGAATACAAATAAAATAAAATGCAAACAAGTACTTCTTATTCTCTTTAGTGTTACATATAACTTTATCTCTAGGAAATACTGGAGAGCTTACAGGGTTTATTAATCAGAGACACCTCTCCCCCCCCCCAATCTTATGAAGGCAGAAATTAAAGTAAGGGACAATTAGTTAACAATCCAGCAGAGAACAAATATCAAAGTCATGACTCTATAATGGAACATGAAGACACCCATCTCTGGTCCTCTAACAATTGCCATCATAGAAAGCCATATCCCTGAGGGGTTTGACTCCTATGAATTCAACAGACTTCCAGGATGCATCCCTCAGCAGGCTTAGTAGAGATATCAAGAGAGTTAGGAGCTACAAGCACCTTCAGGCATCAGGAGTGAGGTACACATATTTGTAAGGAGCTCACGTTTGTTCCTAACTGCTCTCCAATTTGCAACCCTTGTAACTTTGTTTAGCCTTCTTAGACCCCTTCCACTCCTTCTGTGACTGGAAGGCTTGACTTGGGTAATTCTATCAACTTTACATTTTTGTTTTGACTATTTTTAAAAAAGAAGTACTGTGGTTTGTCAAGAAAATTACTTATGTTGTCATTTTGAAGTCAGGCAAATTGTTCTAGAGCAGGTAAAGGAACAGACTGTCAAATCTGGTAAGATGGCTACAGTCTGACTGTGGTATACTGTGTGGGGAATGGGAAAATACACCTTTGATAGAGTTCTTATGTGAACGTGGGCAATTTATCCTCCTCCTTTGAACTTTAGTTTCTTTCTTTGTTCACAGCAATCTTGAAAAGGTTAAGTGAAGTAATATACCCAGAAGTGTTTGACGAAGTACAAAATATCACACAAATGTGGGGTGCTGTATTATGTGCCTAGAAGGATGGGATGCCCATCAATATTTCTGCTTGCAGTCAGGCTACTTCTGAGTATACATTCCCTTCCACATACCAGAGACACCACTGCCACAGCAGCAGTCACAGCAGAGTCTAAGCAAGGCAGAATATTTTCCTGCTTTTACAGTGAAACATTGGTTTCAGTTATCTTGGATACCTTAATTTTCTTCCATTGTTTGAAGGATTGAAATACTTTTCTCAGTATCTGCTTTGGTCTGATGAATTTGTTCACAAATGATTGAGCAATTTAAATGACACTTCGATTAAAACAGCTAAGACTTTATGAACCCACCATGCCTTCGATTTTTCTGAGCAATTTGATAGTTATTAACATTTTTGGTTTATTTCACAGAATAGCTAGATCTGTGTAGTTACCATTAGGAAGGCCTAAATAAAATCTTCCTTTCAAATGCAATAAGCAAACAACTAAGAGAACCAACTTCTGGTTAGGAGTCCCATGCCCTGAGAATTATGCTCAGTGAGTAAAGCTTCAAATTACACCACTAGTTGAAGACATAAATAAAAAGCCAGGAGCTGTAAGTCCTGGCGGCCTTCAGACACGTCACTGAGAAAACACAGCTGGCTTATTATTTGAAGAGGTGTTTCCTCACCCTTTCCCTTTCCCTTTCCCCCTCCCTCTCCATGCCCCCCCCTCTCCCTCTCCCTCTCTGACTCTGTTTCTCCATCTCTGTCTCTCTCCCTCCTTCCCTCCCTTGCCAGAACTCTTTCTCTTTAACTTCTATGAGTCCCAAGAGTTAATTTTTTCCTGCTGTGATAGGAATATAGTACCATCTCTTACCAGCTGTTTTCTAGGAAATCCTAGAATTTAGAGACAGCACAAACAACAGTGAAGGCAAGATGCTCACTTGAATCACTTGAAATTGCCTTCTGTAGCATTCTTCCTGCCTTTGTGATCAGGCAGCCAATCATTAGGGACACGTTTGCCAGAGGTTTATAGGATGGGCTCAACCTCTTCTTCAGGGATATTCAGTGGTTGATGATAGGAATTTAAGTATCTTTATGGCAATATAGTTTTCCGTATAAAAACTTATTCTCTTCCTGTTCCCTCATCCAAAGCAAAGCTAGCTTTTTTCTCTTGTAACATCAACTAAACATACTTGTTAATTGGTTTACTTCATGGTTGAGTAGAGATAAAATGCCCTTTTAAATTTTGTTTACCTTCTATTTTCTCTTTCAGGGTTTAAAATGCCTTTCCTTTAATTCATGATTCAACTGCTTTTTTATTTAGAAGCCAATTGTCCAGCATAAGATATACTATGTACCAAGAAATGTTTAGTTTTTATTTTCTGACACCCCTCACCAAAGCAGAAATTTCATGAGAGAAGAGACATTTTGCTCACTGCTGTATCCCCTGGTAGCTAAGTAGGTAAGGTTTTGATGCCAATAAAATAACATCATTTAAAGAGCAGTGTTTCTTAAACAGGACCTGTTGAGATTCCCTTTTGCCAGTTTTTGCAAAGCTGCTGTGTCTTCTGGGACTAGTTGAAACAGAGGAAAGGACACAATAGGCAGCATTTTCAAAAGCTGATAATTGACCCTCCTTATGCTGCTTCCCCCCTAAGGACCCAGCTCTAATGTTATTTCTTCCTTTCTTCCTTCTTCCCTCCCTCCCTCCTCTTTCTTTCTTTCTTTCTTTCTTTCTTTCTTTCTTTCTTTCTTTCATTCTTCCTTCTTTCCTTCCTTCCTTTCTTTTTCCTTCCTTTCTTCCTTCCTTTCTCCACATACACAAAATACATTTAGAAATGAACCAATCTTTTTTTTCTTTGACTTCTTTCCTCCCTCTATATTTCTCACCCTTTCCCTAAATTTCCTGCCATTTACTCTGAAGACTCTTTTCTTCTTCACACATAAGACATTCAACATCTTTAGAATATCACAGGATCCGGTAGTTAGTTTATTTGGGATCTTGCAAGAGATCACCATTCTAATGTAACAATGCTGCATAAATTTATATTTTTTATTAAGACACAATCATCTTCCTTATTATATTCAAGATGTTTTGGCTATCCTTGAACACTTAGCCTACTATATGAATCATTTCATATAATTCTTACTTATTCCAAAAGAAATCTATTGAAATGCTAAGTGAAATAACACTAAATTATTCAATACTTTTGAAATGACTGATATTTTTATGACAACAAAGTCTATGTTGATGCTTACTTTTTTGAAGTCAATTATGTTTTAAATATTGCAGATTTTCCGTATATCTTATATTCTTGTTATATGGTTTGTTTCTCTATAAACACACATGCGTACGTTTTCACTCCTAAATAATATTTAATGATTAAAGTGCATGCAAATTACATAAAAACATTTTTATGCTTTCACAGGAATCTAAGTGTGCTGCTGCAATCTAAAATATTCCAAAAGTGATACAAGTATTTAGGAGAAGTTATAAAATAAGGATGAAGTATTAATTCAATGGGTAAAGAATTCTTTGGATACTGTTAGATTTTACAAAAGCTATTAATTCACATATTTTTATTTATTCATTTGAGCAATTGCCTTATTCAGTATATAAGCTCTCAATTAAGCCTTTGATGTTATACTTTTAATTATATTACTAGTAAAAGATTTTTATTCTTTTCAAACATTTATATTTATTTCATTTTTTGTTCAAGTTTTTTTTTTTTTAGAATTTTATACTTGAGTACTATATTTATAGCACTTACCTCTTTCTCCTCCAACTCTTCCCTTGTCCAACATGGTCTCTTAAATTTATTACAACTTCACCTTTACTTTTGTGTGTGTATATGCACATACATATGCATACACATACATGACCTACAGAGTACATTTACTGTGGTTTGTAAGTGCATGTGTTTAAGGTTAACCACTGAACAATGGAAAACCCTTTGGAAGATTGTCCCCAGAGGAAACCCATCTCTCCCCTAACTCCCAGCAGCCTTGATGGCTTATAATTCTTCTAAGGATAGGGCCTTGTGAAATTTTCTTCATCTATATTACTTTTGCCTAATTACACTAGCTACAAATTCTCTAAAATGTCATTAAATAATAGTATTGATAAGCTCAGATTTCTATATCATTATTATCATTTAGGGTTTTGAAAGTAGTTTTCTTTTTTGAAACCTAATACTAATATAAGCATTTATGTAATCAATTTTATCACCTTTAAGAAATTTCCATCTCTTATTATTTTGTAAGAGTTTATTTGGAATGGCTGGTGAATTTTTGCAACTTACATTATAATTAAATAATACACATTTTTGTTGAAATAAATTAGAATGATTTACTTGAACTATGTTTGCCTTTCTAAGATTGTCTACTCACATGTTATTATTCTTTATAATACTACATGACTGTTTTGGATTAGGCATTTCATCTATAAAACAATCCACATCTTATGTTTTAATTTCCATAAATATTTAGAAATAAAAGTAAGCTTTCCTAGATTTAGGGGGTATTACTCCATGATATTTTGGTACCAAAGTTAGAAAGTTTTCACCAATAAATTAGGAAGATTTTGATTCTTTTCTCTAGTCCATATTTAAATAATGCACATTTTAGGGTTTGTATTATTGTGAAGAGACACCATGATAATGACAATTCTATAAAGAAAAAGTAATAATTGGCACTGGTGTATGGTTCAAAGATTTAGTTCACTGTTATGGTGGGGAGCATGGCAGCATGCAGGGGCAGACATGGTACTAGAGAGTAGCTGAGAGTTGTAGATCTGGATCAGCAGGCAGCAGAGAGAGAGAGAAGTTAGTGGGCCTGCCTGGAGCATCTGAAACCTTACATCCCATCCCCAGTGACATACTTCCTCCAACAAGGCCATACTTACTCCATCAAGGCCACACCTCCTAGACATTCCACTCCCTATGAAACTATGGCATCAATTTTCATTCAAACTAATTCATTCCACTCCTTCATTCCCATAGGCTTGTATCCGTATCATAATTTAAAACTAAATTCAGTTCAAAAGTCTGATGGGGGATGTCATTCTGTATGTTATGAATATATGTTTCTCTTATTGGTTGATTAATAAAGTTTTTTCCTAATGGACAGGCAGGTGGGAAATTCAAACATGGATAAAGAAAGATAGTAGGTGGAGTCAGAGAGACACCATGTAACTGCTGAGGAAGCAACAGACCCAGGTATCACTGGTAAGCCAAGACCACATGGAGTCACACAGGTTAATAGGAATGGGTCAATAATTAAGAGAGAGTAAGCCAATAAGAAGACTGAGCCATTGGCCAAACAGTTTATAATTAATATAAGCCTCTGTGTGTTTGAGACTAAATAGCTGTAGGATAGACTTCTCTGCCTTCAAAAGTCCCCACAGCCTATCAAAGAATCAATGATATGTAAAAGTTCAAATGTAAATTGCTTTGAGGATTCATGGCAATCTCCTAACTGTAATCCTCTGGGGAAAAAAAACAAAAACAGAAAACAAAAATAAACATAACCCACACTTCTAACATATACTGGTACAGGATATACAAAAGGGAGAAAAGGAAACATAGTGAGGAAATACTGGGAAATACTGAACCAGACCAAGACTGAAAACTAGCTAAACAAACTCCAAACTCTGTGTCTACATGTCTGATGTCACAATTTTCTTCAGCTCTCCAACTCTTTTCTGCTTTGTTGACTGCAGCACACTTCTTTCTCTTGGGCTGGACCCATTATCTGTCAAGAACTTCCCCAATGGCTTTGGCATCTCCAACATCTTGGAGCAATCCAGGCTTCACATTAACAGCTTCACACAATGGCCTTTCTAGACTTCCATGCACCCTGACATATACCTGGCCTCAGCACTTTTCCTTGGTCATGGAGGGAGATTCCATGACCCCTGTCTTTCCTTGACTCCTTGGCTGAAGCTGTTAAGTTCTGTTGCTTGCTGGGGCTGGGACATGCCCCTCTCTTTCAAATACAATTCCACCAGCTTTCTGTTTTCAGTGGTGAACTTAGTTGAATGGGGTTTTGCCTTAAGCTCACCACTCCCTTTATTCCATTTAACACCAGGTTTTTCTTTAAACATTTTTATCTCCTGGAGCATTTGTCAAGTCAAACTTTGTGGTGCTCCATTTCTCTCCAAATTGAACATTTTGAATTTTTCCTTGTTCAGCTTGCTCATTTTCATTATAGATCTGTTTAAAATCTATAATAATAGATCTAATAGTCACATGACACAGTTAATATTATGCTGCTTTGAAATCTCTGCAAAGGCTAACTCTTTAACTTCAGACAGATTTGGGGGTGGTGAGAACAAGGGTAGAACACAGCCACATTCTTCACCAAACTATCACAAGAATAGTTGCTAGGCCATATACTAATACTCTTCTCCTCTTAAATCTCCTGAGCTGGTCCCCTAAAGTTCAAATCACCATTGGCACCAATGTCTTCCATGTCCCTACTAGTATGGCCCATTCAGCCCTGCTTAAACCATTCAACTGCTTTCCTAATCCAAAGTCCCAAAGTCTACACTCCTCCAAACAAAAGAATGTTCAGGGTTATCACAGCTATACCCTAGTCCCTGGTACCAACTTCTGTCTCAGTTTGTCTTCCATGTCCCTACTAGTATGGCCCATTCAGCCCTGCTTAAACCATTCAACTGCTTTCCTAATCCAAAGTCTCAAAGTCTACACTCCTCCAAACAAAAGAATGTTCAGGGTTATCACAGCTATACCCTAGTCTCTGGTACCAACTTCTGTCTCAGTGAGGGTTTGTATTCTGTGAAAAGACACCATGACCATGGCAACTCTTAAAGGGAAAACACTTATTGGAACTATCTTATAAGTCAAAGATTTATACCATTGCCATGGTGGAAAGCATGGCAGCATGCAAGCAGACATGGTGCTGGAGAAAGAGCTGAGAGTTCTTTATCTGTATCAGCAGGCAGCAGTAACAAAGAGAGAGAAAGAGAGAGAGAGAGAGAGAGAGAGAGAGAGAGAGAGAGAGAGAGGAAAGAGAGTATGACTGGTTTGAGCATTTGAAATCTTAAATCTCATCCCTAGTGACATACTTCCCTAACAAGGCCATGTCTGCTAATGTCTGCTAATAGTGCACTTCCAATGAGCCTATGGGGGTCATTTTCATTCAAACCACCACAGCATGAATTACTATTTTAAATGTTTAAGTATAATTTAGCTATACAGTCATCTCAGCCAAGCATTTCAATGGCTTTGCACTCCAATGACCTTCCTAATATCTCCTATTCATATTACCATCTGGTGTTTAAAACTGGTAGGCAGTTCAAAGCTTAACATCTTTAGCATCAAGTAAAGACCTCCCAAGGTTTTCTCAGAAAACACTGATAAAATAAAAGAGGGAAAATTTCGAAGATCCACAAGAAAGCCACCAGAGAGTTATTCAATTATCCAACACTGCAAAGAACCTTCCTCACTGTGTGACAGTGAGTAGCTATGAGAAGCAGCAGGACAAAGACTAAGCCAAATGATTAGACAAAAGAGAAACTGCCTGCTATAAGAAACACAGAGAGAGTGGAAATGGCACCCTCCCTTTTTTTGATCCCCAAATGATTACAATTCAACTAGGGTTCATTTTAAAATAACACCAAGATATAAAGCTAGCCTTTCCTTCACAGAGGTGGTGTTTTCAAAACAACCCACACAGGGAATAATCCTTAAATATATCATTATAATTTTTAAAAAGCAGCTTATTAGGCACTAATAGGGACTGAACACAAGAGCAAAATATTAGGCCCATGCTTTAGCACTAAACTATACCCTAGCCTCTCTTGGTGGATTTTTAATAAGGTTGCTAAAAACACATCCCTTAATGTCAGTCATGTCCTATATCACTGGCTTTATAATCTAATCTGTGCTTTTCTAACTGAAGTATCTTCCCAATTCCCCCTCCAGGCATGAGTTTCTTTCCATTAGACTGTTATTGTTATTTTGAGTCACTAGAATCACCCCCAAAAGAGCTGACAAACTCAGCAGTGGTCTCTTCCCAAAATGATTCAATCATTTCTGATGCAGTCTTCAAACATCCCCCATCATCAACAACATAAAATTTAAATCTGCTGTTGTTTCCGAAAATGAAGCGCATTGAGCATGCTGTGCCACCAGGAGATGAGATAGAGAGCAGTAACTAGATGATAAGGACATTATCGTCAAGCTCAAAAATAAATTAAGTCACAACAGAGATTGTCAGGAACAGAGTCATACTTGGTGTTCCCCTTCGTCTCAGTGCGGCAGAGGGAGACAGACATATGTTTTGTGAGCAAAGGCCTCTGCACAATCCTTTGTGTAGCATGGAGCTCACTGGTCTTGCTGGTAAGCCTTGGGTTAGAGGATTTGCATCTTAAATTGACACAAATGACTCCATCCACATGCTGTGGTAGCACCTTGAGCAATTAAATTTCAGGCTTGAATTGGAGTGCAACGAAGACCAATAATGCAACTTTAATTCTTTCATTCCTAAAACAAGAGAGTTAGTAGTAGTCCTTGTAGAAATGACACATTTTCTAGAAAGCAAACAAACAGAACACATTGGGAAGGATTTTGGAAAGTGATAATTTTCAAAAAGGCAGTCAAGTTCCTTATTATAAAATTATGCTATTTAGCTGTAAATGTAGTTACTGTGATCATGTTGCCTTTTTGCATTTAAACTATATTTCTTGTACTTGGTATATGTGCCAGAGAGACTTATTATGTGAAAATATTCAATATGGTCCTCATATACCCAATATTGAGTCACATGACTTGCATGTGAGGCCATGTGACTCGATTTAATAAATGGACAATGAGCTCATTTAAACTAAATTGGGTGAAAATTAGAATATTTACTCCATCCATCTCATCTCTTCCTAAGCTGGTACAACCTTAAAGACCATTGGATGATAGCTCAGAACTATAAGCCTGAAGTCTTTACTTCCCTTGAAGGAAGTGAATGCACTGGCCACCCCACAGAAAAGCAAAACAAAACAAAAACAACAACAACAAAAACAAAAATCCTCTCAGTACCAACTACTAGATTTGGGCTTTACAGGTTGTAGTTAATAGCAAGCTGTGTTCACAAATTTAAATAATACAATGCATACCCCAGGGTTTTTGTACAGAAAGCAACCTTTTCCTTCTCTCCTTTCTCATCAGGCTTATTGGAATTAGGGGTGGGAAGGCAGGGCTGAACAGTGACAAATCTCCCATGGCAGACTCCAATGAGTCTATGCACATGTCTACATATCCAAGAATATTAATAGCAACACTGTTCAACACTATAGAAAATACTTACTGGGAATAGTGCTTTTTCATGGGACATTTGATGACTAAAAGTTAATAAATTTTATAAAGACATTAAAATGAGCTACAGTGATATGCAAAATACAATGAATCTCAGCAAAGTAATTGTATGAAAAAATTAACTTCTAAAATATGTGTAGCACAACAAATTTCCTCATAAATTTAAACAAGAATGTGTATGTTTATGTTAATGTATACACAATTACATGTGAATATGTACAAAACATACAGAAAAGTGAAATAAGTTGGTGATAAGCACACGATTCCAATGATGTTGAGCCTTATTTAAAGGAGCCAGGGATAGGATAAATGGCATATGGTTAAATGTCAGTCATTACTTTTAAAACCTTAGCTTTTACTTCAGTTTCTGGGTTTATGAATGAGCTATTACTTTTAAGTAAATGAGAGGGTGGGTAGATAGATAAATAGATAGATTGATTGATTGATTCATTCATACATACTACATACACAGACAGATATAGCATAGGTACAAAACAAAAATTAATAGATGAACTGAATACTTAATGGTAAATAATTAAGTTCTGGGCCTAAGGTTTAATGGGGAAAATAGTAAGGAACTTAAACAAATCATGAAACAACAACAAGAAAATGAAGAGAATCATTAAACATTGTCCCTTTCCTTTGTAACTACTCTTTTATAAACAGCCTTTATCTGATACTACTAGTAGGTTTTGTAATAACAAAAGCAACAGTGTAAAGAAATCATGCCACTTCAAGAATAATGAATATACCACTACAATCTAAGGAGAAGAAAAACAGACCTACCTACTTACAAGCATACACATCAAACTGATTCAAAATAATTCAATTTTAGACAGCCTCAAATGTATCCCATTCCTCACCTCACATCCCCAACACGACCTCTGCACACTAACTGGTTTTCTGAGCAGATGGACATGTTCAGCAAATCACCTGACCTTTTTTCATTCAGTTTCATCATAGAAAAAAAAAACATTGCTGGATCTGAATTTCTGAAATGTATTACTTTTCCAGAAAAAAAAAAAGTCCACTGAATTTTAATCCTAGTAGATAATAAGGAATAAAAGATGGTTTGGATGTGCATTCAGTGATGTTTCAAATAAGCTAATCCATCACAGTATAGATTTAAATCTCTAAGAAGGGAATTTTAACTATGGCGAGCCACGCTCATAATCCTGTGGCTTGACTGTGACTATGAGTTTGAGGTCAGCCCAGGAACCATAGTGCTTCCACAGAGAATGAAGGACACAAGAACAAAATACTTCAGCCTCTGTCCTAATTTGCTTTCCTTCTATTGATATGAGAAACACCCCATACAAAAGCAACTTAGGGAAGAAGGGTTTATTTCACCTTACACCTTACACCTTACAGTCAATCATCTAGGGAAGTCAGGGGAGGAACTCAAGACAAGACTCAAAGAACAATTACATCCCATGGCTTGCTCAGCCTGCTTTATCATATAACCCAGGACCACATGCTCAGGGTAGGTACCAACAACAGAAAGCTGGGCCCTCACACATCAATCATTAATTAAGAAAATGCCCAGAGACATACCCACATTTGATTCTGATAGGCAATTTCACAATTAAGGCTCCCTCTTGCCAGATGAGTCTAGTTTGTGTCAAATAGACAAAAACTACACAACATAGCCTTACTCCCAACATTTTAAATAAATACGATCATCTAGAAATGTAGAAGAATGTGTGTGCATACTAGTAGACATACACATGAATATAGAGTTTGAGGGAAGCTGAACATGTAGATTAACATGGGCATGCCTTCTACTAAATAGTCAGTGCTCATTTATATGATATTTTGGATTTCCACAGCAATTATTTTGTTCTATTTGGCATTTATAATGAAGGTAATAAATTTTTTCTTCCACTTTCAGGCTAGAGTTCCATTAAAACATTTACTAAAATTGGGGAATTTTTAAATGATGCAAGCTTAATTGCATTAATTATCCTTTTCACCCTCAACTGTTTTATGGTGAAACTAAATAATGGAAGTAATAATGAACCAAAGGACATGGTGGATTTGCATATTTTATAAACATGCTCCAGAGAGCATCTGTACTACTGTGCTTGGAGAGGTAGTTAGGTTAATCATATGTTTATGAAAGAGAGAACCTAGTTTCCATGGGTCAGGGAAGGGCTAAGCAGGGTGACTTTGAAAACATGTTCTGTGTACCCTCCTTGGCTCTTATGTGGGAGATGAGAAAACAAAGGCATTGAAATAATATCCCTGTGGACAGTAAGGACACCTGTGCAGATGTTAAAGTGGCCCCTGAAATAAGGGGAAATAGCTTAGGATGCTAACAGCACATAGACATAATTGAGAACAATCTTTTCCAAGAGTCAGTTAATGAAATATCTGGGATTTTCTTCATGAAATGAAGACAGTCTTCTAAAAGAGTGAAAAATCCCATCACCCTGACCATACTCTGTTCCCAAGCCAATCTAAGTAAGCCTGCTTCTCATCAGGTTGACAGCCTGGATGCCATCTGCCAGGGTATGCAGAAACTGACACTGGCTTGTCCTCACCTCCTTCTTCCATATCTCCACTCTCACAGCTACACACATGTACCAAAACCGTAGGACCTTGACAACTTTCAGGGTAATAGTAACATGGTACAATTTTGGAGCTATATTCCTGAAGACAGTGTTATTGTATGAGAACTCCTAGGACAAAATGTACTGCAATGTATTTGGGAATTTTTTTGTTTGACATCATACCTCAGTTCAATATAATATATTATGGCTTCTGATCAAAGCAGAACATACTATATGAAATTCTAAGATTTAGAAACTAAATGGAAGCAACAAGTGCTTATCTTCCATCAATCTGTGCCTCTGAGCAGACTTTTCATCAACTATGTAGACAAAGAACAAGACCAAGGTTACTCACTCACTTTCCTATTGATTGGAAATGTTGGTGTTATATTGTTTGAGGACAAGAGAGAGAGAAAGATAAGTACTGTGAGCTAGGGAAAGGATTGCAACATAAAAGAGAGAGAGTCAGGAGGAAAAAGAGATACCCAAGAGTAAGCCAGAGTAGAATTCAGAACACAATTCCCCAGAATGGTTTTCCCTTCTCAGTGAAGCACGAGAGCCATGGCCTCTGTGTAAAATAAAAGTAGACAGTAATAAATAGCTAATGAAAAAAGTCAAATGCAGCAAGAATGGGTTTCCCCATGACAAAACCTTCTAGTCAAGTTTCAATGGGCTGGAAAAAAAAATTAGTTCTGTGAAGTCAGTAACAACACTAAAAGCTAAAAGTTATTTCTTCCCAAACAAAGGTGTAAGCTGGTTTTGGCTTAGGTTTAGAAATGGGGGGGGGGTAGTGATCAGGGTTATAAATTATTTAGCCTTAAGTAAGTGCAGCTTATTTATCACCTTTGGTATTTTTGTTTAAGACCTGGGTAGAAAATCAGAGTAAGTGATTTTCCCTAAGTACTTCCCTAAGTAACTGACTTTATTGGTGGTGCCTGAAGTCCCTGAGCTCCCTCCACAGAGGAGGCAAGACACATCTCCAGAGGATGGGTCACATTTTTTTTCCTCAGATTTTCCCTCCTATATCTCCATAATTTTTCCATCTTTCTTTCCTGTCTCCCGTAAACCCATGAGTGATCAGAGTATCTAGTATTTGTATGTGAAAATAATAGAGAAGAACTCCAGCTGACAACAGCATAATTGAGGGTTCAAATGGGAGAGACTGTTGTTCATAGTAAACGCAGTTTTAAAGGGCAAGAGCCTAGCTGCTGCTGCTTCTTCTTCTTCTTCTTCTTCTTCTTCTTCTTCTTCTTCTTCTTCTTCTTCTTCTTCTTCTTCTTCTTCCTCTTCCCTTTTCTTCCTCCTCATCATCTTATTATTATTTTGCATTTAGTGAGCATACAATTGAAGTAAAACATCGCCTCTGAAATTTGGTAGAAGGCATTTTCTTTCTTCAAAATCATCTCCTTGCTTTATGGTCCACACTGTTAATCAACCATAGAAGTATTTCTTGATGAGTTTTATGAGGACTCTGAATCTTTCTGCACACAGTGTTCTGAGCCATCATTACAAATTGATCTGAATTGGCCCTCACAATTAAACCATCTGATACTGCAAGGCAAAATAACAAGACTTTTAAACTTTAGAAGATTTCTCAGTGGGCATTCTTTAAAAGTTTAGAGAGTAAGTCAATTGAGAGAGGTCAGTGGAGAGAATTTGAGAAACTTTTGATTAATACTGATTTATTGTGAAGTATTAATTATGTGTATATAGAATTCTTACTCATAAAACATCTTCTATAGCATAGAGTCTCAAGACTGCAGGACATATGGAAATACTGAACAGCCATATGGAAGATTTAAGAGATTATTGATCGAGAAAAGTAACTGTAAAGTTTAATCAATTTAAGGTCATTTTTAGAATTCAGAAATAAGATCACAATGTACAATAAGCCCTATTTATTCAGCAAGTTATTGTTATACATTTGATTCTAAATCACTATTACAAAGTTTACAATGGTAAACAATGCATCTGTGGACCATGCATATACAATAAATATTTCTATTTACTTTTCAGTATCAATTCCTATGTACCTACTCAATAGATCACTGAGCTTTAAAAAAGCTGATCCTATATGACATACTACATTTTGACTCAAAACACCAAATAGAAAGAATCATAGATTCTTGTGTTCCCCAATAGTTGAGCATAATGATATTAAAATGATTATAATTTTACATAATTATTTGTCATTAGAGTATAATATGAATTATGGACATTTAAAAATAAAAATAGTACACTATAAGCATATTTTATAAATGACTTGGAAAAGGTACATAATAAGAGGATACAATACGTTTTCAATACACTTAATGAACCAGAATAAATATTTCTATCTCCTAAAGCATTTATCACTTGTTTGAGGTAAAAGTAATTGACATATTTCTTCCCTGATCTTGTAAAAATCTGTAGTCCATAATTGATATCTATAGTCATCCTATAATGGACAGAACACCAGAGTTTGTTTCTCTTATCAAACTCTCTCTCTCTCTCTCTCTCTCTCTCTCTCTCTCTCTCTCTCTCTCTCTCTCTCTGTTTTCCTCATGCTCCCTAGCCTTTGGAAACTGCCATTTTGTTTTTAACCTCTATGAAAGAGATCAATTTTTATACATTCCGTCTGCATGAGCCCATACTGCTTCTGTCTTTCTATGACTGACTTGTCTGACTTCACATAAGATCTCTAGTTCAATCAACATTGTCATAAATGGAAGGATTTCAATATTCTGAATAACTGAATGGTATCTCATTATGTAAATAAGTACTTCATTTTGTTTATCCATTCATAAGTTGATGAATAATTAGGCTATTTCAATTTCCTGGCTTGAGAATAGTGCTTCAATAAACAGAGGCTTGCATACATACTTTTTTGTTTATATAATCTAGTACTGGGTTTGCTGAAGGATGTAGTACCTCTAATTTTAAGTTTTTGAAGGACCTCTGGACTGTTTTCCATCATGGCTATAAAAACTGAAATCCTACCAATTGTATAGATATTCTCTTTTCTTTACATCCTTACCAGTGCTTAGTAGCTTAAGAACAAAAAAAAAACAAAAAATAACCATTCTAACTAGAGGGAGATGGTACTACGTGGTCATTTTGCTTTGCATTTTCTAATAAGTGCTGTTTCCTCTCTTTTATGTTCTTGTGAGAAGTCTTGATTTTATGTTTTTTGAAATGTGCCTATTTAACTATTGGTTAGTCCAGTTTTTCATTAGATAGTTTTTCCAATTGAATTGTTGACTTTCCCTAGTTCTGACTTTAATTTATATATGTATATATACATGTATGTATAATTTTCATTTATATATGTATATATACATGTATTATTAACATCTCTATTAATATATCAAACATATATATGTATATATATATATTCTAAATGTTAATGCCTAATCAGATATATAACTTTTAAAGGTATATTTTAATAGAATTTAATACTTTGAATGCAATACATTTAAACTACTTCTGCCAAGTCAAATTTTCCAATTTTCTTAGCTCTGTCCACCTGTAATAGCCTACAGAAAACAAGGAATTTCTTGGGGCAATAGATGTAGAAGAAATGAGCAAGGCATCTGATGTTGCCTGTCTCTGGAGGACTTGCCTGCCCTAATTACACAAAAATTCAGCCAGCCAGCTCATCCTAATTTTTTTTTTCTTAATTGGTTGTCACAGTTTTTAAATCATAGCTGCAAAACTTAATTTAGATTTAGTTAGAAAAGATTTTAGAACTAAAAGTCTAAAACCTGTGTTTACAGTGACCACCATCAACATGACTTACAACAGCACCACGTGTCTTAGAAAAATTACTCCTGGTCAGATCAATTACATTTAAAAGACACAACTCAAAAAAGAAGAAATCTCAAAGTTGGGTGGAAAATGATGAGAGACTGAAGAGGGTAATTATGTGGGGAATAGGGTAGGTGACGTGTATTCAAAGTACATTATGAAACTCTCAAAGGGGGAAAAAACATTGTTTAAGAAAGACAAAACTTGTTGCAAATATAAATAAATAGTAACACCATTTTTTTTTTTTTTTGCTGTAAGTCAAGCTCTCAGTTCTATTGCATGTTCCAGTCATGCTTTTACTTATTCAGTCTCCCTGCCATGGTTGGTCCACATGACAATGTGCTAACACTCAATCCAAACCCAAAGAGAAATTTCTTGGGGGATTTTACATCTTGGAGAACGTATCTACCATAGGCTTAAGTCCATTCCTATGATGCTGTCCTTTCAGTATCTCTCTTTATTCATTCCTACCTGGTTCTAAAATAAGTACTAGCTTCATTCAGTCTCATTTTCTATTACCATTTCAAAGATTCTATTCCTTCCCTTTTCTCATTAGCACCATAATTTAGAGTTTTTATAATGATCAAATATGAAGAGAATATTAATTTTGTTTTGTTTAAAAATACATATGTGTATATACACATATGCATTTGTATATAAACATATATAGAACCCAGTTGCTATTTATTTTCTAAACAATTGAAAATCAAACTTAAGGAAAAAACTTTTGTAATGTTAAAACATTGAGTAGAATTGAAACTCTTGCATTTGTGCATCAATGTTCATAAAGGATATTGGTTTGTAGTTTTCTTTCTTAGCTGTGTCTTTGTGTGGTTTGGATACCAAGGTGATTGTGGCCTCATAAAAAGAGTTTGGTAATGAACCTTTTGTGGAACAATTTGAGGAGTACTGGCATTAGCTCTTCCTTCAATTTCTGGTAGAATTCTGCACCAAAGCCATCTGGCCCTGGACTATTTTTTTTTTTTTTTTTTTTTTTTTTTTTTTTTGGTTGGAAAGCTTTTGATGACTGCTTCTGTTTCATTAGGGGTTATAGTTCTATTTAAGTTGTTTATTTGTCCATTTCCTTTGAATTTTCATTTTTTGTGGAATACAGGTTTGTAGTGAGGTAGTCCTGGTTTTCAAAGTATGACCTGAGAATTGTCTAGATTTTCTCTGTGTCCATTGTTATGTTCCCCTTTTCGTTTCTGATTTTGTTAATTTGCATGTTCTCTCTCTGCTTTTTGGTTAGTTTGGATAAAGGTTTGTCTATCTTGTTGATTTTCTCAAAAAAACCAACTCTTTGTTGTATTGATTTTTTGTGTTGTTTTCCCGGTTTTTACTTTATTAATTTCAGTCCTCAAATTGATTATTTCCTGGCATCTACTCCTCCGGGGTGAGTTTGCTTCTTTTTGTTCTAAGGCTTTAAGTTGTGCTGTTAATTCTCTAATGTGATTATCCTCAGTTTTCTTCATATGGGCACTTAGGGCAATGAACTTCCCTCATAGCACTACTTTCAAGGTGTCCCATAAGTTTGGGTATGTCGTATCCTCATTTTCATTGAAATCTAGGAAGTCCTTAATTTCTTTATTTTTTCTTTGACCCGGGAATGGTGCAATGCACATTGTTCAGTTTCTATGAGTTTGTAGGGTTTCTGCAATATGTGTTGATGTTGAATTCCAACTTTAAAGCATGGTGGTCTGATAAGATACAGGGGACTATTCCAATTTTTTGTATCTGGTGAGGTTTGTTATGTTGCCTAGTATGTGGTCGATTTTAGAGAAGGTTCCATGTGGCAGAGAGGAGAAGGTATATTCTTTTGTGTTTGGATGTAATGTTCTATAGATGTCTGTTAAACCCAGTTGAGACATAACTTCTGTTAGTTCTTTTGTTTCTTTGTTAAGTTTCTGACAAGAGGTCCTATCTAGCAGTGATAGGGGGTTGTTGAAATCTCCCACTGTGAGTGTGTGAGGTTTTATGTGAGCTTTGAGTTTTAGAAGCATTTCTTTTACGAATGTGGATGTCTTTGTATTTGTGGCATAGATGTTCAGAATTGAGATTTTGTGCTGATGGTTTTCTCCTGTGATGCTTATGAAATGACCATCTTCACCTCTTTTGATTGATTTTGGTTTGAAGTCTAACTTGTTAGGTATTAGGATAGCCACAACTACTTGCTTCTTGGGTCCATTTGATTGGAAGATCTTTTCCCAGCCCTTTACCCTGAGGTAATGTCTATCTTTGAAGCTTAGATGTGTTTCTTGTATGCAGCAGAAGGATGGACTGAAGCTCTTGCATTATAAACAGAAGAGCACAGAGAATAGCTGATAAAGGGAAAAGCAGGAATCATTTAGGTAGAGTCTATACTATACTAGTTGTGATACAATGGCTCCATCTAAAAACCATATTTAGTTCAGAGCACTGTTATAGCTAATCTTGACTACATGTTTGACTCTATGCATCTAGAATCAACAAAATCTGAAGCAGCTGGGCACACCTGTAAAGAATTCTCTTAAATTGATCATTTAAGGTGTGGAGACCCATCCTAAATCTAGGCAACAACTTGCAGCCCACATAAAAGGATATGGAAGATGGAAACTTTGATTTTTACTTGCTTGTCCCTCTCTTACTCACAAATTCATCTACTCTGATGTCAAGGCATTGCCTCACTGATATTAGAACCTACTTCTGCAGGATTCCAACATAGACTGAAGACCAGATAAGATATCCATCCTCTTGGGCTGAAGGAGTACTGGATAACTGATCTTTTTAATGGAAGAAAGCTGCTATTGGTCAAGCTAGAGCCACTCTAATAAAGCCCTTTTTAATACATACTATCAGTTCTGTTCCTCTAAATGAACCCTGACTAAAAAACAAAAGCAAAGAAGGAAATGCAAAAAGATTTCAAAGATTTTATGTGATGCCAAGAGATGCCATTTCCAGAAATGAATATTCTACAATCAGTATCTTATGGAAAGTATGTTCAACTAAAACTTTGAAAAAGTGTAACTTCTTTTATTTTTAGAACAAACACAAGTTTAATATATATTAATTAATAAGTTACTTCAAATTAAGAAAATCAAATTCTCCTTTAGAGAATTTACTTTTAAAAACAACTCATTTTGTTGCTTTTATAATATCTAGTATACTACATAATGTGTCACAATTCAGACAATTTATTGTTATTTGTTATCTTTAGAAATAAAAAGAAATCTTAACACTTGTAAAGAGAAAACATATGTGACAAATTTTATTGGGTCAAAAATAAAGCAACAGTATGAAGGTTAATTGATAAGAAATTAGAGAGAATTTTTATTGAGTCTCATAAATGATTGTCAACATTTTGCATTTTTGAACTCCTAATATAATAGTATATAGTGATATAATAGTAAAAAACTGTAAGTAGTCAATTTTCTTTAATGTAAGGGGTTATGCAAGAAAGCTCCACTTCCATACTAAAAATGGTGCAACATTAATGAAATTAATGCTATTTCAATTTCATGCACCATTCTACTATTTAGTCTGTGTTCTCATTAAAAATGTCAGCCATTTCCTATTATTGATAGTAACTGCACTTTTTCCATAAGCAAAATACATCACAATTTATTTCAAATAATTACAAAGATACTTAAAGGCTTTACATTTTAAGCTGACTGCTCTTTAAATTTGTTTAGTTAGGAACATTTTTTAAATTTGAAATCAAGTCGCTAAACTTAGTTTCTTCATATTAAAGCGACAAATATAATTTTCTCTTGTGTTCCATGTGGTAATAAATTTTGCATATATTTATTTTGTGTATGCTATCTACAATAATTATCTACAATAATTTTGAAGGTAATTGAGACATTTATTATTTCATATTGTGGTTTATATTAGGATAAAGCTTTGCATTTCCTTATTTTTTAATTGAAACAGAACTTGATTTAGGAAGTTGAAAGATTCTCTCTTACAACTAGACTTTTCTAATGATTGGAGAGATGGTTAAGCTGTTAAAATCTGGTAATACACCTGCAGAGGATCCACGTTCAGTTCTTAGCACCCATTCAAGAAGCCTACAACTTCCTGTAACTTTAACTTCAGGGACACTTAACACCTCTGGTTTCCATGGGCACCTACATTTACATGTGAAAGCATACTCACATGAAGACTCGCATACACATATAATAATTAATAGATAAATCTTTTTCTAAAGACTAGATTTCTCTTGTTGCAACAACACAGTATGGATCTGAACCCCCAAATCCTTAAATCCCCTGTTTCAATTAGTTAAATAGAAATGTTTGTTTTTTGGTTTGCTTGGTCATATTTTTAATCCTCTTCTAATTTATAAGTACTCGTGAGAATACCAAGGCTTTCATCATTAGTAGCAGCAGCAACAGTTGGCACACAATAGACACACAAATGCTTACTGAATAAATGAATCACCACGTATCTATCTCCAAGGCCCTAAATTCATATGGATGTGTGTATCCCTAGCTAGGCTACATCTCATGTTTATACTATAGTCTTGCAATTTTGAAAGCTTATTGTCCATTAAAGGTATAAGAGGGGGTATGTAGAGATTAATTCAAAAGCATTACTATACATCTAAGAATGAAAGAAATAATATCACATGTTTTTAATCTGGGTCCAAATCCCTGCCCAAACTCAAGTGTACTGCTAAAAGGTTTAATGGTACTTATTCATTATCCAATTAGATTAATAATTGCTGTCAAGTGAAAGGCATAGTTATACGTATGTACTCAAATGGATAGTCAAAAAGATGAGTATATATAGACTCTCCTCACTCCACAAAGAATTTACAGTCTACTGAGACCTCAGCTGAATAGGTAACTAATGATACTGTTAGGGCAAAGGCAAGTATAGCCCAAGTGAATGAGTTTCATGGTATAGGTTATTGTAGATATGTCGATGAAGCAGATGATCATTTCTGAGGTCACAGGTACAAAGGGATGCTTCACAAATAAACAGGAACTGAAACTAAAATTTGGCAGAGAACATTGTAGAGGAGACAGTCGAAATAGAGGAGATACAATAGGAGGACACTCATATTTCTTATTCAAATTTTCATTTAATCAATAACTTGATGATTTCAAGTATTACATATCAAGGCATTTGGATAAGATCTCTACATATAACATTTGCACTGCAAAGCTGAGTAGTGTAAAATAACAGAAAAAAAACTGGATGACAAAACGTTTCAGATTAAAATTTGAAAGTGAATTAAAACAGTGTTTTGGGTTTATATCAGAAAACCAAATAAGTTAAAGACAAAATAATATGGCAATGTGCTAAAAATTAGATGCTTGCATGAATTCTTTATATTGTCTTCTTACATAAGGGTGGTTTTCAAAAACTAATTTTAACAATAGAAATCGCACAATGGAATAGCTGTCATTGGAATACAACTCAGCTACTTTGTTGTACTATGCCAAATCCCCCTCTTAGAAATATGCCCAAATGATCACATCCTTGCAACAAAGACATGTGCTCAACTACATTCATAGCAGCATTATTTGTAATAGCAAGAACCTGGAAGCAACCTAGATGCCCCTCAACTGAAGAACGGATAAAGAAGATGTGGCACATCTACACAATGGAATACTACTCTGCAGAAAAAAATAATGGACTCTTGAAATTCGCAGGCAAGTGGATGGCACTCGAAGAAACCGTCCTGAATGAGGTAACCCAGTCACAAAAGGAGGAACATGGTATATACTAGCTCATATATGGATTTTAGGCCTAGAGCAAAGGATCACCAGCCTATAACTCACACCACCAGAGGAGCTAGGATACAAGGTATATTCTAAGAGTTTCATATAAAGTCCCTCACAGAAGGGGGAAGGGACAAGTCCCCCAGAGCACATGGGAAGTAAGGGGGGACAGTTAATGGAGAGAGAAGTAGGAGAAAGAGAAGGAAGGGGACGATAGGAAAGTACATGTGACTAGGAAGATTGCGTCAGGGTAGAGGGTAGGAATAGAAGACAGGAGAGAGAAAGAGGGAAAGAAAGAGAGAGAGAGAGAGAGAGAGAGAGAGAGAGAGAGAGAGAGAGAGAGAGAGACAACAAACATAAAAGAGGGAGCCATTATTGGTTTGAAGAGAAAACTGAACCTAAAGAAAGGTCTAGAGACCTTCAAGACTGACTCCAACTAACTATTTGAGCAACCATGGAAAGGCTACCTTAAATGCCCTTCCTGGATAGTGAGATCAACAACTAACTTATCCACCATCATGGAGCCCTCATCTAGTATCTGTTGGAAACAGAAGCAAACACCCATAACTAAACACTGAGTCTAACTAGAAACACATAGAGACAGCTGGCCTGAACAAGGAGGAGCTAACAGGCCCCCAGACTGATAGCTGGGAAGCCAGCATGGGAATGACTCAGGCCCCCCTGAATATGGGTATCAGCTGAAGCACTGAGCAGTCTAAGGGACCTCAGACAGTGGAACCAGTATGTATTCCTGGTGCACAAAAGGACCTTGCGGACACATCCCCCATGGAGGGATACTGCCTTAACCTAGAGACAGGAGAGAAGTCCTAATCTCTACTTCAAATGATCTGACAGATTTACATGACCCCACCTGGATGGCATTGCCCTACATGTGGAATTGGGTTGGGGGATGGGAGGGGAGGGTGGTCAGGGTGCATGTGAGGGGGCAGAGAAGGTAAGAGGGAGGGAGGGAGGGTGGGAGAGGGAACGGGGATCGACATGTAAAATAAAAATATAAATAGTTGAAATAAAAAAATTATATTTGGGGACATTAAAAAGTAAATAAATAAAGGAAGGATGACTTAGATCTCCCATGGACATCAAGGGATTTGCATGGTTCCAGGTTAAGAATCACCTTGCTAAGTTAAGTGCATGAAGCATTTAGACTGAGGGGGAAAGCCAATTATACAGGTGCTGTGAGGGGAAGAAGTGCCTGTTTTAAAGACAGTCTTTTAGAATACACAAATTGCTCAATGGTGCTGCCAGTATCAATCAGTGTCAATAAGTGCTCACTGTATTTAATCCAGAGATTTTGTAAACCAGAGGTCCTAAAAGAATTGTATATAGCTTGTGTTTTTTAAATTAAAATTATTTTACATTTTGCCTGTTCCACCTCCGTCCTTTTCTCCCCTCCCCCCTCCCCCCTTACCCACTCCCCATCGACTCCTCAGAGGTGAGGCCTTCCTTGTCGGGTTAACAAGGTCTAGTACACTAAACTGAGGCAGGACTGAATCCCTCCCTCCTGCATCAAGGCTGAGCAAGGTATCCCACTATGGCAATGAGCTCCAAAAGCCAGTTCATTTCCCTGGGATAGGTCTTGGTGCCACTGCCAGGGGCTCCCCAACAGATCAAGTCACTTATCTGTCACCCACATTCAGAGGGTCTAGTTCAGTAGGTTCCCCAGCTGTCACTCCATATTTTTTGAGATCCCTCTAGCTCAGGTCAATTATCTCTGTGGTTTTCCCCATCATAATCTTCACTTCCCCTCCCCAGCCCTCTTGTTCATATGATCTCTTCTCCCTCTCTTCAACTGAACTCCAGGAGCTCAGCCCAGTGTGTGGCTGTGGGTCACTGTGTCTGTTTCCATCAGCTACTGGATATAGGCTCTATGATAACAACTGGGGTTTTTACTAATTAGATTAAAGGGAAAGGGCCTTTCAGGTACCCTCTCCACCGCTGCTAGGAGTCTTAGCTAGGCTTATCCTTGTGGATTCCTATGAATTTCTCTAGCACTAGGTTTCTCCCTATTCCCATAATAGCTCCCTCTATTAGGATACCTCTTTCATTGTTCTCCCTCTCCATCCATCCCTCAACTCTGTCTTCTTGATCCCTCATATTCCTATCCCCCATCCCCTCCCTTCTGTTCCACAGACACACACTTTACCTAGGCAGTCTTAACAATTTTCCCTTCCTGGGGCCCTCCATGTGTCCCTCTTAGCGTCCCCCAGTGTAGCAAGTATTTTAAGAACATTTTAGCTATGGTTTCCTTTATGTTATAACAACTATATTTAAGGAAACATATTTGTATATTCATCTACTGGATCAAACAGCAGATTCCCTCTTCTTCCTCTTCCTCCTCCTCTTTCTTCTCCTCCTCCTGCTTCTCTTCCTCCTCCTCCCAGCCCCAGACTGTTGCTTTTTAAGTAGAGCAAATAAAGTGTGCCCTTTAACAGCTAATTTGTCATCAGTCTCTGACCCTCTTCGACTTATTATTTATTTTTGGCCAGAGTGCAAAATTAAAAACTTATTTTACAATTTTTGTAGATGATTATATATTTGAGTTGAACATGCTTATTAATGTCTTACTTTACCTCTTGCCTAAGTGTTTATGTAGTTGTCCACAGAATTTGTGTTCAAAAGCAAGCCATAACAGAATCTCATTTTGCTCCATTTAATATCTCTTTTGCTGTCTTAGCAAACCTGTTTCTTCTTGATTCATCCCTTTAAAGGAAATGCTTCAGAATTTTTCTCTGCACTGTTGGTAGTCATAAAGTTCATCTTTTATGTTTTGATTCATTAGCTAAATGTTTTTTAGATGTTCTAGTTACTTTTATTTTATATCTATGAGTATTTTGCCTGCATGCACAGTTGAGTACCATGTGAATGTGGTACTCATGGAGGCCAGAAGAGAGCAGTGGATTCTCCTAGAACTGAAGTTACAGATAGTTGTGAGCATGTGGGAGCTGGAAAAGGAACCTAGGTCCTCTGTAAGAGTAGCAGTTGCTCTTAACCACTGAGCTTTCTGTTCAGGCACCCCATAGCTAAATATTAATATCTATTTGTGCCTAATACCTTTTTACAGACAGTGACTACAGCAGTCAAGAGTGTCCTCTTAATAAATCTACTGGTTTCAGAACCAGTGTTGTATTTCATAGTATATATAATTTCTGTAGTTATTTCTTCTAGCCTCCTTTTCTTTTCATATTATTGGAATGCATAAATATACAGCACATTCTCAACCCATCGTCCATGCAACATAAATTTCTTGTTGCTTTTAATCTCTTCTGTTTTCCAGACTGGAGAACCCTGGCTTGCTACTTATGATCTGTGTCTAATCTGCCATTAAACTAAATAATGATATCTTCAAATTTCTGCCATACACATTTTAATTACAAAGACACCATTTATCTTCTTCAAATGGCTTGCTTTTTGCAGGTATTGCATTCTCTCTGCAATGGCAATTAGTTTTCTTAATGTGTCTTTGGTTGTTCAGATGCAGAAATTTTTAGCTATCAGGACCATTTGATGAATTTGACTACACATTCTCATCCCTCATCATCACAGCTTTATATCCTGTGTCAGCTTAGAGTTTCAGTGTGTGTGTGTGTGTGTGTGTGTGTGCGTGTGTGCATGCTGGGCTTGTTGAAACAGGGTTTCTCTATGGCTTTGGAGCTAGTCCTGGTACTCACTCTGTAAACCAAGCTGCCCTTGAACTCCAGAGATTCACCTGCTTCTGCCTCCCCAATGCTCCCGCCCAGCCATTTTTGTGTTTTTGAGTGGCTTTAAATCTATGGCAATATTTTCACTATTTGTTGCTTATTTATTGGGGGAGTGGGTCTTACATGTACAGGTGCATATGTAGAAGTCAAAGAATAAATTCTGAGAGTTGGTTTATCCCTTCTAAGACACTTCCAGGGTTTCCAGGGCTCAAACTCAGGGAGCCAGTTATGAAGGCCTGGGTGCTTACTCATCTGCCAAGGGACACCATCTGACCTCAAAGCTTGCACTTAAGCATTTGACCTTGATAGGAAATTGTTAATTATGCCTGGAGAAAAAGAGGAGGCTGACTGGTCCTTATCCTCAGAAAAAAACATGTTTCTGCTACTCACGGCATGGACTGTGAACGTCATTATCCATCCTGCTGCTCTTGGTGACTAAATGGTTACATTTGAGTATGTTCTCTCTGTTTCATAGCTGCAATCACCATCTTTTAGTAAAGCGAGCTCCACATGAACTGACAACACAACATAGGAAGAACCTTAGTTTTTTTCCATTGTGGATTTTCTGGAAAGTATGGGAGTAAATCCTATTTTGAAGATGAAACCAAAAGTCTGGCTTTTACTACTGGTGTCTCACAAGGAACTTGACAACCACAGGAAGATGGATAAGAAGCCATTTCTTCTTAGGGTAATCACAAAGTTACCTAAAGAAATTTAAGCATTATTGCCTGTATTCAAAATGTTCCAAGCACTGATTGGAAGCTGGGTGTAAAAGAATCACCCTTACTCTGCCAGAACAATGACCTTACCATACTTGTGGATTAGTAGGCCATTCTCTGCATGTGTGCTAAATAGTTAAGAGGTCATTGAAGCAGTCCAATTACAACAATGGCTTGTGGGCTGAGCATGTGAAGATGAACATCAGTGTGCTGCATATAGAAATAACTGAGTGACAGATCCCAAGAGATCACTGAAGAACACATATTTCTCTTTCTGACCACACGCTCTCTTTGTTATAGTCCAGACCAAATCAAGAAGCAATGTTTTATCAAAGAGTCACTTCTTCAATGTCCAAAAAGAAATAACTAAAGGACTACCTTGATAAAAATTATTCTTTGAATTTTACAAGTTCCTCAAGAGAAAGTCATTATGACATGCTCTAATTTCAGCATTGTTGTTGTTTAGCACTGTATTCTAGAAAGAACTTAAAGTAAGAGTCTAGCTGGGCAAGGTAGCACATACCTTTAATCCCAGCACATAGGAGGTGGAGGTGGATGGATCACTGAGTTTGTCACTAGCCTGATCAATAAATTCTAGGGCAGCCTAGATACACAGGAATACTCTGACCCAAACATACAGGTGAGCACACACTTGAGCATGTGTATATATGTACACACACACACACACACACACACACACACACACACACACAAAGATTCTCTACAGTGCAAATGGGCTGAACCCATAAATTAACTTGGGAGGGATGAGTAGTCCCATCTAAGAATCTAATACATCTTGCAGTTTGTTCAGTGAACTTAAATTTTACTTTATTTCCTCACTGAGTTAGAAGACAAACCAACTTTTCCAATTGTTGAACGTTGTTACTAATCTTTTCAATCCTTTAGTGATCTTATTTATGACTTTAGAATCAACTGTAGCCTCAAAGCATTCAGTGAAAGAATCTCAACTATTTGGTTAATTTTTACCTCTGATGTTCTTGCCATGCTTTTGGAGTCAATTTGGGGGTAGCATACAAATATTCTTCATAGGGGCCTAACAATGGATAACCAAGATCAATTCACCTATGTCCTTGGGATATTTTGGTTTCTACTCAATGTTTGGTTCCTTGTTTAATTGGTCAAAGAAATAAAAAGAGACCTTGCAAACTGCTTCTGTGTTTTGTCTTGTTTACACTTTCACTGTAGAGTTAAATATTCACCTGGTTACCACATAGAAAAGCACATAAGGGAAGGAAATGAATCAACACCTCAAATATAACACACAACATGAATATGACCTTGGTTTTTACCTCAGTGAAACTTTGAGCTCATCTGAGCTTCTGGTGAGAAAACTGAGACTAAAGAAATATGTAGATCACAGGGCTGGTTAAACACAGATTTTAAGACACAGTGTGTTTCCTGACTTTAATCCCATCAAAATGCTGTCTTTCTCCACATTTAAAATTTAAACATAAGCACAAGAGTCAAATAGGAGCCAACATATATTTGAATTTGATTATTTATCATGGTGTGTGTGTGTGTGTGTGTGTGTGTGTGTGTGTGTGTTGATAGTTGGTAACATAAAAGAAGCAAACAGTTACTCATTTGGAAAAGGAGTATTAAGTGAGTGAGCAGACAATGGTTGAAATTGCACACAGGGAGGAGAATCCAGTTTGCAGGCAATTCAGCCAATCCAACTTTGACATTGTTTACATAAAATAGCCATGTTATAATTAAGTCAAGCATTTGCTGCTGTTAGTACTCACCACTATGGCTCACACCCCACTCTATTCCTTGGATGCCCCTTTTCTCTTGCTGGATTCCATCCTTTTGCAATTCTCTCTGCAAGAATCTGTAAGAGGTAGAATCCATTAGTATGTATCCAAACATTGTATATTTTATCTTTACAATAAATGATTATTTACAGTGGTACAGGGATACAAGTTGAGTTCTTATTTTCCAGAATTTACAGACATATCCTATTACCTTCTAATATGCATGTTCATATAGGAAATTCTATAGCCCACTTACTGTTCACATTCCAGAGAATCTTTAGAATGAATCCCACTTAAAAAATATCTAATTTTAACCTAGAGTCACTCTACATACAATTTTGAATTCTTGTCTTGCACAAAGAGATGTGGCTAAGAGTGAGAGTAAGGGCTAAAAGTTGGGGCACTGGCCACTCGGGCAACTTGTAGAATTAAAGGACTTTGTCAGAAGGTATTGTTTTCAATTTCATGTGAAAGAACTTGACAGGGCAGAGAAGGCATTGTGTGTTTGGCTTCAGAATTTTCTTATTCTTCTTATTCACCATCTGGATAACTATCTGGTTCTAATCAACTGAGCATTCGTGGTTTTCAGTGATTACAGAGCCCAATGCTGACTGACATCCACGATCTTCAGCAACATCCCAACACAAATGTCACTTCTCTCTAGCACCAACGATGAAAAAAATCAGTGGTGTTGTTTTTATGTTTCAAAAATTTTGAAGTTCAAACTTTTAAAATTGCTTTATCTAATGTTGATCTGAAGGGCATATATATACAACAAGTGAGCTTATATTGGACTTGGGGGTATACAAAGAAGGCTGCATTTGTCCCCAAGAATAGTTTAGATAACAGATCAGCTAATTTAAAAAAATGCTATAAATTCTAGGTGGTAGAGATCTAAACATTACATATTTCCTAATCCTATTCTGAGTATTAAAAATTCTTGGTAGATGAAGGTAGGACTGTTGAAGGGCAAATTTACATGTTCTAACAGTGCAAAATGCACTTCTGAGAATATTTACAAAGTTAGTCCCCAAATGATGTGAGGGCCACGGGTGACTTTCAGCTGGTGATGAGAGAAAAATCCATTCTTGCCATCTTGTCTCTTTACAGAGGCAAGGGTTCTGGAAGTAAGGGATGCAGAAATACTCTGTGAAAATGTTAATATGCAGAGGAATGACTCACTGTGACAGGAGGCATGACTTAGTGTTGGGTTCTACAATGACTCTCAGATTTTACTGCAGTGATGAGACTGTACTGATTTGCAAAGCTTGGAGAGAAACATGCTCCCCCTACATTAGTCAAGTATTTTAGCCATAGCCAAGGTGAAGGTCCTATGTTACTGGGCATAAGGAGTTGTTTCACAGGGAAGAACAAGTAACTCTACCTTAACATTCTTTATTTGGTAATCAGTTTCTTCCTCCAAAGTGAGTATAACATTCATTTTCCATTTTCAAAATCACCCTTTAAGAATTTCGGTCTTACTCATGGCAATACTGAAGGTAAAACGGGACTAAAGTTTCTATCTTGGGACTTGGTTCCTGGTTACAGATGACAAACATATATTCTAATAGAAATAAAAAAGTCCTGAGCTTCCTTCCTGCCTTTCTATGTAATACGAACCACGAAGCCAGTCTTGTTGAGAATGGGGATACTTCTTTACCTCTATCCCAGTTACACTCTTGGCAGAGCAAAGCCTTTATGTCAGTCATGCAGCATCACATTCCTCTCCAAGCCCCAGCTCTTGGTTATGTGGAGGTGATAAGTAAATGCTCCTCTGATCTTAGTTCCAAATGAGTAATGTGTACTGTATTATTCACTTGGAACCAAATACACCATCTGTTTCTTTTTACCAAAACCATGTGGCTGTAACATGGAAGTCAGCTGTTTGCTGGCATTGCTGAGTTCTCTTTTTGATTAACATTGAGGCAACTTTAAAATGTTCCCTCACAGAAAGTCTTCATTGTTCTTCTGGCTTTTTGCTTGTTTTTTGGTATTGGAGAATTGAAAAGTGCTCAGGTTGAAGCTTCACAGTATCCAAAGTGCCACTAACCCATTCTCATTATATCTGTCTCTTAAAGTAGTGATCTCAGCATATGGCAGAGCTAGGAAGCATAGAGGTGGGGGGTGAGAGCATCCTCCTGTCCTTCTCCAGTCACCAGCACTACCTGTCCCTGTCCTCTACCAGCTTCCTCTTTTCTGTTGTCAACTTCCTGCACCAATCTCACTTGATATGCCTAACCTTCTCTGATGGGTTTATCTAATGCCAAGAACAAAATATCTTTACAGTTGAAAAGGAATTTAACCTCCTTACCATGAGGTTATCATTGTTTGTTTGTGGATCACAAGACAAATGCATCATCTACTTTTATAAATAAAACTTTAGGGGGACATAACCACATTTGTTCTTCATACTGGGTGTCTGTGGCTATATTCATGTTCTAAAGGCTGATCTGAGTAACAGCAAAACTTCCCAGTGTTTAGTAATTACACTTCTTAGGACAGATGTACTAGACCACAGTCAATGGTGCTCACATTATGTGCTTGGGGTTTTCTTTTATTTTCTGCATGACCTTTCCACTGTTCTGCATTTTTTGTCTGTATTAAGGATAGAAATAGAAGTGGTCTCTGGGAGTGTGTAAAGATGACGTGAGGAAATGCAAACATTCAATAGACAGTGATGTTAGAGCCTAACATCTTATTTGATGCTGTTGGCATTAACTCCTGTGATGCAGCTTAGAATAGAGGACATGTGGGGCTCAATTCACACATGTCACTACTTGTGGTATTTTAAGCAAGTTATTCTTCCTTGATTTTTTTTCTCCACAATGGGAATAATGAAACCTATTGTAGAGACAAAACATAATTGTTAAAGTGTTTATGAAGACTGCCAACAACAGGAAAACAACAGGTTGAGGATTAGAATAGCAGCTTCCCAATTGCTAGAGGTAAAGGGGGAAAAACCCCTCTCAGTGTTCTAAAGTAAATGGATTATTAAAACAGAATTGTATACTTAGGCAAATTATCAACTAAAAGTGAGGTTGAATGACAATCTTTAGGGAATGAAAATTACTGATTGAAAAACACACCAAAACCTCCTGTAAATTCTCACCCTCCCTTGGCATGTGTTAAATAAAAAAACTGCAAGGAAACTATGACCAACAGAGCATTGTGGTATCTGGGAAGATTCTGAGAGGTGAATTTGGGGGTGGGGTTGTTTACTCTTCTGGGGTTCCCTCATTAAAGCAAGAATGAAAGGTATAAAGAGAACTTCAACAGTAAGCCTTGCTAACAAATGATGGATTTCAGGATATTTTCAAAGGACATCTAGAACCAATCAAAATGCTTTTCAAAGCAGTTTGCAGCAGGACAAGAAGCCAATGGGATTCAAGAGAATAGTGGCATTTAGGGAGCAAGGATAAGGGGAAAAAGTGAAGCAGATACAGGATGAAACCAAATTAGCAATGATCCTCAGAACAGGGAAGCACAAACAGCATGGTCAAGAATGCTACAGCAAGTGGAGATAAGGTTCTGAAAGATGAGGATGGCAGAGGTCTTGGAGTGACCTAGGCACAGTAGAGCAGAGAGACTGGAAGTGATTATGAGAGACCATAAAAAGTTGTTGAGAGATAATACACATTCTCTTGAGAGTGAAAAGCCAGTAAAGAAATCAGGATTTCATCCAGATAGACATGTATGAGGAGGAGCATTCAGTCAGGCATTGTGCTGAGAGTTGAAATTGGACACTTCTGAATATACAGGAGATATTTTCCTTAAAAGTGTGAGTCTGGCTTTTAACGGAATACCTGGGAGCTTACAAAAGGTTATAATGGTTGAGCTTCCCTCCTAAGAGATTATTTCATTGGTTAAAGGAGGCTCTGAATGTCATGTTTTATTGTGGTTGTTGTTTGCCTGAATTTTATTTATTTAATATTCAACATAGCAGAGACGGTTATCTTCCCACATCTCCATCTCCTTGCTTCCATTCCCAACTTGTTGCATTTGAAGAAGTTCAGTTTCTAAAAGCATTTCAAACCATTCAGATGCACAGCCAAAGCCAAAACCATTGCTCTAAAAAATGCAGAATTGGTCTATATAATTCAGAGACATATAACAGACATGGCCTTTGCTACCATCTCAGTCCATCTAAGAAAGAATGGAAGATGTTGGCACTAGCAATGATGGGTAGTCAAAATTTAAGAATATTAATGAACAGTAGTGTCTATTCAGTCTGGGTAATAAAAGCTGAAACCACCACTGAGAATAAATGGAATGTTATTTAAGCCTGGGCTAATTAGCACAATGCAGCAAGCTGGAGTGGACACTGATATATGTCAATCATTTTAGCTGACTCAGATGAAGCCAGGAACCTAGAAATTGTAGCAGTAATGATTTTCATGTATTTTTGGTTTTGTCATAGTATAAAAGAAAGGCAAATATCTTACCTGACCAAGAAAATTGTTGATTTATTCCCTTTTGTGCCCTAATACTGCAGTCTATGGTATGATATTAGTAATACCAACCTGTACAAATCCAGTCAACAGCATAAAAGACATAGAACCCAGAGTTTGCCCCAGCCTCCTGGCTTCCCATTGTGATATAAAATTCTGATGTGTACTTCCTACAGGGCAGACTCTTCTGGAATTTCTGTAGATTTAAGTCACTTGTGATTGAGATGGGCTTTTAGTTCACTGACTGAATTTGCTACCACTTTGAGTCTCCATAATAAACATCCCCATTCTGTTTCCATGTACCTTTTATTCCGTAAAGGGACAGAGCTAGGGAAAATCTAGCAGATTGTGTGTAGTGGAGAGATAAAGATCATTTTCACAAAGAGCCTAACATTGTCTTTACAAAAACTACCCTCAAGGGGTGCACACAGGCAGATTTAATGTGCCACAAAGTCATTCTGGGACAGACGCAGGGTGTTAGGATGTTTCTGATTCCCTGCCTTTCAAGGACAAGAAAAACTTATAATGATTTTAGAACAGAGAGCCGAGGACAATGCCCCCAAGCAAGGCATGTGATGAAAATAATTAGGAAGCTGCCAGCAAGCAACTCTCCACTGAGAATTTAGAGGCTTCCCTGTAATGATCATATAATATAATAGGTTTGGAAAAGAAAGTTAGCCAACAGTGCACGACAGAAGAAAACATGCAGGCCGTGAGCAGAGCAGTGGAGGAACCTCAATAACAAAGAGTTTTCTGTTCATCCCTCCACAAATGAGGAGGCTGGACTCCAGGGGCCAGGACGACCCTGCCCAAGGCGCTACATGCTTCCTTTCTTTTTCATTTTATTTAATTTTATTTTGGGGATTATACTGTCATTACAACATTTCTCCCTGCCCTCCCTCTAAACAGGTATGCTTCCTTGCTCCCTGTCCATTTCATGGCCTATTTACTCATTAACTGTCAGTTCTGTATAGGTCAGAGAACAGTTTTCATAAGAGACCCACAATCTGGTCTTTACTAACTCAGAGTAGACACACCAGTGACCACAAGGGCCCTCCCGCAGCTCCCCTCAAGGAAAGAACAGCTCCTATCAACTGTAGAGATAGCATCCACTGTAAATGTCCACAATGTGCATTTGAACAAAAGGAAGGAGCCAATGAGAGATGTAGTTACAATCATACTATGAGGGAACTGGATGAGCTCCATGTATGGATTTCTAAAAGTGAGAAGTATACAAAGGAGAGAGAGAGAGAGAGAGAGAGAGAGAGAGAGAGAAATCAGTGGATGGCAGTCAGTGGTAAAGCGTTTGTTGAGCATATAAAAAACCCTGTATTTAATCCCCAGGAAAAGGAAGTAAAGAAGGTGATCTATCATGGAGCCACTAGGCTACAGTTGGGGAGCTATTGCAATGGTCTGGACAGCCTATAGGTGATTGGGAGAAGTAAAAGGATATATATGAAAAATGCAAAGGGATGATGAATGGAAGAATTAGGAAAAGAAACAAAGTTAACTGAGGGATAAAATGTGACTTGAAGACTCTGAACTCTGACATACTGCACATTGACAATATCATGGTCAGATAACATGCATTTGACAGTCACTGTTGGCTGGGGGATTGTTGAGTCAGTAAAGTGCTTTCCTGGTAAGCATGAAGGCCTGCCTCAGACTCAGAAGCCATGGAACAAAATGCGAGGAACAATGGTGTGCACTTGTATTCACAGCAGTGGGGAGGCACTGGGCCGTGAACCTTGCCTCATCAATGAGCCCTTGTCAGTGAGAAACTGCTTCACAAAGCAAGATGGATGGCTCCTGAAGTTGTTCTGTAAGCACATATATGTACACACACATGCACCCATGCATATGCACACACATGAACTACTGTTGGTGATTGGGGCTGTAGGCATGGAGTGTAGGTACATTGTAACATGGAGCTGGAAACAGTGGGAGGACTGTAGATCAAGAGCCAATCCGAGGAGAAGGAGAATGTCAGAGGTCTAGAAATGGAAGTTCATGTGCTTGCAACTCAAGAGTTGACACCACATAAGCATACAGCTGGGTTTGCTAGGTCAGAAAATATATTTAGGATGTTCCTATTTTGAAATGAATCTAGTTGAATGTTCAGCAATGTTTTATTTGATAAAAAACAAAAATACAAATAGTAATTAAAAAAAAAGACTGTAATCAAGAAAAACAAAGCATGAACTCAGGTCACATGATTCTCAAACTGGTATCAAGGCTTATGAAAGTCAGACTTGATTGGAGCAGTGAAGAAGTTCCTGGAAACAGCTATACTGTATATTTCATTCCTTTAAATATCCATGCTCATAAACTTAAAAGAATGAGTTTCTTTTATAGCCTCTCCAATCTGATTGTGGTAAGATGTAGATGTCTTCAAAAAGAAACCACTGACATAATTGTAGTGATGGTCAGAGTTAATATTTATGGTTTCTAATGAATCACTGAGAGCATATAGGATGTAGACCTTTTAAAAGGAGTTTAAATGGTTGATAAACAGTACTGCTTCCAAAGAAGAGACTGTACTATCCTAAGCTGAAATTCAGTATGTATTCACCCCACTTAAATTTTCCTAATCTACATTGGCAATTTTGGGAATTTTCTTCTCAGGTCATACACTGAAGGAATCTGTGCTAGTTTGTGCTAATTGAATGTTATTTTGTTTACATTTGTGCTCATCCTCATTTTGCTCTTATAAAAAACTATATAAATGATCCCTGAAAGTAGAGCCATTATAAATTTAAGGAGAAATCTGGCACGAGGGAAATGCCCAGAAATCTACAAGGATGACCCCAACTAAGAATGAACCATTGAGTGGAGAGACTACCTTCAATGCCCTTCCATGATAATGAGATTGATGACTATGTAATATGCCATCCTAGAGCCCTCATCTAGTAGCTGATAGAAGCAGAAGCAGACACCCACAGCTAAACACTGAGCCGAACTTCTGGATTCCAGTTACAGAGAGGGAGGAGTGATGAGCAAAGGGGTCATGACCAGGCTAGAGAAACCCACAGAATCAGCTCACCTGAACAAGGGGGAGATCATGCACCCCAGTGTGATAGCTGGGAATCCAGCATAGGACTGACATAGACTCCCTGAATGTGGGTGTTAGGAGGACTGGGCAGTCTATGGGGCCTCTGGCAATGGATCAGTATTTATCCCTAGTATATGAATGGACTTTGGGTGCCCATCGAAAAAGAGGGATACTTTTTCAGTCTAGACACATGGGTAGGGCCTAGGCCCTGCCCCAAATGATATAACAGACTTTGAAGACTCCCCATGGAAGGCCTCACCCTCCCTGGGAAGCAGAAAGGACATGGGCTAGGGATTGGTGGGGGTGATATGGGAGGATGGAAGGGTGAGGGAACTGGGATTGACATGTAAAACAACCTTATTTCAAATTTAAATTTAAAAAAAAGGAAAAAATAAAATAAAAAGTCATTTTGCTCTTTATTCTACCTATGGTGACCACAGCTCATTTTACAAATTCAGACATTTCTTTAGGCTATTTAATGCTATATGTATAATAGGCAATTAGATCACAACCTAATGCTCTCTAAGCAGCATAGGAATAATACAAAAAGCAAATGAATAAACAAATAAACTTGATGCAACATACAAATGACTGCAGCTATTAAATAAATCAGATTACTTAGTAACAATTTACGGTCATTCCAGTCTACTGTCAAACAGTGTAGCAAATCTACACTCTCAGTATTGTTCTCAAGCATATGGTTTAAGTTTATTTGTATATGATTTTTAAAATGTTCAAAGTTGGAACATTAAGCTTCAGTATGTATCCTTTATCCCTTAGTGTCCCACAGCTACCAGAGTTAGTTATTTTAATTATGCACAATAATAGACTGTAGTTGACCAACACAAAGGCATGACCCACTGAATTGAAAGTAACAAGTGCTGAAAAATCCTCTCAATGTTTGTGTTTAATTTGTTCTTGCTATCCAGCTATGGTTTAGCTAGCTGGATAGATGCAATGTCCTTTGTTCTCCTCATTAGGCAAGCATTCAGGATATTGTTGGCAAACTGAGTCTTTGATGCTAGAATGGCTTCATATGACCTCATCTCCTATTGAGTTTTGGAAATTATGTTAATAAGGACATGGTACATTATACTGCAGTAATAAATTGACCCCAAATCTCGGTGGATTAATGCAACAAATATGTTTTTCTCACTCTGTCTAAAATTAGCCAGCCTGGAGCTTTGCTTCACAAAGTCACCGAGGATTTTAGAGCTTTTGCCACAATGTAGCACTATCACTCAAAAATAAAAATAAAAACCAGTCACTACCGAATGTTCTATGAATGCATCAGGAATACAGACTGAAACACCCTCACCACCATTGCTTGCACTTCAGAGTATTTGGCAAGGGAATCTAGAAGACCAAGGAGGAGGGAAATGCAGGTAAACAGCAAGTACAATCATTATGTCAAGATTACTGTCCCTAAGAGACAAAAGCAGAAACTGAGAAAATCCTTAGATGTCAAAGTAGAAGACATGTTTGAGTTTGGAAAAGCACTTAGCTTTTCTGAGTCTACATCTGCAACTTAAAACTGTATGTGAGTTCATGGTGATAAAATTTGGGTACTGTCCTCTCACATAAGGGAGGTTGATTTTAGATAGTGAACTTCTAATTATATTAATGAAGCTACCCTGGGGGCAAAGAGGCCTCATATTAGGCATGAAATGCAGACAGACAACAGAAAAGAGCCCTTCACCTTTCCTCCTTTCTCTGCTCATTGCCCTGAAGCACCCTGTAGCCCCCAAACAGCCTAAAGTGGCAAGAAAAGCATGAGATGGTCCTCTACCCTCAAAACAAGAATTCTTCTATTAAAAAATGATTAAAAATTTTGGAGCCAATATGAGTCCATTGAAAGTAAACATGAAAGGAGAATGGTGTCTTTTTCTTGTTGGATTTATAGCATCTGGTGTTTCTTTTTAAGGCTAGTCATAAATTACTGTGATATTTGTAAACTCAGGATCTTTCTGTATTTTGAGGTCAAAGATGGATATTATAAGACATCATGACATAGAAGTGTCAGGATGAAGGAAGAGGGTGTTCCTTTTCCTATTGGCTTTGTTTCTCCCCCAGTCACTGTGCCTGCTGCCTTTATATGTGTATGGGACTATGCTGTATTGAAGCTCACTGGAGAAGGAACTACCTAGGAAATGTTTTAATGTAGGAGCTTATTAAATTTTTGGGAATCTCTCTTTCTTCAAGGCCTAATTAGCCTGGCCATTGATTGACACTCATGATATGGAAGAAATCCTGTGCCTATTGAAATCAATTACATCATGCAAATGATTTTCTTTGTATCATGTATTATATGAGGATCATAAAGGTCATGGATACTAGAGGGAAATATAATTGGTCAATTACAATTTAAAAGTTACACACTTTTATCTAAATTGACAGCAATTCCTTAACTATAGCTCTTCAAGATAAGAAGCAAAGACAAAAATAAAAAAATAAAAAATAAAGCCCTGTACTTGGGTAGTACCTTGGTAATGGCATGTCATAGTCACAGCAAAGGGTGTGATAGCAGAGAGAGGAAGATCAGCAGTTCAAAGCCTGCCTAGGCTACAGCTACATGAAACTGATTCTTTAAAAGATCTATAAATACATCATCCACTTTACAAAACTAGAAAAATAAGCAAACACATTAGAATGAAGGTGATAATAAGGATTAGATCAGTGGTAAATGATATGAAAGAACAATACATCAGTAAGTACTAAATAATCAACAAATCAGAGATTGGCTCTTTAAAAGATCATTAAAAATCAACAAATTTTGGGGTAGAATGACAAAATGGGGGGGGTAAGATTCAGATTACTAAAGATAGGCATGAAAGCAGGACATTGTTTTACACACCGTGCAGTATCTGAAAGGATTCCAAGGTAATAATATGAAAACTGTGTACAAATAAAGAAGATAAGATCCTTTGCAAATCATTTAAAATCTGTAAACTGGTAAATGATGCATAGAGCCTTTACTAAAATAGTCTATATATTGGGACATAAAGCGTCTCTCTACATATACAGGAAAACTGAAGTAATATCTTGTTCCTAATCCAAACACAAGGGAATAAAATTAGATAACAACAATAGAAGTCATGGAAAATATAAACAGTCATGAAGATTGAAGAACACACTACTAAATAATGAAGGGAAGAAATAAAAAATATATTAAATTTACCTATAATTGAATGAAGATGAAAACACAATATATTAAAATGTCTAGAAAGAGTCTTAAGAGGAAAGTTTCTATATGGCTCTAAATGTGAGAATGCAATCAAGCAAATTCATGATGAACACTAAAGCCTTGGCAGAAAAAGCACAGGCAATACCCAGGAGCTATGGACAGGAGGGAATGAGCAAGATCATCAGAGAAACTGATGAAATAGAAATAAAGGCTCAATACCAAGAATCACTGAAATGATAAGTTAGTTTTTTGAAAAGACTAACAAAGTTGACAAATCCTTATCCAAATTAAGCAAATGAAAGAAAGATCCTCATTTTACAAAATTAGAGATACAAGAAGAGATATTACACCAGAAATCAGCAAAATCCAGAGGATAAGACCAACTTCAAAAACTTTATTCCAGGGACTGGGGAGATAACTGAGTGATTAAGAGTGGGACCAACAACAAAAACATCCAGTTCAAGAGAGTACTGGAGTCTTAGCTAGAGAAGTAAGACAAGGTAAAGAGATAAGTGAGATATAAATAGAAAGGGAGGAAGTCAAGGTATTCTCATTCACAAATAAGATTCTTTACCAGATTTCTCAACCTGTGGGTCTCTATCCCTTTAGGGGTCGAATGACTCTTTCACAGGGGTCATGTATAAGATAACTTGATCAGATATTACATTATGATTCAGTAACAAAATTATGATTATGAATCATAATGAAATTTATTTATGAATAGCAATGAAAATTTTATGGTTGAGTAATTGTATTAAAAGGTCACAAGTTCAGGAAGATTTAGAACCACTGTTTTGGAGGATAAGAACATTTGGACAGTATTAAAATGTGTGAAGAATAAAATAATTTATTTAAATCAGTGATTCTCAACCTTCTTCATCTTATAATCCATTAATACATTTCTTTACATTGTGGTAACCCCCCAATCATATATTATTTTTGTTGCCCAGCCTGCTTTCTTATAGAACTCAGGACCACAAGTCCAGGGATACCAGCACCCACAATGAGCTGGACATTCCCCATCAATTACTAATTAAGAAAATGCCCTACAGCCCTACATAAGTCCCTCCTTTCAGACAACTCTAGCTTGAGTCACGTTGACCTGGAACTAACCAACACACCACTCCTGGATGTACACTCAAAGGCCTCTATTTCAAATATGGAGATAGTTGTTCATCTGTGTTCATTGTTGCTGCATTCACAATAGCCAGGAAATAGAGAGAACCTAGATATCTGTCCATTGATAAATGGATAGTTAAAATGTGATTCATGTGTATAGTAGAATATCATTCAGTCGTAAAAAGAAATGAAATCGTGTAATTTACAGGTAAATGGATGGAGCTGGAAATAATCATTGTCAGTGAGTGAACCCAGGCACAGAAAGACCGATTGTCTTCTTCCATATGTGGATGCTAGCTTTGAATATTTAGATTCAGTGTATTTAAATTGGAGTACCATCAAAGTAAGGAAACTACTAAGGGGCATTTGATTGGGTGCTTTAAGTAAGAGAAGTCAGAACACAGGGGTCCCAAAATGGGTAAAGGCAGAAGAAGGGTTAAGTAGGATGGGAGATGGGAGGGTAGTGTAGATGGGGTATGGAGGGGCCTAAGACTTTTAAAACGCCACATGGAAAGTTACTACTGTAGATGCTTCCTAAGATAGATGAGAGAGGATTTGATCAAAACATATTTTAAGAATGTATGAAATTCTTAAAAAACCATGGGACAGAATGCTTATCAACTCATTGTATGATGGTATGTTTTTGGCTAGCACAGTCTCATAAACCCCACACATTACAGATTATTGCAAATGCTCTTGGTTACACTCCAGAATTTCATAGTAAGATCCTATTCTTGCAGTCACCACATGACATGAATCATCACATAACATGGACAAATTCAGGCTAATACTCATCTGGACGCCTCATCCCTACTAACTGTCTTATATTACCACAATGCATAGTGCTTGAGACGTAAGTTAAAGTCTTATCAAGATGTGAATCCTATGAGTGACAAAATATGCTCATTAGTGCTATAATGACATGAATACTGATATAACAAACTAGTTTTAGATTGGATTTAAGACCTGCTTAGTAAGGTAGAGAGTTGGCATGCCTGGAACCATTATTGGAGCCAAGAACCCATGCATGGCTAGGTAGGTAATAGGGCCCAGGAGAGAGCCTTTTATTATTCTGCTAAATGGACATAGTGTTAAATTGTCCCCAATTTTTATCTATATATCCATGCTGAAATACATCTCTCAGTCCTCATCAGAGAAACTTCTTTTTGCACTAGAAAGTTATTAATACTGAGGTCCACACCAGTCAACGTGTAGATTAGAGATTGGGGAGTGCTAAGCCCCAGACAGCATTATCTCTATCATATCTCCTCCTCCCAAGAGTTGAGATCAATGAAGGAGAGGAAAGAGAAAAACTGCAAGACCCAGAGTCCATGGATAATTGCAGTAAAATCATGTTTTCCAAACACTTCAAGGCATTTGTACACATGAACTCACTGGGATTATGACTGTATGCACAAGGCACATATATGATCAAGCCAGACACAAAATATCAGGATGGCTGGGAGGAAATTCCTGAAGTGCTACCTTAGCTGGGGATATATGTAGTGAGATATTTACTTTGTCTCCTTCTGTGGCACTGACCACGCCCATTGGGGTGGAGCCATGGGCGGAAGTGACCTGTGGAAGGAGGTCTGAGGAAGAGCTGGGAATTCTCTCTTGCTGGCAGAACAGGAGAGCTTTCGGTGGAGCTTGCAGGTGTTCATCTGTCTAGGTTTTAAGTTATTCTCCCTAAATAAACATCTATTTGGCCTATTTGTTTATCCTGATCCTTATTTAACCGCAATAGATACAGCGGCATTTCATTGCTGCTAGGAGAGGCATTTTTGTTTGTTTGTTTGTTTGTTTGTTTGTTTTTCAGGCATGTGGCAACTAAGAGGCTACCCATGCTCCAGCACGAGGACACACAGTCATACATCTACTGGCAATACTAAGTGGGCTCAGAAGTCTTGTAAGAGAAAACACATGAAACTGAAAAGCAATGATGGGGTGGACAATAGGGAAAGACTTTGAGAGGAAGGAATAGAGGTGGACTTGATTAAAATACATTGTATCAATATATAAAATTCTCAAACAAAAATTATGGGATAATATACTTATCAATTCATTATCCAATGCTATGTAAATAAACATGCAATACACTCAATTAGCAATGAAAGCAACAGAACAGTATACAAATATTTGATTAAGAATCTTAATCAAAATACTAACACAGTGAATCTAGCAACTTACAAAAATAATAAGACATAGCCTGGTAGGAAGTCAATTAATGCAAAACACTATATTAATAGACTGAGGATGAAAACTTCATATGATCATCACAATAGAGGCAAATGCGAAATTTGACAGTACTGAAAATGGCATTCATAATAAAACTTTCAATAAACTTGGAATGGAAACAAACTTAATATTAAAAACGTATATCAAAATACCAAAAGCCCATAGCTAAACCCTAGTATTTAGTGATAAAAAATAAAAATGAATACTATTTTCCTCCTAAAATGTAAACAAGACAATAATGGTTCCCACAATTACTGTTCAATAGTACCAGAGATTCTAGTCCTTGTTAGTAGGCAAGAAAATGGCATGATATATCAAAAAGGGAAAATGAAAAATATAGCTTTTTACAGATGCTGCAATTCTGTAAAACGAAAATTCTGAGATCTATGAGAAAATAATACTCAAATAAAAGTTCAGCAATGTTCTATACTAGAACAAATACACAAAATATGGGAGGTCTGAAAATAAGGAAAATTCCATTTACAGTAGTACAAGATAATAAAAGATGTATTACTTAAATAATTTCCAGACAAGCCCCCATAAAACTGCAAAGTGCTGAAGGCTAGGGAGATGTCTTGGGTGGGGGGGTTAAAACACTTGTTGCTCCTATAGAGGACCAGTGTTTCATTAGTAGCACTTACATGGTTCCTCACAACCATCTGTAACTCCAGTTCTGGAAGAAATAATAGACTATTCTGACCTGCCAAAAACCAGACATGCACATGGTACACATATATACATTCTGGCAAAAATGTTCAACCAATAGCATAAAATAAATCTTTAAAAGAAAAAGTATAAGGCATTGGTAAAAGAGAGTAAAGAGAATCTAAATGAATGGAAAATTTAGATCCATGGATCAGAAAGTGTATTACTGTTACATTAGTTATACTCTTCAAATTGATCTATAAGTTCAGTCCTATTAAAATTCTTGTTCTTTTGATAAACAGATCTTAAAATTCACACATCAATACAGAAACACAGAAGAGACAAAAATAAGATCCAATTTGGAAGATTGATACTTTTCCCCCTCAAAAAACTCTGTGCATACATCAAAAGTAATTAGAACATATTTATAGCTCAATGAAATATAATTGAGTATCAAAAATAAGCCACTCCATTCATATTCAGTACATTTTACACAAGGATGCCAGGGCAGCTAAAAGAAGATTGAAAAGCCTTGAGGACAAATGGTACAGGGCCAATCAAACAGCCATGTGCAAATAAAGTAAAATAAAATAGACAATAGGTCTGTCACATCACATAAAATTATTTTAAAATGTATCAGAGATGAAATGTGAGAGGTAAAGTTATTAAATTCTTGGAATAAAAAGTATGGGTATACTTTGTTATCTTTGTTAGATTATGGATTCACAGATAGAGTAAAAGCTCATGTGACAAAGTCAGTTAGCTTTCACACATCAAAAATGAAGGCCTTTTATGTTGCAAATATCAACAATAAAAGAGAAAGAAAAGCTAATACACTGAGGGAAATCTCTTCAAAATATCATCTAATAAAATACGTGTATTCAGGAAACTATAAAAACCACTTATAACTCAAAATGAAAATACAAATAATCTCATTTTTAAAAAACCAGTTATTTATACATTTCTCCAACAGTAATGTACACTAATAACTATTAAGGGTTTGAAAAGATGTTCAACATCATTAATGAACAGAGAAATGTAAATCAAATATGCGATCAAAGTATTTACTACATTTTAATTTTAAAGACAGTGTTGGTTAAAATGTACAGTGTTGAGTTCTCATATGTCACTGGTGGCCAGGTAAAGAGACAGAGTCACTTTGTCAGTCACTGAGCACTTCCTCAAATGGTAAGGCTCACACATTCCTCATTTGAGGAATCAAATGAGAAAATGTGAAAAAGTCGCTCCTTCACAAAACTGGGCATGAATCTCTCTAACTAATATTACCATAGTAATGAAAAGAGTTGGGCAGGAAAGGAGATGCTTTGACAAAAGGAGATTACCCCAAGAAGAAGGAAGGCAAGAACAAAGGTTAGTACAATACACAACAGAGGCATTTTAGTGGACTTCAGTAGCTCGTGTAAGGTAGTCATTAATGGCACATATCCACAATAAAAAAGATCTGAAACCCTCAAGCATATTTACATTTTAATCTCATAATACAAATACTAATGTGAGATTATTCCCAAGCTAACATAACCTGCACAAATGTTCTAAAAGCCCATTCCTCTCAGGAACCTAAAGTAGTTTCCTTTTCCTTTTTCTTTTTTGCATTTTAAACTGGAAAAATATTTGTTTTATTGCATGCAACTGATAAGTTGTAAAAGCTCAGATGATAAAATTTTTATCATTTAAATTATTGCTTGCATGACTTTAAGTAAAAGACCCCTCCAGTATAAACACTTGCTAAATATGTTTAACTAACTGATAACGCTTATGATGCCAAAAAATGGTATTGGGTATGTATTTTTTTGTTATTGTTCATTCTTCTATTTATTTTACATCTTGGCCACAGCTTCCCCTCTCTAATCCTCCCTTTCCAGTCTGTCACTTCCATTCCTCCCTCAATCTCCAATTATCTCCTGTCCCATCTCCGTCCAGGAAAAGGCACCTTTCCTGTGAATATCAATAAAACATAGCATATTGACTTACAGTAATATTGAGCAAGGTGACCCAGTATGAAGAGTAGAGTTCCAAACACCAGTAAAAGAATTGGAGACTGCCCTGGTTCCTGCTGTTAGGAGTTGTACAAGAGGACCAAACTACACAACTGTTACATATGCAGTGCGCCTAGGTCAGTGCCATGCAGACTCCCTGGTTGTCAGTTTAGTCTCTGTGAGCCCAGGTTAGTGACTGTGTGAGCCTTCTTGCAGTATCCTTGACCCCTCCAGATTCTACACTCCGTTCTCTCCCTCCTTAGGATTTCCTAATATGCCTAATGTTTGGCTGTTGGCCTCTGCATCTGCCTCCATCAGTTGCTGGATGACTTCTTTCTGATGACAATTGGGCAATTGGGCCAGGTACCAATCTTGTCACAATAGATTGCCCGTTCAGGCCACTTATCTACTATTGCTAGGAGTCTAAGTTAAGGCCCTCCCCATAGACTACTAAGACACTTTACAAGGGGAACATCTGAAAATCATTAGGTCTTATTTTTCTACTTCCAATAACCCTGGAACATCTGTGATCTAGTTATGCTGTGAGAGCTTCCTTAAAGAAACAGGAGAGAAATAGTATGTCTATTGCCTGGAGCTTTCCAAGATAATGTGAGAACAACAAAAGTCAATGTATTCATTAATAACTGAGTAATCTTAACAATTTGGGAACATGGGTAGGTGCCCTCAGAATATATCTTATGCCACTACAACTTGTTCTTTGGGGGAATAAAATAAGAGATGGCTTATAATGTGGTGCTCAAGCATTTGCAAGCAGCCAGTATATTTAATCTAAGTGATGTGTGTAAGACTTCAAGGATACAGACATGGAATGTGACTATAATTTATAAATGTGAATATAATAGGATTTGTCAAACAAGAAATGTGAACAAATAAATTTAGAGAGAAGAAGGCTTATCATCCCGGTATATGGAGGCCAAGGCTGGAAAAAAATTGCAAGTCTGGCTCCCAGGTGAGATCCTGTCTCAAAAACACAAAAACAGGGCATAGGTAAATGATAGATAAGTAGATAGATAGATAGATAGATAGATAGATAGATAGATAGGTAAGAACTAGCATTACCCAATAAAAGAATGCCCTCAAAGTGCACATCTGACTATGCAGACAGAAACATTTTGAGTTGTTTGGCTAGTAATCTCTTTAAGACACTTGCCAATAGCATATAAATGCCCTAGCTACTCAACACTACAAATTCTGCAATTCACAGATAAGAGTCTGAGATGCTAAAAGTTAGTTTCTGAGCTGTGCTGAATGAATGACTCAAAGGCAGCCTCTGGTGACCCATGTTAAGAACCTTTCCAGGGAAACACACTGAGTTCAAGTCTAACACTTTTAAGTCCATGGAGATAATTGGTCACAGTGACCCCCTAAACTCAGAGGAGATGGTCTTATATCACATTGCCTACCTCTGACCCCCTCCCACACACACACTCCTGGTCATTAGCTTATACAGTTGAATCACCTTATGGATCTACAGTAAACATCCTTATGTTCTGAATGCAGTACAGGCTCAGAACTGAACACCAACTATCTCGAGCCCTTTCCCCAGTTCATTTGTAGGCACTAGGGACAATTACAACATTTTCATTATTAATCAAATTTCTTTGCATGTACCTTACATCTAGTTGTAAGCAGACTTCTTATGATTGACTCTTGGAAAACAAACAAACAAACCTAGAGTTAGAGGTGGACATGAGAGTAAAATTAATGTCTTTAATTGCCAATGAGTAAGTTCTCCTTTTAATGGCACTTTGAAGCATAAATATAGTAGAACCTAAGACTTGGAAGTTAACCATCCCCTCAGTAGTAGTTTCTCAAGACCTCTTCTCTCTTCACTCTTCACTCAAGTTTCAATGGCTATGAAACTTTAGACCCCTATCTATCACTGAAACTAAGTCCAATGTATCAATACCTTCTGTAAAACAGTGGTTAATGCCACTTCATGAGTATTTACAGTGTGGCAGATCATCTGGTAAATTCATTAAATCCCTGGCTTGGATATGCTCCTACTCAAAATGTCAAGGGCCATTGCCATAAATGTGTGTGGAGCAATGCAACTCTGCTGTAATCTCCACAAGGACCACACTCATCATTTCATAATCTCAAAAGTACTCTAACCCTCTGCTGGAGCAGAAAGAGCTATGGAGGAGCCCAGCTTCTAGGTCAGGTTTCTGTAAGCACCATCCATCAAACACTACAAGCTATGACTATTCCACTCTGTCCTTGACCCATTGTTTTCTCTTACTTTATGAAAATTACTATTATTGCCTCAAAAAAGTAAATGATTGAAAAGAGCTAGTAACATCTTTACAAAAATGAGAAGTAACAAACACTAACATTTGAAAAAAAAAAAAAAAAAAAAAACGATGCACTAAGGACATGGTGAGTGCTCTGAGGTATAGTGCTCTGAGGATTCTTTGTAGATGGACTCTAGTAGACATTATTTTTTTTTTCAAATCTATCCTCTCAAAAGTTTATATAAATAGTATACTAGTTTTTATATTTACAAATTGAAGTAAGTGATGCATCATGTTTGACTCTAAAATGTACTTATTTCACTGGACTTGACTTTAAGCGCTATAAGCACATTATAAACTTAAGCAAACATATCATGGTTGGGTTGCTATTGGTATGTGGAGATTGATTTTAACTTTGGTTATTACATATGAAGATACATAAGAATCTAGCACCATGAGTCATGATCCATCCCTTGCAGTGTGTTGGTCACAGTTGACTGTTGCTTAGGTTGTGACCAAGCACTGAGATAGTGGTGTCCACAGGCAAAGCGCAGTGTCTCAGGATGGTCCCTTCCTGATTCTTCCCAGAGTGGAGCAGAAATATACACAGCCTGATGACAAGGTGGTGGCAATTCACAGGTTATCTGGACCTACCATAGTCACAACAAAAGGCTTCATGGAACAACTACACTTCAGAGCACTCCCAACTTCAGCTTTTGGACATTACTGGATTTGGATCACTCTCTAGTGAAAAAAAATAGGGGTTACTCCAAAGAGGGGACTCACAGGAAACCTGAACTTAGGGCACCATCTAGTGCTTAAACAGTAGAAGTGACAACATACTCCAAGATCTAGACTACAATGACTGATACATAGCCAACCCTTCATTGCAGAGGTGATGTCTCATAACAAGTGTCAAGAACTCCTCAGAGACCATGACATCACTACATGTTTAAGATAATGCTCCTCAAACAAATGTGGTATTAACAAGTTAGGAAAACTCTGGGAGATTTTAAACATCTGTTTCAAGGAGCTGAAAATGGTTCTTAAAATCAAATGGAAATCCCTGAGCTGAAAGGTACACTACACAACAGTTATAGCAGGATAACACGCAGAGAAGAAGTACTAAGCAGTGAGAAGGTATGCTCTTGGAAGAAAATACAAGACAAGACAAATAGAGGAGGGGAACTTATGGGAATGTTGGGATGACATTGAAAGAGCAAATGTTTGGAATACTAAAGACAAAAATCTCAGAACATCAACTTGTGAAAACAGTTTAGTGTGGTTTACAATTTTGGAGGTTCCAGTCTGTGGTTGATTGGCCTCATAGATTTCAGGTCTGTGCTAAGGCAATATGGTATAACAGAACATGTGGCCAGAATGAAGCTTCCTGCTTGATGGCCAAGAATAACAGTACAAAATCGTGAGTGCTTTTATGCTGTAGGTATGGTATGTAAGTCAGTCGCATCATTTTTTCCAAAAAGCCACAGCATTTGGATGTTAAGTGAGAGCAATACAGAATGATACAAAATGGGAAATCATAAGTTTACAGTAAGGAATGCAAGTTGGGAGGTTATTTGACTAGCGTATTCCCCTTCTTATCTTTATAGCCTTGGTCAATTGCTAGACTTTCAAATCAGCTTGTTAAAAAATAAGATACTTTTGAAGGAAGGATCTAGGCTAGCTAAATGAAAACAACTAAAAAGAGAGTAATTAAAAAGAGAGAATAGCCAGTAACTAAGAGAGTTTCTAAAAGAAGATGTGTTGTTATAATAAAACTAGGAATCAAGTTACAATGCAGCTATAGTAAGACCATAACCATCTATAGTTCTCTTGATTTCTCAATAGCCCTAATTGTTTCCTTAACAGCAAAGACTGACTAAATGGATTATACAAAACACATCCGTACTACAGAAGACTTATTTCACGTCTAAGAATATATACCTGCTTCAAGAGAAGGGATGAAATAAGATGCCTCATGCAAATTCAGTATAAAAGAAGAGTAGAGGGTTCCCTTGAATGAGACTGGCTCGCATAGGCTCATATATTTGCATGCTTGGTTCTCAATTGGTGAAGTGTTGGGGAACCTTAGGGGTAGGTTTGGCCTTGCTAAAGGAGGTGTCTCCCTACCATGAGGATAATGGGCTAAATTAAATGCTTTCTTTTATAAGAGTTGCCCTGGTCATGGTGTTTCTTCCCAGTAACAGAACAGTAATTGAGAGAAGTGATCACACTTACATGAGATAAACTTTATATAGTTTATTACACAACAAAGGGGATCAATTGTGTAAGAGAGTATGACAATTTTATCATACATCTAACATATAATGAAGAAATTTTACTTCAATAGAAAGATCCTAAGACTATTACATGACCAAGTGTCCTTATTTTAAGCTGTTAAATGTTCTCCTATATAGGGAAATATATGGATAGTCTTGCCACAGCAGTGATTGTGTCTGTGGAAGCAGAAATAAACAAGAGAAGCTTTAGAAAATCAAAAGTGAGACTTTATTGCCTAGATCTACACATATCCAAAAGCAGACACAGTCGGTTACTAAGGTAACAGAATTCGTATAATATAAGTAGATTGGGCAGATTACCTTCTGACTGTCTCAAGATCCAAGGCAGGCATGGAGTCTTTTTCACTTTCTGTTTTCTAAATGGACATAGTAATGTGTATTTGAAAGCACCACGGGGAAGGAGTAAGGAGACATATTCACCGAGCCACACAGTCGTCATCGAATAGATGACAGACAACATTTCTTTTCTGGTGTCAAGCTTAAGAGCTCTTAGGGAGTTACTTTCTACACTATACTGGCACTATGTTAAATAGTGCCTCACTTTTCACATTAGCTTACCACAAAGCATGACTGCTGCCTTCAGCATGTTCACTAGGGAGAAGCAAGTTCCCAAACTGTGACCAGTCCTAGGATAAAGAAGCATATACAAGAAGTAAAATAAGTTTACATACACAGAGACAAACACACACAGAGAGAGGGGGGAGGGAGAGAGAAAGAGAGACTGAAACATGGATGGTTCAGTCATTAAGAACACATCACTTTTCCAAGGACCTGAGTTTGGTACTCCCCATTCACAGACACCTCACACACACATAATTTTAAAAAAAATTTAAAATGCTTCAAGTGGCCAGTGGCACATGGCTTTAAATCAGTGCTCAAGAGGCAGAGGCAGGAGGATCCCTGTGAGTTTGAGAACAGCCTGGTCTACAGAGAGCTAATTCCAGAACAGCCAGGGCTACACAGAGAGACTCTTGAAATGCTCTCCACCCCCAGCTGCCAGAAAAGCTTCAAATGACAGCTTGGATAGAGGCATGCCAATAGCTAAAGTCAGCTTACAAATAGATTCTGTAGCTCTAGTTAAGCTTTGAAGTAATTCCAGCTTCAGCCAATAGCTAAACTTTAACTAAATCCCTGAGAGAAAATTCAATCCAAAGTCACATAGACAAACCCATGCCAACTGCTGACCCCCCCCCCAACTACATCCAGTTAATAAGTGCATCTTGTTATCCTGTGCTAAGTTTTGAGCCAATTTGTTACACAGCAGTAAAGAACATAATGCAGGCAATAAAATCTATGTTACATCGCATTATTTCTTGCAGGAATTTCAACAAGACTATAAAAACTAGTATCTTTGCATATATTGTTGTGCAGCCATTTCCTGTGAACTGTAACATTTTCTCTAAGAGAAAAGAAGGAGGCTTCTTAAGACCAGGGAATAAATGAAACAGAGTTGTACCTGGAATTGAGACACACCAAGGAAAGGAGGGATGGGGCAAGACAGTTGTAAATCTGTGGTCAGCATGAGCGATGGGAGGGAAACCCTGTGTCATAAATGAAACAAAAGGAAGACACAGAGTACTTTATTCTCCACTGTTCTCACTTTGGTACCCGGAGTCTTATGCACCTTAGGCAGTGCTCTTCTGCTAAGGTACAAACCAACCCTGGTTTCTAAACTAAACCTAGAATGTAATATATTGGAAGAATTCCAATCCATCTTTAAAATATCTTATAAACTGAGATGTTCAACTTTATGAAGGATAAGTCCTGAGGTCTGGAGAAGGGAGCTTCAGTGCACAAAACTTCCTTTCTTTATTCTTTATTTATTTATTTACTTTTAAGGTGAGCACACAAGGTAAGAGCTTTTTATTAGGGTGTCTTTACATATTTGCTATTATACTTTTTTTTTAATTTCTTCCTGTCTCCTCCACTGTCCTCAGTTTTACTACTCCTCTATGCCACCTGTTTTCTTTTTGCCCAAACTTCTTCTTTCTTGCTACATGTATCCCATTATCCTCTCAACTTCCTGCCACCCTTAAGTTCTCTTCCTCTTTGCTCATGATACCCTTTCAAGTTTTATGGAACACACACACACACACTTACATATAATAGATATACACCCAAACATGACATTTGAAATCTGTGTTGCTCACATGTGAAAATATCAATGCTTATAATTTTCTTTGACATGAGTGAGTAAAAGAATATTTCTAAATGAACAAGTAATAAAAAAATAGAATGAAAAATGTTAGGCTCAGAAATCATGTTTGAGTCAATATTGATTGCCAGGAATCACCAGGTTATCTCAGCTTTAGGAGAATGTAAATAGCATCTTGTGGTTAGAGGTTGCAGGTGACACAAAAATCCTTCAAACAGGACCCATTTGCAGTCCAAAATTTCAGTAGTGCTCAGTTGGGGAGAAAAATCTTGCCTACTGTAGCAAAGAAACAAGTATAGGAATTATCATGTGAAACAAGGAGGGAGACAATTACATGCAATGATTCTCTTCAATAAAAAATATATATGGAAGTACTATATTAGCCTAAGAATAATAGTAAAGCAATTACCTTGGAAACTTCCTCTGCTTTTGGGTGATATAACTTATGATTCATTTCAGAACTGATAGAGGACATTAAGGATATCAAGCTCCTCCATTCGTCACAATAACTCTGCAGAAATGGCAAATTACATAGCAATTCAACTAAAGAGCAATTGGCACTATTTTTATGGGCTGTTGTTAGCTTGCAAAAGATATGAAATATTTCATAGGTTTAATTTCATTTTTGGTCATTTATTACCTGCAAATTGGTGCAAAATATCCCTTTTCCCGCTGCAGAATATGCATCCTTGAATATGTCTATGTATTATGAATCCCTTCAGCAATTACCTTTGAATTTCACAAATTATTTCATCTATAGGTCTGTAAGTATTTTTTCAGGCCTCCTTCTAAATATAATTTTTCCTAGCCTTTCTTTGTGGTATACCAACAAAATTCTTGCCCTTAAAGAGATGCAAATCCCCTTAGCCAGATTTTAAATGTGACATCTTTGATTTTAACATCTCATGAACATGACTGCATTCAAAGACATGTTCACATTATTTGAAAGAGAAGAGAAAAGGTCAGTACATGCAGAAAAATACCATAGAGAGTAAAATTCTAGAAGCAGTTATTAGGAGGACAAGACCTTGAACTTTTAGGAATAAGCTTTGTACTGCATTTAGGTGGCAGACTGTAGGAGAGATTTTATGTGCTAGAAGAATCCTAGCTGTAGAAATTCCTCTTAATGTAGCCTAAAGAAATAACTTTCATTAATACTACAGTATTAGCTATTCTAGCCTTGGAAAAACTACACCTGAAACCATATACTTCTTGCAAATATTCCCAAATAGACAGAACATACTAGACAAAGAGAACAGGGCTCAGCAAATAAGTGGCATTGGAAGTTAAAAGTGAAGGAGGGAACTGAGGTTTAAATTATTTCCTGAAGTAAGGACTCAAGGCTCACAGGACTCCTTAGCAGCTTTGGTTTCACAAACACTGAGGGCTCTAGTGGTTAAGTTTCCACTCCCTGCTTTGATTTGAACTGAGAATTCAATTTGTTTAATTAGAATCTAGCAGCTGTCAGGGCATTTGCAATCATCCCATGAATGGGATACTAATACTATATTTCAACCCATAACTCAGGGAAGCAGGCCTTTTTGGAATTAATCAGAAATTAAATTGCATGAAATATTCGTCCATTGTGACACAAACTGTGTAAAGGCATGCCAGGCAGAGGTTTTGCACAACACCTGAGCAGACACAGCATTGACAACTGTAGCTGACACATTTGAAATAAACTCCATAGTCCATGGGATACCAAAGGTATTCTTTCACTCTTCCAGGAAGGGCATTTTCCATTTAAGAGGGAGGTTAATTTAGAAGTGAATGAAGAAACAGAGGGACAATAGACAGAACAGTTTCTGTGATTTACCCTAAGTCATAACTACGTCTAAACTCTACAAGACATTTACCCATCAGCGAGAGTTCTGTTTGTGTCACTAAGCAAAAATCAAATTGCTTTCAAAAGGCATTTCTTAGTAAATGTTTTTGGTGTTTTCTAAATAGAGTGTACAAATTGAGGAAAAATGAAGACTAATTTAATAAAAAGCATTTTATGACATTTTGAGCGTTCATCAGTCTGCATGGTGACTTCTCAATATTTGAAAGCAATGAAAGGAAAAAGATTGAAAAATCTCCATTCTGGAGAATAGAATATTTTTGATGGATTTTTTCTAAGTCCTTATTTTGAATTCATGGTATAATAAATGCTAATCACTGAAACTTGGCATGCTATATCTAGATTCTGGTAAGCACAAAACCTAAAGAGTTTCATATAAAATAGGGTACATATACATTTATAAATGTTTCATACATATAACATATTTGAGTGTGTATATTCAATTTTCTAATTCTATTTGAAGGTTTTGGATACATTTGGACACAACTTCATTAAGAGATTAAATGTCTTGTTAGTTGTCACACTGTTCACAATAGGAAAAACTTGGGCATAATCCAATGGCAATAAAGAGAAAAACTTTTAAACAGATAATAGCATAAGCTGGAATAAATGTAATCACCTATGTAAACAAGTGAAATAAACTTGCTTGTCTCAACATGAGAAAGTCTTAGTGTGTACTGAAATAAAATAAGCAGGAAGGAAGTATCTACCTATGTAGTATCTTATACATTCTCTTACAGATATGAATATATGTATAAGTCATCATCTATGTCTTCTAACCTGAAAGTCTCCATAAGACAGTATAATATTACAAACACTATATTTTCCAAAGTCTATAGAAGAACAGGTCTATTCTGTTGATAAGATCTTGTAAATGTCTGTGGATTTGCAAGGCAGACAAAGAAGTAGAAATTTGTTATTTCTGTTTCAGAAAATCGATAAACCTTATGGGCTTTGATAAGTTGATAATGGTTTCTGAAAGAATTTATAAATAAAACGTGTTGTTGAGGGATGAGAGGTTGGGATGTCAGATGATGCAAGCTTAAGAGGTAATACCAGAAGTGTTCAAATTTCAAAAATAACAGCCATAAATATAGAAATACATTAATGAATTATATCCAGCTTCTGAGGCTGGACAACATGGGGCAGAGTCAAAATTCCTGAGAGATGGTCCTGAGAGTCCACCGTGTGAAACTCTGAAGGAGATGCCTTGGTTATGGGGTTGGAGAGACCAGAGACATCTTCCAAACACTGCTAAATATAGGGAATGAAACTGGCCCCAAAGAGACATACGTTGCTGGCAAGAAAGCTGAAGAAGCAGAGTTATTTCATCTCTTTAAAACCAAAGCCTGAGAGTGAACATGGATCTATAGGATGCAGTGCTTGCTATGCTGGGTTTGGTCTTGCCTTGGTCCAGTATTTTCTCACTATGCCCTATCCATCCCTTTTGGAATAGGAATGCATTTTCTGTACCATTGATTGTTGGAAGTGTCATTTGTTTTTGTTTTTCGGGGTTATGGATAAGACATTGCCTTGAGTCTTAGAAGAAACTTTGGACATTTGAACAGTGTTGGGACTGTTATAGTCTATGGTGACCAGTAAAGTTAAACTAAATGCATCATGAGATGGCCATAAACCCATAGGGGCCAGGAGCAGAATGTGGCTGTGTCAGCTTCATGAGGAGGTGTGATATATTGGCCTGTTCAGATTGGGCACGTGTATTCTAAAAAGCTGTGATCTGTTGCAGAACATAGATGAATGAGATTTACTCCTCCATGCCAGAATTCTACCAGTTGTATCTCCCTGGAAGAAAATCAATGATGTGGCCATCAACAGTCTTCAATAAACCAACACAAGTGTTAATGTGAACAAAGGTGATTCCTGGTGAATATTTTAAGATGAGTTAGTTAATGAAAACATGTTACCAGGTAGATAAACGATTTGACTTCTTCTAAAGTGTTACATGTAAGTTAATTGAGTGATGGTAAATAATTGCCAAAAAAAATAATGTTTCTGCAGTAGCACTGTAAAGGTCAGCTCAGCATTTTTCCATAATTATTTTAAAACTAATTAATTATATTCTGAGTTTGTTCCAAGCAAGTGACAATATAACATACCAGGAAGGAAAAAATAATTATCTTTTTATTGACAATAGCAGAAAAGGATGCAAAATACAACTGATCAGAAATACTTAAGTTGTTCATTAAGCTGATGTTTAATAAGGAGGATTATACTATATTCCTGTTTCATACTAATCAAAGTTATAACCTCTCCTAAAATTGATCAGTTCTTATCCTGTGTGGCATAATAATATATCACAAGCTGAGTGAGATATTACTAACTTCCTCTATTTCAGGACACCTGTCCCAAGGAGAGAGAAAAGAAAGGTACTCTTTCCTTTATTCAACCTCTCTTTCCATACCAGGAAGGTGAACTTGAAGCAATTGGAACTATACTGTAAGCAAGAGTGGGGCACACAGAATAGTATCTGCTCTGCATCCTATCTTCTACTAAGGTTTAAGAGAAAAATGAAAAAGAAGGACCAGATGTAATTCCCTAATGATGTTCAGTCCCTTCTCTCTCTTGCTTCTCTGTAATCCTTTGTCATCAAAAAGTCTTTGCCTGTAAGGGAAATTCAGCCTTCCTTTTAATGTTCCTTTACTCTCTCCTATTCTGTCTCACATCCTCCCATATTGGCTTAGAGTTTTATATGAGGATAACTTCATTCTCCTAAGGACCAAGAACTTTCTATATTAATGTGGGAAGTATTTTGGTTGTGTTTGCTTTTCTCTCTCTCTCTCTCTCTCTCTCTCTCTCTCTCTCTCTCTCTCTCTCTCTCTCTCTCTGTGTGTGTGTGTGTGTGTGTGTGTGTGTGTGCGCGTGTGTGTTACCATTGTATTGTTATGAAGAGACACCATGAACAAGGCAGCTTATAAAAGACAGTATTTTATTGGGGAGTTGCTTAGATGCAGAGGCTGAGACGATGCCCAGTATGGAAAGGAGCATGGTAACAGGCTGACATGCATGGCACTGGCGCAGTAGCTAAATTCTTACATCCGATTCACAATTGTGCACCTGATAGAGAACACACCTCTTCAAACAAGGCCACACCTCCTAACCCTTCCCAGCAGTTCAACCAAGCAAATATAAAAGCCTACAGGAGTCATTTTCATTCAAAGCACCATACCAGAGGGTGTGTGTGTGTGTGTGTGTGTGTGTGTGTGTGTGTGTGTGTGTGTGTTTGTGTGTGTGTAAACCTGTCTAGAGACTAGAAAGAGAGGATTGATGGTGACATAGAAGGCTAGAATTCTTAGGTCTACTGACTATTAATCCATAAAATTACAAAAAATTTGCAAAACCTTTTCAAGTATGAGAATAATGACCAGTTTTTGTTATATACACCACAACAAACTATGAACAACATTTGGCAAAAGGCTGAAGCTAAGAACAAGTATTTCTATATTTGCTATTACTCATGAGGAATACTTGCCTGAGGAGCAAACATGATTCATCAAGTATAGAACTGGCTAAGTCACTGGAAGAAATTTCACCTCAATGAAGATTAACTATTTAGAAATGAAATATTAGTGCCATATTAGCAAAAATAGTCCAAATCATTTTGCAAAAGATGATGTAAGGACAGGAGACTTGCATCATTAAAGTAAAACATGCTACTAGCATGAAGAACTAGAGAAACATATCACTAGGAATAAATAGAGAAACTTGACTCACAGATGTGGAAAGTGTGTGTATACATATACAGCTATATTTCCTAAGTTATACATGTAACATGTATACATATTTTTTATAAACTGGAAACAACTCAAAACTTCAGTAACACTTGAATAAAATAAACAAGGTCATATTACTTAACTGAAAAAGGTAAAATAATTACTATTTGTATCACCATGAAAAAAATTTCAAAATTTGCCAAGGGGAAAACCTTGTCTGTCTAGACAAGTGTATATTGTATAAAATTGTAGTATAAAATTCTGGAGGATACAAATTCTTTTACATTGCCCAATGGTTCCTTGGGTTTTGTATGAGATGAAGTAGGTATTGGAAAACTTTGGAGTTAAATGTTATTTATATGGATGGTGGTAATGGCTTTTCAGGGGACTGCATAAATTAGAACTACTCTATGTGTATATTTTCAATATGTGTTCTTGTTATGCTTTAGTTACACCTCAATAAGAAAAAATAATAGTGATAGTAACTTCTACCAGTGTTCTGGCAAGCCTGCATAATCATAAAGGAAAAGTGGAAACTGCTAGTCTTGAGCAAGGTTATGATATCATCAAGATTCTACTAGATGCTGGCCCTTGCCACATCCTAGATTTGCTAGGAGCTTGATTTTCCATTCCCAGGCTGTTGAAACAACTGTCATAGAGTGAATGGCTCACACAATTAAAATGTGTTTAAAGCAGGAAGCAGGGATGCCCAAGATCAAGTTACTAGTAGATCACATGCCAATGAGGACTCATTCCTGCCTTGAAGATGGCCATCCATCATCAAGTTGTCTCTTCATATGACAGAGGACACACACAGAGTGAGGGTAGACTCCCAGGTTTCTTCTTTGCATGCATGAATGCCTCACTCTCATGACCTGTTTACACCCCCCCAAGGCCCTCATGCCATCACAATGGGTATTTGGATATCAGCATCTGAAAATTGAGACAGAGAATTCACTCCACAGAAACATCTACAAGAATCAGAGACTTCTTGGGATGTTTTGGGGCTTCTTCACATTACATTTGCCTTACAGAGGGAAGTATCCTTGGAAAGAAGATTCCCACAGTCGTTTCTTCCTTTCACAATTGCCTAAATTAAAGGGAAGCCCTATACCTTACTGGAAGAATGAACATAGTTTTATCACTAGAAACAGCACTGTTTTGTCATCTTTGGAAAACTACTGGGCTGAGAATATGAGTTGATCAGTGAAATACTGAGGCAGTGCAAACTCAGAGCTACCTGAGTTTGATGGTGCCTAATAGGTGATATGTACATCTGCCCCACTGTGTGCGTTTCCTAGCTGTTCTTGGTTGTTACTTAGTCATTCAAGAAAACAAACAATTGGATTCCTTAGCCATGGTGCTTTGCCAGGTACAAAAGATAGAAGAAACAAAATTCGGGGCACTACAAAAGTATTTAAGTGATGAGGGGCTTAAGAAAGTTTAAGAAAGGAGGGGATTTGTTTTTATGTTTGTTTGTTGGTGGTGGTGGTTGTGATGTCAGCAGTGGCAGCTGGTGTGTGTGTGTGTGTGTGTGTGTGTGTGTGTGTGCATTTTATCATGTCAATTATTAAGTTAAAAATATAGATAGCAACAAAGTAGAACTTGGTGAACTAGTAAGTTTTTTGGAGTCACTTACAGAAATATGTGTTCCAGTTTTCTAGTTGGATTTTAAAACTGAGATTGACATCTTTTTTTCCATTGTCACTGAAAAAGATCAGGGGATGATGAGTGGGTTAAGTGTCAACTCACATTCAAGCTGAATCCTATGAAACCCAGGGGACAATTATTATAAGTAATCTAACTGTATGTATAGCCTTGGGCTTTCGCCATTCTCAGAAGATTCTGGAATACAGATCACCATTAACTTACATTAAAAGGGAGATACAAATCCATGCAAGTTTAATACATAAACAAAATCCTTCAAAAGGAGCTATTGGACCTGGGACACACAGGGGAAGAAGACTTAGGAAACTCAGTTGTTATTGTGACTCCAGTAGTTTCTTGATTGCCTGACTGCCTTGTGAACCCTCATGTCCTAGTTAAACAGAAGTTAGGTAGACAGTTTGTAACTGGAAGAGTATGTGGAAAACTCTTCTAGCAAGCTTCCTTACTAACCACTTTACCACTCGTCATAAGAGGAAGCTTCTGAAGTACTGACATGCTTAAGACAACACCTTCATTTCATGATCTAGAGAGATTAGCCCATGCAGTCCCTTCTGTTCCTTGAGTCTGGTTCAGCATGCTGTAGCCTTGGACAGTAATTATAAATGTTAATGTGTTTAACATATGGACAAATTCCTACCAGAAGTGGTAGACCCAGAATTATTTCTGGGGAGAGCCTAGAAGGAAGAGATAGGATGTACAGCAATTACTCCATCCAACTAATGAACGTCTTTTGTCTGTAGACAAAGTTCTTTCACTGAAGAGCATTTGTCTAGGAAGAACTTTGACTGTCATAGACACAACTGTTGAGAATGCCCCTAGATCTTTTCCACAGACAAAATAGAATCTTTGACTTTTTTAGTCCCTTCTATTCCTGAGCCCAAAGCCTTTGGAGAATTCACAGAAAACCACAGTATTTCTAGTGAACTAGGGAAATTTCTGTATGGCTATATGCCCATCATTCTGAGAACTGTTCAATTAAAACAAAACTAGTTGACTACATGTGTCATCCAAAGCCTCAGGAAGAAGTTGCCTTTGGTATGTACTTCTCATTATGGGATGCAGTGAGGACATAGGACCCACACCTTTGTTTGTGTCTACTGTTCCTATTTGTCTAGAGGTATCTTCTAAGTTACTTGGGTAATGAATCTCTCTTTTCCTTTCTGACTTTCTTGGAGAGGAAACTGATCTACAAATCCTGATCTATTTATAGTTTAAGGAAGGTCCTGGTCTCCTGCTCAGGATGCTGATGACATCATCACCAGGCCACCCAGTTCTAAGATGAAACTGCAAAGATAAGTCTAAACTATTTATGTTCCTGACAAAAATAAATGGTTATAATCCAGTTAGAGCATCTATTAGTTCCTCTAAATGCTACCTGGCCCAGATATTTCTTAATTTGTGGATCACCCTGCACACTGAAAAGAGATTTTCCTGAGCAAGATTAATTTTGTCTCCACTTGTACATCTAAATATATCATATTGCAAGTGGGAATTATTATGTTACATCTCACTGTAGAGCAATGCCAATGTATCTTGTATACATTTATATTCCTTCTTGTATAATATAGCACAGCTCACTGGAAATTAGCAATCTACTTAGTATGAGAATGAAGCTCATTCTCTAAATTTCCAAAATACAAGCAACACCCTACCTTGAGTAATGAAATGTCTTCATCTGGCTTGAATACTCTGTCAGGAGTAATGAGAAACATACTTCATAGGAGGCAGAAAGTAGACACAGAGGCTTCATTTCCATCCTGGAAGTAAAATGATGCTGCATTCTATAATAATTCCATTAATAAAAATAATAGCAATATTTGCCTATGCTAAGGTCTTGTTAATACACTTCATAGGCCTCTTCACCTTCATTCTTCTCAAAGATTATCCCTTAGCTATGTTAAATTTTGTGTATGAGAGAACACACATCCTGTCTCCATATGTTACCAAGAATATTAGGATGCCCAGAGAAGGCAAGAGGAAATAAAACTCCTAATGCCCACAGATAATGGAATCCACACAAAATGGGCACACAGGAGTCTTCCTGAGAGCAAAGTACAACTACTGCCACATGAAGTAAAAGTAGAAAGAGAGCTGGTACTTGAAACATCTCAGAAATACATTTATAGATACCCAGTGACAATCCAAAGTAGAAATATCACATTTAAATGTAAGTCAAGGAAAAAAGATGGCTAGCCTAGGAAACATCATATTTAACCAGCAACCGAACTTAGTAACTTTTAGGGATCCAAAACCATGCTTATAAGTAGGCTTACATATGTAGATTTACATATTCTACTTGGATGACAGTGGTATTTCTCACTAAAAATAAAAAACTGACATTTCTAGCATTTCTTGAAACAGGTACTTGCTGTATGGCATAAAATCAGACTTCTGAGCCTATAGCATAAATAACAAAATCAGCCCAGATCTCAGACTTTTAGCCCCACTGATTGTCCCCTGCAGCCACCCACACTAAACCTTACCCACCCCATCTTAGGCAGAGCCCTGCAGTGGCTCCAGTGTTGAAATTCTTAAGAGAAATATTCTGTTTCAAAAGCAAAAAGCCAAATTTTTATGGCAATTTTAAGCTCCTATGTAGGCACATGTTTCTCTGCCCACTCAGGAACACCAGTGGACCAGGGTTTTCCCATTGCTTCTTTTCCTGCCCTGCAGTGGATCCTACTACTATCTCAACTCCCATAAATAAGAGACCTGGCTCATTCAAGATCTCATCAACAAACAGATGGCACACTCCATTAGGGCGAAGGGAAAAGATTTAGCTAAAAGAGGCTATTTACAACAAAGGGCCAGGTAAGATGATCCTTCCAGTGTTAGCCTAACCCCAGACTACAGCAAAGGAGGAGCTTTCTCTGGTCTTCCACACTGAAGTGAGAAAGAATTATGGGAGCAGTTTAGGAGTGAGTCATCCTGATGGAAGCAGTGGCCCTCTGCTGAAGGATAAACAGAGACATTTACTTCCAAATGAGAGCAATAAATAATAAATGGTAATAAATAAGGTGGGTGCTCACACTTGCTTCATTTCTATGATAATTTTCTGAGGATTGTTGGGAAATTCTATACATGGGATTTTTTATTTCTCAACACCCTGTAAATAGAGGCAAAGCTGCCTTTGTCTCTACCTTTCAAGGATGCTGGTGGAATAGCAAGCTGATTTAGAAAGCAGATCTTCCCGAGCCATACCCATACATGTTGACTTCCCTCTTCACATGAGACTTCCTAAGCCAAATGCTCTTCTAGTGTAACTATCACTGGGAACTTTTCACAGTGTACTTTGAACATCTGAATTTGAGAACAAAACCAAGAAAGCTCATACTATTTTAGCTGCTTCTTTCACTAGGATACAATTTTTCTTGTCTCCAAATACAGCTGCTACTTTCTGTAGCATCCTTGATATTGTGGTGCGCTAATTCATTTGCCTGTAAGGAAGGTAAATTCTTAGGATTTTTCATAGGTCTTGATAGGACTCCCTGATAAGAATAACTTGAAGTCAAAGAACCGGAAGTCATTGATTAGACTACAGAGGTCACATGTGCCAGAGAGGAGTGCACCTAAACAGGGGGCAGGTGTAGTCTACACCCAATATCATCAGAATGACATTGAACATCAGTGTGTGCTTGCAGGCCTGGTTGATTGTATTTGGAACTTTGACTCAAACATTTGCCTACCTACTGGCTGTCCCCTGATGACTCAGACATGCAGGATTTTCAGTTTCAGCAAACAATACTGCCATCCATCTGGCTATAAATCTGTCTTGTTCATGATTCCTATTTCTTTCCCCCAAGTACTACCTGTCACTCTCAATACATTTCTGTTTATCCTTACTCAAGCCAGTACCATCTCTCTGTGGACAACTCTAGCATTCTTCTACTATGGTTGCCTCATCCATTCTCCTGTACTTTGACCACATTGGCCTTCCTTGGCTTCTTCATGCCAGCATGTTCCTTCATCGATACCTTCTGTCTTCTCCATCTGGACCATACTTTCATGTCCTATAATTTGGACAATTTCTGTCCATCTTTCCAATCTTTAATCAAACATTCTTTCTCAGAACTACCTTCCTTATCCTATCTAGCCAGAGTCTGTCTTTCTTTTCTCACCTATGACAGTGAGAAAAAAAAAAACAAAACACTTTTTAACAATTACGATCACCTCAGTTCTTTATATTTTTTGTCTTTAACAAATGTTGATTAACCTTTCTTTTTATTTGTTCTTTGTGTCTTTCACATCATGTATCTCGATTCCATTCATTTCCCATCTCTTTGTATTCTCCATATGCCCTTGCAACCCCCACCAATAAAATAAAATGTAAAAGAGAAAAAAGGGAAAAAATGGAAGTTGTTGTGTGACAGTGAGTCATGCAATAAAACGTTTTGGCCATACATCTTTAGGTGCAAGTGTTCATCCCAAAAGTCACTAGTCTGGTTTGAGGCCTCTGGTTTCTGTTACACTGCTGATGCTGGGCCCACACTGGGACTCCCGTTGAATATCCTGTTGCCTAGTGTCATGGAGATCCTACAGCTTTCAGTTATAAGCATAATGTCTGCCACAGAATAAGTTCCATGTACCACATGAATTTATATAGCGGGACAAAATTGCTGAGTCACAAAAAAGTACTGCTGTTCTCCCAAACTAATATAATTTCGAAATGCTTTCTAAATACTTATCTTAATACCAACAGATAAGTATAACTCTCTCTCTTATCTAATATACATTTTTTTTAATGACCCACAACTGGTCAAAATTCAGAGGTTACTACAGGATGCCTGAACCCAATTGATACACCTACAATATAACTTTGACATCTAAAGTTTAGGGAAAATTGTGGAAGAGGAGACAGAAATATTGCAAGGGCCACAGGACCAGCATACCTGCTGTGACATTGTGTCTTCTGGACACGAGAGGGAAGTTGCACCCATAAAATCCAAACAATATGGTTATATAAACAAGGCCTGAATAATAACAGTATCAGATGACATGGTAATGCATAGGGTGGAAATTTTACAAGCCTCTACCCCTAGATGAAGAATATAGGTTCTCTCTCCATCCAGAACTACAGGCTCTAATGGCTGTTGAGAGAGGGAGAATCCATCTCCTCCAGGAGCATGCTCTCTGATATATTATCCAATCCCAGTGGTAATCCCTAAACACATGTACATATGAACAATAATAATGGACTCAGTAGGCTGTATACACATGTACATAAATAACAAAAATAATTAAAGAAATGGTCATAAATTTCAAAAGGAGTGGGGGGATGGGAGAACTTGGAAGGAGGAGTTGAAATGTTATAAATATAGTACTTATGTATAAAATTCTCAAGAGACTTAAACTTTAAAAATTCCTTTTCAAGTATGCAAACTAGTGTAACTCAACATAATACTGTATTAGATGATAAATTCTTAACTGCTCATGAATGTTTTGAAAAGATGAGAAAACCTAAATAAACACTTTTGGGATGTCCCAAACTTAGATAAACTATCTCTTTAGAGTGTTCCTAGGGCTGGAGAGATGGCTCAGCCATTAATGGCCAGGCTCACAACCAAAAATAGAGTTCGCCTGACACTGGTATGACATTTTTCCAAACCCTACAGCATGACCTAAATATGAGAGGCATTTTTCCTCTGGCAATTAGAATCTAAACCAATGTGGCAGAAACACAATGATAATTAGAACCATTACGGACATATTTGTGAATATCCTTAAAGCATTTACTCTAGTGCTTCTCAGCCTTCCCAATGCTGTGACCCTTTAATACATTTCCTCATGTTGTGGTGACCCCCAACCATAAAATCATTTCATTGCTAATTCATAACTGTAATTTTGCTAATGTTATGAATCATAATGTAAATATCTGCAATGCGGGACATCTGATACATGATTCACAAAGGGATAGAGACGCACAGGTTGAGAGCTGCTGATTTATTCTCAAATATAACATCTGAGATTTGACTTCTCAGTTTCAATACCTTTTGAATATTTAAGAAAAAGTGGATAGACTTATTTTGTAAATTTAAGAACAGAAACAGATTAATTTCCTCTTTTTAAAAAAATCTATGAAGGTACAATGTACACAGTATGAATACAGAACTATTATTTTCTTTCCTATTTTAACTGAGAAATATGGTAGAAAGAACATTCCTCAAAGTCCCATGTGGTGGGATTGTAGCACAGGGAAATCTCTTCAATTTCCAATTCATCCACTTTCATGGTGCCCTGATGATTTATGTTCCAGACGCCCAGCACTAAGCTGGTACCAGTGGCAACCAAGTCAGAGACCCTAGGAAGTTTGTCCTACCACTGGGGGAGTGAAAATATTTCCTTAAGCTTTCATTTAGAGGAGTGTCCATGCACTGGGGGAGTGAAAATATTTCCTTAAGCTTTCATTTAGAGGAGTGTCCATGTATCATGAAATGTTCATTATGTTTATCATTTGTTATAACTGAAACAGTTATGGATAGGACAGGAGAACCAGATGGGAAGTTCCCACTCCACACTGACCTTCTCAGCTCTTCTGATGACTGTGTCCTGTACCACACAGGCAGGTGACTGGGACCAGCAAGCAATGTGATGCAGTTTAAAACACATTAAAGTGAGAGAGTCTGTGGGCTCAGAGAGTGCTTCTATCCTGCTGCCATTTCATCTCTCTTTAACTCAATTTCTAGAGAAAATTTTTTAAAAAGCCAAGAATGATAAGATTAATTCCAAGATTATTTTGGCCTCTGTGATCCCTACTACCAACAAGAGAGAATCAAACAAAGCCCTTTCCTTACCTCTATCAAAGTCTAACTTACTTTAACATTTCTCAACAATTATTGTTTGAAAATATAATGAGTATAAGGAAGGGAGAGGGAACTGGGATTGATATGTAAAATAAGAAAAAATAAAAAATATAGTGAATATGACTTAAAGCACATAATAAAAAGTTTTCGTTGACATGAGCCTCATTTTGTTTGCTTTCATACACAGCTCTGTGGTCCACCTGACCTGAAACATACAGGCACTTGACCCTGATGTAGGGTCATGAGGTAGGATGAATGGATTTCTTTCTAGCTTTCAATTTGAAAGGGCCACACATAGAGTCCCTTGCAAGTGGGCTGGAGGGTTTATACAAGATGGCAAGGGTCAGTTCAGGGGGTGAGGGATGTGATAAGGGCACTTGGTCTTTGTGTTGTCATTTAAAACTTCTACATTTGGTAAATCATTTGCTTAATGTAGACGTTTTGCTTTTCTAACCTGAACCACCAAGCATCTCTGAGATGAGTAGGTGAGTGTTCAGGTTTAGCATATCAAGTCCATTTGTGGAAGGCACTATAATGATACCCACACCTTGCTAAATCCCAGAGGAGATTGCCATGCCCACACTGTGTGAAGATGCTGTGCTCCTTAAAAAACAAAACAAAACAAAACAAAACAAAAAAAACTTATAGTATAAGGAAGTATATACCACCACCACTTTTTACGTTTTTTCATATCAAAAATTTTAGTCTCAGTATCCCTTTACAATCATTCAGGATGCCATGAGACCTTGTGTTTTATAAACTATATTTATTACTTACCATGTAGGAGCCTGAACCTTTAAATATGCACTTATTAATTTACTATAGAAAAAATCTCATATAAAGACAAATATCAGACTTGTATGAGAAATAATTGCTCTGGGGCTTGGGGTAGAGCTCTGTGGTGGAGGACTTGTCAAATTGGATAAAGCCCGAGTTTTAATCTCCAGTACTGCAAAAGAAGGAAAGCTGGGGGGGGGGGCGCTTTGTGAAGTTAAAGGTGGTAAGAAAAATGCCAGAACTTCACATGTTAAACAAATCCAATAGCTGTCTAGGTAAGAACATAACTCAATGGGTAAAGAAATTCCTCCCTAAAGCCTTACAATCAGAGTGTGATCTCTGGGATCCACGTGATGGAAAGAAAAGACTCCTGCAAGCTACCCTCTGACCCCATTGGCATACAAACACACTATATAAATGCTTCAAAAAGAGTCAGGCGGTGGAGGCACATGACTTTAATCCCAGCACTTGGAGGCAGAGGCAGATTAATCTCTGAGTTCAAGGCAAGCCTGGTCTATAGGGCAAGTTCTAGGATAGCCAGGGCTACACAAAGAAAACTGTCTTTAAAAAGAAAAAAAAAAAGAAACAGAAAAGAAAATAGAAAAAGAAACGAAGTAACTTTGTTTCTGTTTTCAATTGATTAAGAATTTGGCTTTGAGGTATATTTTTAAAATCACCCAGGTACTACATTTGAAAAGCAAGGGTATATAATTATCTTTTGATTTAATTAAGAATATCCAACATAAATATCTGCATGAGATGATATAAAACAAATTTATAGAGTTTAGTCACATTGCAAAAACTAAGAGTACAGGCTGTGGCTTCTGAAAATCAATGCACATGAATATTCATGAATGTCCAAATGTGGCAACAAAGAATGTTTAAGGCTATGAAAGGCAAGTACAAGGTTATATACCCTGTTTGCTTAGTTACATGTTATACATGATAAACATATATTTATTCTATTATTAGAGCAATGCCTGCCTAACCTCTGTAGCAACCTCCATGGGGTGTTTCATAAAAAGTGACATGTGAATTATGTACATATGTTTTTCTTATAGCATATGTGTTTGCAAATCAGGGGGTTATTGAATTGATTTACATTTTTTTACATTGTGGTGAGGCCGACAACAGGCTAATTTCAGAATCCTCCAGTGTCTGAAGATATAAGAAAATTCATAAATCCCTCAAAAGAGATTATTTTATTCCAAATTTTGTCATCCAGTCATTTATTCATATGAGAAAATATCAAGAAGAATTATGTAAATATAGAATGTAGTGGCTTAAAAGAGAAAGTCCTACATACGCTTACAGAATTCAATACTAGGTTCCCTGTTGGTGGTATGTTTGGAAATGTTTTGAAAGCTTTAGGGAGTAGGGCCTTGCTGGCTGAAGCATGCCACAGAGTGTGCTTTGAGAGTTTTTAACCTTGTTCCAGCATCAGGCTGTGTTTAAAATGTGGTCACCCAGCTTCCTCCTGCTGCTGTCTGCTGCCATGCTTCTGTACCATGAAGGATATTTATTCATCTGCAACCCTCAGCCAAAGAAAACTCTTTCTTGTGTCACTTGTTTTGGGTTCGGGTGTTTTATTACAGCTACAGAAAGGTAGCTAATTAATACAAAGCAAAAGCATCAAGTTAAGAATCATATGACATTGAAATCACCTTGAGAAATGATTCTCATCGTTGAATATACCACTATATTCTCTGAGATTCTGTATGTTTCAAGCAATGGTGAGCTAGACCAATATCTGAATATATAAATCAGACTGAGGAATGCAAAATCTTTCAGATAGAAAGTACATTTTTCATTTCATTTCCTTTTCTATTAGAGTTTATGTGAGAAATGTTGGAATTGTCAGATGTGACCAAAATCCATATCAAAAATTCCTTCAAAAAATCAATACTCACCAAAAAAATCAGAAAAATTTCAGCTTCTAACCCATGTTCTTTTTTCATCTTTGGCTTAGCCTCATAAATGTAAGTCCCCTCCTTCCTTAGAGATGCCCAAGCTCCATGGAGAGAGAATCTGTTCTAATACATAGGCAGCAGATATGAACATCTGCATTTCTTGAAGTTTCTCACTCATGGAAGAGAACCACAGTTCTAAATGAAGGGTGGTGACATGAATGTATCAAGTTAATAATAACATTGTTGGCTAGTTATGGAAGGAGGAGAAAAAGAAGAGGAAGAGGAGAAAGGAGAAGAAGAAGAAAAAGAAAAAGGAAGAAGAAGAAGAAGAAGAAGAAGAAGAAAGAACAGCACTTCTAACCTCAGAGCTTTGATTTCCATACTTTTGGTTATCTAATCCAAAATCACCACCCAATTAAAAATGAGTACATACAATCTTAACACACCAAGTAAACCCTTAATGGCTGGATAGAACTACACAGAGGAATTACCAATACAGAATCATATAAGTCATCCATACAATGAAAACTATCAAATCACTCTAGGCATCAAGCACTGTGCTGAGTGCTAGAGATGTGATGATAAGAAATAAAATGCTCATGCACACATACAATAACATTTTAGTTTAAAAGGACAAATCTTAAAGAAAATAGGTATGTGCCTTGCCTCCATAGATCCCAGGTTTTTTTTTTTTTTTTTTTTTTTTTTTTTTTTTTTTTTGCATTTTGACATAGAGGAGAGTCTAGTAACATAGCTGTCAAGGTCACACATGCTCTTCAAGAATATCAAAGAACTAATTGGTTCACCAAGTACGACATGGACCAAATCCTTTCTCAAGTCTTCTGGTATCCTGCCTGGACTGAGAAGAGAAGTATCCCAATAGGCATGCTTTTTATATGGAAGAAAAGGTGCTCAGTGAGTTTGAACCACATTAAAGGATCAAGACTCATGGCTACAACCCTTCTTTATCTTAGTATTCTGCCCACATAGTTTTTCTATTGTTGTTTTAAGTCAATAATATACAATGTTATGGGTTAAGTTGTACTAAAAGGCTTGGTATGGAAACCATTAAATTCATAACCATATCCTCTTTCCATTTCAGTTTCACGAAGCAAATACCACACAAGGCTTCAGGCTGTTGCTTTAATCATTTATTTCCACAGCCCTAGGTCCCACAGCCTTAGGTTCATTGGTGGTAGGTAGAGGTAAATGGGGACAAGAATAAATTCTGCAATAAAAAGTGAGAATCAAGCACTCTTTGACCACCTTTGTATACCATTTCTCTCCCCATTGATTGTCATAAATGGTAATACATTAGCCTCATGGATCAAATATTTTTCTGAACTATGGGATTAATGGCCAATTTTAAAAAGCATTTTGTTTCCTCATTAGTCTAGTATGTGCAGTTTTGGTTTATTTCTGTCTTTTATGTTAGATGGTTTGTTGAGTGGGTGTTAATTATGACCCCTCGACTCACATCTGAAAAACAATACTCACTGGCTGTTTTACAAGGGCTTTGTTTGGAAAAATATTGCTACTTTGTATTAGAAAAGCCTTGATACAGATATCTGTACACATTTTCTATTAGGTTTGTCAGAAACGTGAGGAAATAGTTTCCTAACCCTCAAATTTGGGGAGCCCAGTGCAAAAAAAAAATAACCACAAAGGGGTAGGATGGGTAGCCATTCAGCTATAACTTCATATAATAACTCTATCTGATCCTTTCCCCTCATATGTGCCCAGTACAGTTCTTCACCTACATGAAATGCATTATTATCTCTAGAAAACCATATGTAGTGTATCTGGGTTAGGATAGGGATAGTATGAAATGAGAAAACAAAACTTCTGCTATGAGAGGCTTTCAGCCAGTCCATTGCTTCCAGCCTTACTTCATTATCAGAGGCAGGTGGGACTACCAACTCATGAGCATCCTTAGGATATTCTACACAAGTAAGGCTCTTTTTCATGTTTTTTTTTTTCCATATGGACTTAATATCTAGCTCTCTCTGCAGCACAAATCCTTTTTATTTATAAAGTGTATATTGCTATTTCAATCTCCTTCTCTTAACCCCCAACACCTCTTCTTCATGCATTCATTTCAGAGCAGTTTCAAAAGTAATTTAGAAGCTAAAAACATGGGCACTAGAGACACAAGGAGATGCTCTATCTTTAAAATGCTCAGGTCCACATTTTTCCTATTATTCTGAGCAGAGATAATAAAGTACATAGATATGTACAAGGATAATAAAATATTATTCTACTTTTCCTCGTTTCTTTGATCTTGGCTTTCTAGAGTACAGTGGCGAATAGGACAATTATAGCTGAAATGGAAAGGAAAATCATCGCAAAAAGGGCGCTTTAGGAGAAACTATATAAAAATCAAGATTTCAATTGCAAAAATAATATAGTTTTTTTTAAATCAAAAAAGGTTCCTTCCACAGGCTGCCTCATCATTCAAGTGATGGTGGTGATGGTGTCCTTTACTTTCAGCTTTATTTTCACAAGATCCCATTCACTGACTGCTGTCCTAATGTGTGCACTACTGGGCTCTGTCCAGAAAGTCCATTCCTGTGCCAATGATTTCAGGAATATTTCCCGTATTCTCCTCTATCAGATTCAGGGTTTCAGATCTCATATAAGATCTTTGTTTCACTATGAGTTCAGTTTTGTGTGGGGTGAGAAATAAGGAAGTCATTTCATTCTTCTACATTTAGCTATGCTGTTTAACCTGAACCATGTGTTGAAGATGCTATCTTTCCTATAAGTGTGTCCTACCTCTAACCCTGCTAAGACAGAAAGAATTAACCATTTCCAGAGATGGACATCCTAAATGCTTATCCAATACCAAGTACTTAGCCCTAAAATCATGTACAAACATCTCTAAATGGACTTGGCAGGCTATATTTAAATATTTATTCCTATGTCTTTGTAACAATGATAAAGAAAAAAAGAGACTATGAGTTAAAAGGATATATGAGAGCTGCTAGAGAGAGGATACAAAGGGGGAAAAGATGTAATTAATATTGTCATTTTAGGAATCCTACCTGGGAAACTGTAAACATTCTCCATTTACTTTTGGATTTTAATATTTTCTTTTCAACACTAATAAGTTTCAAAATATCAAGTATGCAGACTCTACGTACAAACATGCGAGAAAGCACACACATAGATAACACACTAAAGCAGAACAGGGGATAACTGGGGACTGTCAAAGAACCAGAAGTAGAAGGAAACAGGTCAATGGAGGGTAACAGGGCATGTATGCACAAAGAATAATAACACATGTGCATGAAAATCTCATAATGAAATCCATTATTGTATACTTACTGAAAAAAATAAAAGAAAGAAAAGTCTCTGGAGATTAAAGATTTTAATATAGATTATAGATTTTAATAGTCCTATTTCTGGTAGTAAAGAATGAATAAACAGAGAAACAGGAAAAATACAGCTACCCTTTAAATCAAGATATAAAGCCTTCAAAACAAAGATGAAAGATGTATTTGTTTCACTATGTGTTAGAAATAAAGATAATGGAGACAACTGATTTTGCATTCTTAAATGATAGCAGGAACAAATGCCCTCAAAAGCAAGGTCAGCATCTAGAGAATGATATGTGACCTAGCAACTGCCAATCTTCAGTGCTGTGTTTGTCAGAACCAGAAAAAAATGGAACTGGAAAAGAATGAAGGTCAGATGACTTGTCTTCCAGTTTTCATAAAGGGAGAGATCCCACAAGGAATCATGCCTCTGTGGAACAAAATGGAAATTGAATTTTCTTGAGTTCCTCAAGCCAACAGCCTGGAAGCAGGTCATGATGACTGATTCTGATGAGGAGGAAATCAGGTTAATGTCACATATCAGAGGACCATATGTGAAGCCCAGGCACACACTGGCTAACAAAAACAAGAGCATTGAAAGTCAGATCCTCTCAGGATGTAAGACTGGATGGGAAAATAAGTTAAAGAAGCAGGAGACAGAGAGGAGGCAGAATAGTATGAGGAGCAGGAGTTGTTGACTGCAAAAAAGAAGGAAAATGAAGAGGGAGGAGGAGGACTAGGAAACTTACCTAACATTAAATTTATAAAACCATAAGAAGAAAGGAAAGGGAAAGGAAGGGGAGGGAAGGGGAGGGAAGGGGAGGGACAGGAAGAGCAGGAGAGGGGAGGTCAGGGAAGGGAAAGGAAGGGAAGGGAAGGGGAGGGATGTGCAGGGAAGGTCAGGGAAGGAAAGGGCAGGGAAGGGAAGGGAAGGAGAGGGAAGGGCAGGGAAGGAAAGGGTAGGGATGGGAAGGGGGGGAAGGAAAGGGCAGGGCAGGGAAGGGAAAGGAAGGGGAGGGAAGGGCAGGGAAGGAAAAGGTAGGGATGGGGAGGGGAGGGAAGGGAAGAGGAGGGAAGGGCAGGTCATTGAAGGGAAGAGGAGGGAAGGGAAGGAAAGGAAAGGAAAGGGAATGAAGTCAAAGAAGAAACACACCTACAGGACACTCACAGGAACAACATTGTGTAGAGACACAAGAAGAAACCCATATTTGCATAGTGATGTATACATAGCAAGTCCCCCAGAGCTCAGGTGAAGTGGGGGGGGGCAGCGAATGGAGAGAGAAGTAGGAGAAAATGAAGGCTGCTAGAAACCCACATGGATCTGACGAGAACACCTCGCTTTGTGGGCTAAACTGCAGCTCCACAAATTGGTCTGTTGATGTAACACAACACCTAACATGATTCTATCTGGAGAGAAGGCTTTAAATGAAAATAGGATACTAAAGCAGTCCTTAGCCCAACATCATCGCTGCTCTAAGGAGGAAACTTTGACAAACACATTCAGAGCAAGGGCAACATGGAGAGGCACAATGGCTACCTACAATGCATAGGGAGCAGATGAAACACTTTGTGTTAGATTTCCAGTCTCCGGGATTTTCTGAACACAAGTGTCTTCTGTTTATAGTATTTCATTGTGGAAACTCTGGAAAAGTGATATGCAGTCTTTGGAGGGGGCATGATTCTACCCACACCTTGAACATGGACCCGCAGTTTTAAGAGAAATTTAAGAGAAATTAAATGTCTATTGTTTTATCACTTACTTTACAATACTCTGTTACTAAAGGGAAACTATTACAATCCTTTTTTTTTTTTTAAATAAGTGTCCTGAACTATAATTGATAAGTCACAAAACCATATCTGGATTATTCACTCCATATATCAAATAGGTGGCTTTAATCTGTTTAAACACTATTAAATTGCTACTTTAAGTCTAATGGATGGGGTTACAAATTTCAGCATGTATTTGTAGCAATACCTTCTACATTTACTGTCCATTGTTTTTCTCACAATAGTTATCATTAGAATGGATTTTAAGTACACTATTTAAAAAGTACTGATACAAAATGGAAACTTATACTTTGATGCCAGCTGAGACTTCGAAAGGTGTCATCTCACTCTTTGAAGAAAAAGGATAAATCATTTCATCAAGAATGTTCAAGATGTTTACGGCCTGGGATTTAACTTGTCAACTTCTATTGTAGCATCTTTAGTAAAGGGGCAAAAGTTAATTTTTTGTACCAGAGCCCTGTAAGTAACATATCCTAGTATCTTAATTTTATGAAAATATATACAAGTTAGAGAAAAAACTCTAGGATCTCAATGTTCTCATTCATGTGATACCTCACTTATTCATTTAACAATTCCTCCCCCCCCCCAAAGTCCAGTATATCCTGGAAACTATTCCAATCCTAAAGACAGAAGCATGCTCAAAAAAATTATCTTCACCTTCCCAAGATGGTGAAGGAGAAAGAAAAATTAGACCAACCTTTTTTAATAATAAAATATGCAAGTCCAAGAAGAAGACTAAATTCAGGAAGGAAAACATAAGGTGTATGTTGGAGTTACTTGTGAATTTTATATAAAGTACTCAAAAAAAAAAAAGAAGAAGAAGAAAAGAAAAAGAAAGGCCAGACTGAGTTTCAGAGATCATCAATAAAACAAAACAAACAATCAATCAATCAAAAAGAGCTAGGAGAGGCAGAATGTTTCCAGAGACTGGGGAAAGACCCAGTTAGGAGCTAAGGGGCATGATGGAGGAAACCCAGGAGGAACTGTAGGGTTAATGGAATTAACAGTTTCTACTTTGATCATCTTGTTCTCCAAAACCAAGCACAATGTCCTTTACTTGTAGCACCCACAGTAAATACCAGAGAAAAGGTCATGATTTGGAGACCTTAATCTGCTTATAGTAACAATTTCCAAAGGTACACACATTTCCCACAGTGAATTGCAGCTTTGTGCATGCCTGGGTTCTTTGTCTTATACCATTTTGGAGGAAAGTAATCAGTATTCAGGAATTACTGCTGACAAAAGGGAGGAACTTGCTCCAGGAAACAATAGCAGTCTTTTCTTTTTATTTCAGTGTTCAGAAAGTTTTTGAAATCCCCTTGGTAATTTTGATCACTGATCATACTGGACACAAAATTGTCTTTTCTGCAAGCATCCTGACTGATTGATCATCGTGGTAGAATCAGATCACAGGCATATCTATAATAGGGGCCCTATAATCTAGAACAAGTGGGAGGCATTTGTGATTAAGCTGGTTATGGAAATACTGACTTTTCAGTGCAAGAGAATGGATAAGGAAAGCAGCAGCAAGAATCAGCAGCAGGCACACAGCTGAGACCCTGTATCATAACTCTGATTTGTGAACAAAGCAGAACACATCAAGAGTGGGCAGTGCACACAGAGCCCCCAAGGGCAAACAGCTTCTTTTACAAAGAAAGCAGGAACAATGTGTCTAGGAGAGATACAACCAAGTGGTGTAAATCTGTAAGTATATCCAGAAGATCAGAGTCAGAATCAGACTGAGAATGAAGGATGAAAAGCATTAAGAGGGGCTGGTGATAGGGTCAGTGGTTAAATGGTTAATGCACTTGCTGTATAAGCTGAAGACCAGAGCTCATATCCTCAGCTGCCACATAGATGTCAGGTGTAATTCCAGCCTCAGAAGGTAGAGACAGGATCCCTATATCTCTGGCTATATCTGTGGCTATATCTGTGATTTCTGGGTTTGATTGAGAGAGTCTGCCTCAATGAATAAGGAGAAAGAGCCAAGTCAGTGAAGATAATTTCCACATCAACATCAAGCCTATAGATGCACTCATAAACATGCAAATTCACACACATGTGGATATGTACCCACACATATGTAAACATATACATACACACATGAAAATATACACACATACAAACATGCACAGACGCACACATTCATGCACACATGCCATTAAAATAGGGGGAAAGTTTTAAGAAATGGATCTTATCCAGTATGTTAACTCAGACACGAGGTTTCTATCAAGGATGTGCTATTTGTTTCGAGTAAATGCAAACTTCCGAGCACAGATGGGAAAAAAACTCAATAGCAGCAAATGTAATTTCAAAATCTGTCAACAATCATTTGGAAAATTACAGTGAATTAAAGATACAACAGATCTACAGACAAAAGAAAACATTGCATCAACAAGAGTGATGCCTAGCCAGCACTTCTATTATATTCTTTTGCAATCCCAGCTATGAGGCACATTAAGGCAGTTCAAGTTCAAAGCCCACTTAAGATAGAGAATAACTTCAAAGCAACCCTCAGCAACATAAGTTGTTTTGAGATAAGAATTCTTATCTCAAAATAAAACGCAAAACAAGGCTAGGAATGTAGCTCAGTGGTCCAGGACTTGCCTGTCTTATGAGCAGCCCTGGGTTTAATCTCCAGGGCCTCACCCAAAGAAAAGAGATGCATGCTTCACATAAAATATGTATTTTCCCCCAAGTTGCTTTTTCCATTTTCTGTTTCCCTTGCAACTTGCCATTTGCACCATCATCTGATGCAAAGAAACTGGCTCTAGAGGGGACAGACATGTCTTCCCCTAAAAACACTTTTTCCTTACAGAAAATGTTGTAACCCTGGGTCTGCCATCTCCCACCACAAAGATTTTACCTATGGGCTTTCTATTTTCTACTCTAAAAGTCACTTTCCTCCAGTGTTCTTAGGGTGTCTGTGCTGCTAATAACTTTTCATCTCTGGGGTAAATTCTCTTGCTATTTCACAGGTTAAGATCCTCAGTGTCTTTCTCTCTTTTTGTCTCCCTTCCTTCCCTTGATTTTACTTTTATATTTTTTTATTTTTTTGTCTACTAAGAAATAGGATACTTCATATTCCTGTTCCTATTGTTTTTTAGTTTATGTATGTGTTGTGTATGTGTTGCATGTGTGTATGTGGTGGGTGTGTGGGTTGTATTATGTGATATAGTGGGATGTGGTGTGTGTGTGTGGTGTGGAGGAGGTGCGGGGGATGGGAATGTGATATGTGTGTGTGGTATGTGTATGTGTGTGTAGTGTATGTGGGGGGCTGTGGGGGGTGTGGTGTGTGTGTGTAGTGTATGTGGATGTGTATGTAGTGTGGTCTGTGTGGTATGGTGTGTGTATGGTAGTATGTGTTGTGTGTTTGTGTGGTGTATATGTGTGTGATGCATGTGTGGTGTGTGATGTGTGGAGTGAGAGTGTGTGTGTGTGTGGTATTTGTGCATACTGTATGTGTGTGTGTGGTGTGTATGTGTGGTGTATGTGTGTGTAGTGTGTGTATTGTGCATGGTGTATGTGTGTGTGTGTGTTGTGTGTGTTTGGTGTATGTGTGTGTATAGTGTGTGTATGTGTGTGTGGTGTGTAGTGTGTGTGTTTGGTGTATGTGTGTGTTTGGTGTATGTGTGTGTATAGTGTGTGTATGTGTGTGTGGTGTGTAGTGTGTGTGTTTGGTGTATGTGTGTGTTTGGTGTATGTGTGTGTATAGTGTGTGTATGTGTGTGTGTGGTGTGTAGTGTGTGTGTTTGGTGTATGTGTGTGTGTTTAGTGTGTGTGTGGTGTTTGGTGTATGTGTGTGTTTAGTGTCTGTGTGTATATGTGTGTGTGAGGTGTGTGTTTGCTGTGTATGAGTGTATGTGGTGTGTGTTTAGTGTGTGTGTGTGTGTGTGGTGTGTGTGTTTGGGGTATGTGTGTGTTTAGTGTAGGTGTGTGTGTGTGTGTGTGAGGTGTGTGTATTTGGTGTGTATGAGTGTATGTGGTGTGTGTTTAGTGTGTGTGTGTTTGTGTGTGTGGTGTGTGTGTTTGTGGTATGTGTGTGTTTAGTGTAGGTGTGTGTGTATGTGTGAGGTGTGTGTGTTTGGTGTGTATGAGTGTATGTGGTGTGTGTATGTGTGAGGTGTGTGTGTGTGGCATGTGTGTGTATAGTGTGTGTATGTGTGTGTGTTTGGTGTATGTGTGTGTGTGGTATGTGTGTGTGGTATGTGTGCATATTGTATATATATGTGGTGTACATATATGTGTCTATGGTGTGCATATGTGTGTGTGTTATGCATGTGTGTGTGTGTGTGTGTGTGTGTGTGTGTGGTATGTGTGCATATTGTATATATATGTGGTGTACATATATGTGTCTATGGTGTGCATATGTGTGTGTGTTATGCATGTGTGTGTGTGTGTGTGTGTGTGTGTGTGTGTGTGTAAAGGCATAGAATGACATTACTTGTTTTCTCAGTTTTTCTTTACATTATTGATATTGAAGCAAGATCTCTCACATGAATAACCAGAGCTCACCAGTTTTGGTTAGTTCACTGTGCTACCTGTTCTCCAGATTCCCGGATCTGCCTCCTGCTCATCCTGGGACTGCAGACAGGCCACCATGAGCACCTGCCATTTTAGGTAGGTATTGGGGATCTGAATGCCAGTCCTCATGCTTCTATGTTTTGTGCAGTGATGCATCCCTCCAGCCCCTCCTCCTCTCTTCTTATTGAGGATTAAGTTCCAGATTTGGGCTTAAGCAACAGAGAGAGTACCTTGCTTCCTAAGTATCACAAGTAAGTCCCCTCCCCAGCAGGTCTATCACTGGGAAGGAAAGCTCATGGCAATAATTTTGCAGGATCTTCACTAACAGCAGTAGCTTTATCTTTAAAGTGTACACAGAATCCGGAGTCCTGTAAGATAAAATATTTTTTATGAATGAAAAGATTAATGGGTAGAAAGGGAATAGATCATAGTTTATTTTCCAACAAGTGTGTAAAGATTCTTCTTCCTGCCAGGCTCAGGAGACATCAATTCATGTTCATTATTGTCATATGCGTCATGCCTGGCTATTTCATATGGCCTCCTTGAGCAAAAGGGAGCGATGCCATTATTATTCACAATGCCACAGTTCCTTGGCTTTTCTTTTTTTGCCCCCTCCCTTCTCCAAGTCTACTCACTGAATGTTTATTACATCACTGCTGGTGGAACCAATCATAATACTGCCTTCCAATGATTCACAACTCAGTAATATGTCTCATACCCACAAATGGAAATTTTACTCACACAATTCACAGAAATGAAATGGACATATCTTTTCTACTCATGTTAAATACACTGTTAAGACCAATGATGACTCATGTTGGAGAGGGTATGGAGAAAGAGGAACACTCCTCCAATGCTGGTGGGAGTGCAAACTCATACAGCCATTTTGGAGATCAGTATGGTGGTTCCTCAGGAAAATAGGAATTAGTTTACCACAGGACCTGGCAATCCCCTCTTAGGCATATACCCAAAGGATTCACATCCATGCAACAAAGGCATCTGTTCAATTATGTTCATAGCAGCACTGTTTGTAATAGCAAGAACCTGGAAGCAACCTAGATGCCCCTCAATTGAAGAATAGATAATGAAGATGTGGCACATCTACACAATGGAATACTACTTTGCAGAAAAAAATAATGGTATCTTGAAATTCACAGGCAAGTGGATGGCACTTGAAGAAACCATCCTGAATGAGGTAACCCAGTCACAAAAAAGAGGAACACAGTATGTACTCACTCATATATGGATTTTAGACCTAGATCAAAGGATCACCAGCCTATAATTCACACCACCAGAGGAACTAGGATACAAGGTGTATTCTAAGAGATTCATATAAAGTCCCTCACAGAACTGGGAAGGGACAAGTCTCCCAGAGCTCAGGGAAAGTGGGGGGGGGCAGCGAATGGAGAGAGAAGTAGGAGAAAACGGGGGGGAGGAAAGGAAAACATGTGCAACCAGGAAGATTGAGCCTGGTTAGGAATAGAAGACAGGAAAGAGAGAGACAGACAGAGACAGAGAGAGAGAGAGAGAGAGAGAGAGAGAACATAAAAGAGGGAGCCAATATTGGTTTGAAGATAAAATTGAACACAAAGAAAGGTCTAGAGAACTACAAGACTGCTGTCAACTAACAATTTGAGCTTCCATGGAAAGGCTATCATAAATGCCCTTCCCAGAGAGTGAGATCAACAACTAACTTATCCATGGAGCCCTCAACTAATGCCTGTTGAAAACAGGATCAAACACCCATACATAAACACTGAGTCGAACTAGAACCCAGATGCAGATGGAGAGGACAAGACCATGCGGCAGAAACACATACAGACAGCTTACCTGAACAAGGAGGAGCTAAAGGCTACTAGACTGATAGCTGGGAAGCCAGCATGGGACAGACTCAGGCCCCCCTGAATATGGGTCTCAGCCAGAAGGACTGAGCAGTCTAAGGGACCTTAGACAGTGGAGCCAGGATGTATCCCTGGTGCACAAAAGGACTTTGTGAACACATCCCCCATGGAGGGATAACTGCCTAAATCTACAGACAGGAGAGAAGCCCTAGTCCCTATTTCACATGACCTGTCAGATCTACATGACCCCAACTGGATGGCATTCCCCTACATATGGAATTGGGGTGAGGGGATGGGAGGGGAGGGTGTTTAGAGTGCATGTGAGAGGGCAGAGAGGATAAAAGGGAGGGAAGGAGGGAGGGAGGGAGGAAAGAAGGAGGGAAAGGAGGGAGGGAGAGGGAACTGGGATGGACATGTAAAATAATAAATTAAATTAAAAAAAATGCTTTGACTCCAAAATTTAAGTTCAAGGACAAGTTACTGGGGAAAAGGATTTCTATTTTTGTTTACACAGAAAATGAAAAGATATGGATTCCTTCCAGACTAATGTGGTTTGAGCAAGCCAGACTGCCTGAAACAGAGTACGAGGTGATCCTACATTCAAAACAGCTGGACAAAGCAGCCTTACAGACTACAGCCAGGATTTCTGCATCTTCTTCGAATCCCCCATGACAGCACCCCTTACCAGCAGGAAGTAGTTTGGAAAGAACAACGCCCAAATTTCCAAATATTGTCTATAAATGTTTGTTTTCATTTAAATGGACTTTGTTATATAAAATAAATTTAAAAAAATACACTGTTAAGAATTATATGATATAAAATTAACAACCACATCTTCCAACTCCACATCTTCCTTGAACTCTTTAGAAAACAATCCTGGTACTCGGACAGTGTGATTCTCAGGGCTGATGTAAGCCCATCACTTTCCACATGCTGCTGCCATTGAGGAGAGTAAAAGGAATAGCCCTACAATGGCAAGTGAAGTCCCACTGTCTTCTTACCCACTTTAAGAGCATAGTATCATCACAACATCTGGAGGCAAGAGAGGAAGCCTGTTAGCTGCAATGGCCCACTAGAATACCAGTCAGCACAATGTTGTAGAAAGAGCTGAGGAGAGAGAAAGGCAGACACTCACAGGAGGAGTCCAGCATTTGGCAATGAGCTGCTAGAGGGAATGTAACAGCTTCCTGATGCTGCATCAGGCATCCATGGAGACAAAAGCCTCCATTCTGTTTCAAATGGCAGCTTTAGAAGATGGAGGTGACCCTGCAGTCATGGACTGGAAGAAAACATCCACAGGTCCATGCCTGTGGTTCAAGCGTAAGAGAAAGTAGTAGAACTATACAGAATGATCATGGGAAAACCAGTGTGGTAGCCTGCTCTTTCACACAATCAACAAAAGAAATGTTGCCTGTGTAGATGCAATGATCACCTTTCTAAACTATCATACTGGAAGGAGGACCCAGTGGCATGAGCCCAGCCATGGTGCTCCAGAATGTTCTCACAGGTGTAAATGGCATAGTTCCTGAGACTATCTGATCAACTGGCCATGTAGAATGGAGAGCAGCAGATTCTTAGGATGGGAGAAAGTGGGCCCCCCACACACACACACACACTAGCTTATCCTCAAAACATCTTGGCAAAGTGGCATTACCTGCCACTAACAATTCTAGACATCACGTGTAGATTTAGAAATATCTGAGAAAGAATACATCCCAGTTCAGGGCCTGAGGCAGAGGTCTGACTTGCTTGGATCTAACAGTGGATTCTGCTCCCTAGACACAGAAGCTTCTCCTGTGTCATGCCAAGACCATAGAGCACATGCTTACATATGCAATATAGTCTCCATTTACAGAATAGAATTAAGTGTCATTACTTGACATGCCACAAAATGATAATAAGGCATTCCATTATCTGAATAAATACGAAAAATAATTATTTATTCTACTTCCTAATTACTGATGATAGGGAAGCAGAGGAAAGTGTCAGGCAGCTGCTCACTCACTTCCCCCTCACCAACTGTCACTGACCAGGGTCTGAAAGGGTAGAGTGGTCTCCTTCTCTCAAACAGTGCAGCAGCCTCCATCTTCTCAGCACAGCACAAGTCATTGCTCAGCAATAGTCCACAATCAATACTTTCTTAACAAATGATGCAAAGTCCATCACATTTCTGCCTCTGAAAGCTCACTCAGTTCTTTTCCAAACTCCACAGAGCAATGATGCAGTGGGAAGTTATCGCATCATGAACATAATAAACTAGGCCTCTACACCAATGGAAACCCAGGATAAGACTCTCAGCCTTGGCCCCTTTGATGAGGCAAACACACAGGCAGCTGTAATCACTCCACTGTAATCCTATTAATCACAGCAACCAAGACAACCAAGGCTACAGCAGCATCACTGAATTCCCTTCCTCCACTGCTGTCAAGAGGAAGAAATCACTCATCACATTGAAGCCTGGAGCTCATTCTCCACATGAAAAATGAACTTAAGTTTCATTTAATCAAATTTCAGAAAAATGGTACATTTCCATCCATAAAGTTTACTTAGGTATTTGCATTTAAGAAAAACATCAAGAGCTTTCTGACTAAATGATAAAGATTGCAATGCTTCCCCAAACAAATTTCATTTTGAAAGTGCTACAGTTGACCTTTCCAGGCATAGGTTTTTTTTCCATGCTCTTTACTGCATAAATAAACAATTTGGATGCACACTTCCTTTTGCTTTGCTCATAGTGACTATCCATCTCTCAGTGGCAGACCACTGGTAACCTGCATCTCAAAAGTCCTGGAAATTTGTACCAGACACCAAGAGGTAGTAAGTCTGCTTTGATCTTCCTAAGTCAGGACAGCCAATATTTAGATCACCAGTTCTCAACCTTGTGTCTCACAAGCCTTTTAGGTTCAAATAACCCTTTCACAGGGGTCACATGTCACATATCCTACATATCACATATTTACATTATGATTCACAACAGTACCAAACTTACAGTTATCAAGTAGCACTGAAAATAATTTTATGTTTGGAGGTCACCACTACATAAGGAGCTGTAGTAAAGGGCTCTAGCATTAGAAACGGTGAGAACCACTGACTTAGATCATCTGGAGTAAGGTCATTATGCTAGAGATGGGGGCTTTTTGGACTTCAGGGATATCTCAGTCTAGTTCCAAAAGTTAGAGCAAGACAATGACCTAAGGAGAGCTTCTTGGAACATGGTGGATTTGATAGAGTCTTAAGGAAGGAGGCAGGTGTGCCAGACAAAAAGAAAAAGTTAGAATTCTCACAGAACTTTGGCAAGAACTTCGCAGGACACAGGCAGGGTCTGAGATATAAGATGCCACTCTGCATGAAGAATAGTGTGTGTTAAAAGCAGTATTGCCCAAGCTTAGTAACAGTAAATTAGAAAGCCGGTTTGTCTAAATTTATGCTCCCTAAGATGAAAATTGAGCACAAAGAACATATTTTATCAACAAGAGAATGTTTTCAAAATGAGAAAAAAAAATGTTCCCTAATTTCTCAGACTTTTTACATGATATATTAGTTTCACGTCAGCTTGATTATGTGGTCATACCAGCCTTGAATGGTATCCTATATAATGGAACGTAAGGTGAGAACCATGGACCAAGACTTACTACTACAACAACTCAATGAAATGCTTTCTTTAAACCTGGAAAATAACTCAGACAAACCTCAGGACTGGCAGTTATGCTTTCAGTACTTCATACTGAGCATCTAGTGTACTATTTAGCTATCAGTGCTTTTGGGGGCTTGCCAGCCTGACATGACTACCCAATAAATGGGTGTTTCTGTCCTCACTTTCTTTATGAAGAAACAGAAGCATTGGGCTTGGAGCTTTAACTGTCAGACTCCATGGCCAATAGCATCAAGCCATCTGAGAGTACAGCTTCCATCAAATATTCCCGAATGAGAAAAGAGGGTATTATGTGCAGCCCAAAGAATGTCATTTTGTTTTTGTTTTACAGACCACAAGTACCCAAGTAAGTAAACAAGTGTGTTGGTTAATCTTTTGTATCAACTTGACTGGATAATCTTATACATCAACTTCACTAGATGTGTGGATGGAACATGATTTTGGTACATGCGTATAAAGTTGTTTCTAAATGAGGTTAGCATGAAAATTCGTCATGAATTTGATAAACTTCACAATGGCTATTTCTAGCACACATGCATCTCATCCAACCTTTAAAGGGCGTCAGTAGAATGGAATATGGAAGAAGAAAAGAAATACGCCTTTTAATCTTAATCAGTGGCTGACCCAGGATAATTCATCTCATTTCCCACAGCTTCAGTGATGGGATTTACTACCTATCACTGGGCCTGTGGCTGACATTGTCAGACTCATACTGCATATACTGTTTGCTTTATTAGGGCTCCAGGTTACAGATGACCAATTTGAGGACTCCTCAGCTTCCATAACTACACACACACACACACACACACACTCCCTCTCTCTCTTTCTATCTCTCTGTCTCTCATACACACACACACACACACACACACACACACACACACATATTTGTATCCATCTACAATGTACCTGATATAATATGGATCACTTGTCTCATAAATCAATATGTATGGCTTGATGTGTGTGTGTGTGTGTGTGTGCGCGCGCGCGCATGTGTGTGTGTCTATGTGTCTATGTGTCTGTGCGTGTGTAAGTACTCATGTTCTCAGGGATGCATTGAAATGACTATAACACTTAATGGAAGCATTGAGGAATAAATACCAAGTAGACAACACAACATGGCAGCTCTTAGAAATTGTGAGATGCAAAGTCTCCCTTTTTAGCAAGGAAGAAGACACTATAGTAATAAACTTTTCTTTACAGCTCTGCAGTTATATAGCTATCCAAAAGGCAAGCTAATAGCTACTGATACAGATCCAGACTACATGACCCAACCCCTTAGGCACAACCAGGGGACATATCCACTATAAGGATGCATCTGTAGTATTCTTTAGCCTTGGCAGTTTACAAGCTTTGAGGCTCTGGGCAAGTCAGCTAGCCTTCAAGAGCTTCTCTTTTAGCACTGAGAGAACAGCAGTATCCACCCAGAGAGCTAAAAGAGATAAAGAACCTCAAACTTGAGGCACAGACTTGGCACTACAAGAGGGTTTAAGAAAGATTAATTATGTTAGTATCTGTTGTGTATTAGGTCATCCAGTTGTTTCTGCCAAAATTCTCCTCATTCTAAAGACTCCCACTCACTTCAAAAGAGGAAAAATCTTATTCCAGACAGTTTCTTGGCCTGTCTCTTTCTCTTATGCAGAGGTCTAGTCATATACCATAGACTGTGGCTCAATTACTTCACTGTTGTCTAGACATTCTACAGGTAGCTTGTCTGTTATCACTCTTGTGCCTCCCATCTTGGTAAAGAAGAAAAATATGTCTGAGAGCCTCATGTTGACGACTCACAAGTGGTCCGTTATACATAATCCTGTGATTAACTATGCTAGGACATCTACTGTACTTACTAAGGAAAAAAAGGCTAAGAGACTCATAGGCTTCCCAGAATGATCAGAGGAGGTTAGGTGAGAGGACAGTGACATATGGGCATCCTTCCTCAGTCCCACCCAGTATATGGACAAAAATGACTATGTTTGGAAACATCCTGATGAACCCAAGGGCTGCAACTCTCGCTATTTTCAGCAACTTTTGACAATGAGCTTAGTCACATCCTGATCTCATGTTTTTGCTTAACTGTAAGAATTAAGCCTGAAATTGAATTCCCCTCCTGGCTACATGTGCTTATGCTTTCTACTCCAATTGTTTTAGTGGCTGGCTGCCATTCTGAAGACTGAAGAGCCTCCTCGCCTTCACCTAGTGTAAAAGCCAAAAGAACCATGAGCTGTCTGCCTCCCTTCCTGTGTGGCTTCTCATAGTAACAGAAGCATATGGCAATGTTAAGATAAATGAAAATGGCTAAGTAACCGTCCAGGTAAGTAATACAAGAGGATATGACATCATCCCTTCAAAACCCAGGAATAAATTATTCTTGATAGCATAAATAAATAGCAATTCTTAAAGCAATGTCTTCCATAATTTGCTAGAAAAAAAATGGCTGAAGGATGTGTAAAATTTTGTAGAATCAAGAAACATGGGGGAGGTGCTACTTACAGATATGAAAGAATTGATGTTGTCTTAAGTTTAAATGAACTGCAAAAACACACTGATAATAATTTGTGATATTTTTATTGAAAAAAAATGGATACCAGTAAACTGCTCATTAAAGCTTTTGCTACAGCTAGTCTCTATAGCATGGTTTCTCAGGAACTTCTTTAAGAAATTTATTACATTTATTCAGTGTGTTGTGGAGGGAGGTGTTTACATACACCAGTGTACAGATGTCAGATGCCTCTCCTTCAACCATGTAGGAGTCAGGGATTGAACTCAGGTCACTGGAGTTGGTGTCATCTTCTATGAAGGAATCATGCTGTCCCGTGATTAAGCATGATTTTCACAGACCTTCATGGAAGGCTTTCAGCAGCCACCCAAGCGCAGAGGATATTGCTCTACTGCTGTCATAATATGTAAAACCATAAGAGATAAGAGCATTTTGCAGATATCAAATAGCTGATACTTAAAAATACACTTAAAAACAAATTTCAAAGGAACAAGATTATTTATAAAAATTGAAAAGGGTTCATATTTTTGTAGAACTTTGCTTCTCAGGAGTGTATTTAAATAAATTTAACTGTATAAAATAATTACTAGGTTCAATGAACCTAATGAAAGCCTGACATCTTAGTCGATTGATTCAGAACAAAGTGATTTCCAGTATGGAGGAGAATTAGAATTCTGTACATGTTGTCCTAGAAATTATATTACTTGACAGGACTGCAGAAATTCATCTAATTATTTTTATATTATATTAATTCCAGCAGTTACCAGTGCAATGGGAAATAAAATATATAATTTACCAATACTTTACGATAAATTTCCACACTGATCTGAGTTTGCATGCTGCCTTGTGGAATCCTCTCTTTGCCTTCAGGGTCGTCACATCATGATGGTTTCGGATTTCTTCCCCCTACATAGATTACCAACACCCCGAGAACTTAGAGGCACAAGGCTAGGTACACAGTCAGCAAATGTCACACGGGCAATGGCTGATTATAAACTGTGAGCACTGGTGTGCTAGACAAAGACAACTACGTTATTAATACATAGTCTGCTTTCCAACTTCCACAACAACCCCCATTTTATTCATGGCCCATGACAGGAGCCATATTGTGGTTGTTTTATTTTCTCAGATCTACTTCTAGAATGCTTAATGGTTTCTGGCACAGACTAGGAAGTAGATAAACATTTGATAAATGAACAGATAGATTCCTCCAGTGCAGTTCAGGCTAAAGAGAAAGTGTCTGCCTCAATCATCATCCTTCCACACACTCACTTCTAATCAAATTACTTAACAGGAAAACAAGAAGAATGAAAATGCACGAGAAAGTCTGGGAAAGAAAGTTAGCAGCAGGGACTGACTACAGCCTGCAATTATTTTCCCCATGGTGGTTACTAACAGCTGCCCACAGTACTGCATAGAGTTAGATGGCATTCTGCCATGTGGACTATTTTGAGCTAAACAAAGGGGTGGTCCCAGAGATACAGAAAAGAGGCCCTCTCAAAACTTCCAACAGCTGACAAAAAGTAGAAACTCCTGAGAAATAACAACTTGGCTGGCTCTCCTCTCCCAGGGGTGTTTTATGATGCTGAAGAAGAGGGAAGCAGGCACCAAGAGTGACCTCTACAAGGCAAACTTATTAGACCAATTCCATTAGTCTCCCCCATACAGTTCCCTCCTCACAATCTATCCCTCTAAGAGTTTAAAAGCCTTCCCCGCTTCTTGTCACACCCTGCTCCCACCCCACATTTATTGCTCTATTCAAAATGGTATAGAACTCCCCAATGTTGTCACCTTAGGGATCTTCACTTTGCTTCTATTAAAGCCCCTGTATCACGAAGAACAAATTGTCACACAATATTATCATGCTATTTCAACTCCTTCTCTGTCTTTGCTGAGTTTATTGAGCAGGGCCTTGGCAGACAAGCCTAAGGGTGTTAATAGAAAAAGGGTTTTCTCTTCTTACACTAGCTCAGACATTTTCTTCCCTATATTAACTGTATTCATACAAGGCATGTAGCAGTTTTCACTTGTATACAGAAGACTGACACCCGACCTCACTAAACATCTCATTCATGTGGAGAATGATTATATTAAAGGCTCTAGACAGCTGTCTGTCATTCAGAGGAAGTGCATACAGCTTTAAATTAGAGCAGGAATGATTCTGGCCAGATGTGGAAAACAGTGTCAAGCAGACTAGATTCTGAATTCCCCCCATGGTAAAGTGACTAAACAGTTCTTTCTAGAGTTGGCTTTTTTTTTTTTAAGAAGAAATTAAAATGGCTTTAAGGCTTTAAAACCCTTCTAAGCAGACTCCTGAATGAAGATTTCTGAGTCTACCCTCTGCACTGAGACTCACTTTCTAGCCTTAAGTGCATACTCTTGACAATATTTGAAGTCAAACATGAAGTGGTTCAGACACTGGATACTTGATTAAATTAATTTTTGCTGCCCAATCTTTGGATACAAAAAATAGTACCCACTGGGAGGAATTATTTCTCTCTGAACTGAGATGATAGAAAAAAGATTTCATTACCAAGTTCAGAATAACATGTTTTGAAGGAATATGTCTTGCTCCCATGCACATAACAAATGTTGTTTATCTTTTCAGAAATTATTTTAATTTATTCTGGAAAATAAAACATAATGTGAAATTGGTATTTCCTGGTCCCTGTCCACCTATTTGTATTTTCTACTTCTTATTAGCTTTGTAATATAAAAATTATTTAAAATATATAGCCTTTTGACATTAAAGTTTTATTTAATATATATACCTACTTGACTGTTCCCAAAGAAAGTATATGTTAGGCACAGTCAGTATAAATGATTGGGAAAAAAACAATTAAGTTGGGTCAATGTGTTTTTCCTAGAGTTTGGATGATGTAGGAGCCTTGTGAAAAGTAAATGTGGTCCAGCATCTGAAATCTTGGCACTCCTACAGAGAGACGGGAGGTGGAGACAAGATCATCATCTGGAAATGTAATGGCCAACTAGCCCAAGTACCCACCACAACAGAAACAAGACAGAATACCCTCAACAAGATAGAAAGGAAGAATTGATTTCAAAACGTCATCCTGTGACCTCCAATTCCTGGAAGATGGCTTAGCAGTAAAGCATCCTTGGGTCACTAATGAGAAAGCCAGGAGTGACTGTTCCTATCTGTAACTCCAGTGTTAGGGAGACAGACAGGCAGACTCTGGAGTTCATTGGCCAGCCAGTCTAATCAATCAGGAAATTTCAAGTTGAGCCTGTCTCAATACAAAGTGAGGAGCAACCAAAAAAGGTACCTGGTCTTGATCTCTGGCTTCCACTTGTGCACATGCATGTGCGTGCACACACACTCACACACACTCACACACACACACACTAGAACTTTGGAGTCATTAGGAAAAACAGAAACCTATTTATACAGCTATCCTGACAAAATTGAAAAACCACTGCAATAGCTCCTTCATCCCTCACCAACTACTGAGCTACATGCCGTTACCTGTGATATATTTGTTACATGTATTCAACATAAATTTCATGAAAAAGCACTATGCATATAAATAGAAAACTGTCTAGAAATGGTCAACAATAACAATAAAGTTTTTCACACAATTACATTTATGTGGTTCCTAGCATCATAAGGATGAGTGGGACATTTCACCTCAACCACTAAAGTATCATAAATTATAATAAAGCTAATTATTAAAAGTTACTATAAATCATTATAATGTTACGTATAATTGTCTTCCTAAATCACCCACTGTTGTCCTGGAGAAACTTTCATCTGTCCCAGAAAGATATTATTTTTCTCACTATGAAGGGAAACTCTACATTTGATCCTCAGGGGGAGCTCAAGGCTACCATTCTCTCAATATTTCCTGTGAATTTGCTAGGTCATATGAGAGGAAATCACTATTTATGACTGTAAAACCCATTCACCTAGAAGAGTCCCTTGGCAAGAACATTTCTAAACCATCCTACTCCTTGACCTACAAAGAGTGTTATCACTGGGAAAGGATGAAGAAATAAAGCAATGTGTGTGTGTGTCTAAGTGTGTAAGAAGGCACTTTTTCATGTTGGTCATAAATCTGACATGGAATCTGCCTTGGCCTTGGCCTTTTTAGACAACGCTAGGCAGAATGGCCCCTCTACCTGGAATAAACAACACAGTAGGCCTGGTTCTGGAGGTGTAGGTGTGGTCAAGCCAACCCTGAGGACATGGCAGCAGGACAATCAGCCCTGCCCTTTACTGCTTCCTACATAGGGTGAGGTAGCCAGAGCAGTACCAGAGAGCTCGCGGGCTGACCAACCCAGCAATTACCCAGACCCAGACCAGACCCAGACCCAGAACTATGAATTGGTCCATCCCATCATCCACCCCACTTACAATCTGTTGGAGCATGTGAAGGGACCAGCCCTACAGACCCAAAGTTACAGCATCTCCACAACACCGGGCAACAACAGGATATCCATGAAGAGCCACAGTGAGGATCCTATATTGAAGATGTAGCAAATACCAGAGACCTCATACCAGATTTAATTACTCAGTGCAATGAACATTTGCAAGTAACAAAATATGGGCTAAAAGACTGTGTGGCTCACTACAGCTTCCACAACAAGATTTCCCTTTTTCCTTTTTCCTCTGCCTCTTTTTTCTTTAAAATTTTATCTTATTTTATCCTGGGGGGGGGATAGGGGCGGCAGAGTAAAGAGTGTACAGGAAGGGATGGAGGGATGAGTGGGATTGAGATGCATGATATGAAATCCACAAATAATCAATAAAAAGTTAAATATGAAAACAAAGAAATTTCAAATAAACTGTAAATACCAGAAACCATTTGTTTTGGTTTTCTTTTTGTGTTGTTTTGTTGATTTTTTTCTTTGTTTGGGGACTTTTTGTTGATGTTATTATTGTTGTTGTTTGATACAAGGTTTCTCTGTGTAATATCTCTGGCTCTCCTAGAACTCACTTTGCAGACAAAGCTGGCCTCAAACTCACAAAGTTATCTTTTCCTAGGCCTCAGAGTGAGTGCAAGATCTGGGATTAAAGGTGTGTACCACCACTGCCTGGGTGGGTTTTTTGTTTGTTTGTTTGTATTTTTTTTTTGTTTTTGTTTTTTTGTATTGTTTTGGTTGGTTTTTAGTGATTTATTTATCACTAAGTATGAGTGTTTTGTCTGCATGTATGTGTGTACCACATGTGTGCATTGCCCATAGATGGACTGAAGTTACAGAGAGAAAGAGTCGCAAGTTGCAGGGAATCAGGCCTGGACTCTCTGGAAGAGCTGCCAGCGCTCTCAGCAGCTGAGTCATCGCTCTAGCCAGGAAACCAAATTGTGAGCATGTGTTTCCCCTCCCCAACAGGAAAATGAGGAGAAATGGATTAGGGGTAATCAATATTGGAAAAATCATTAACATTTTTACAAAGATATAAAGTACTTCCAAAGAGCTATAATATGAAGTGGAAATATAGGTAAAAATGATCAATTCTCTTTCATCCTTTGTACAAGGAAGTAAGTATATATTGCCAATGAAAATGGCTGCAGACTACAGATTTCCCACAGTCCAACATTAAACATTCCTGAACTCACCTCATTGCTTACATTAATTTCTGAATATTTCATGAACCTAATAAAAAAAAGAAAGCAAATCTGATAATCCATTAACAAAAAAAAAAAAAAAAAAAAAAAAAAACACACACACACACTGGTATCTTGACAGCAAAATATTATGAAATATATTTGATTTTTCAAAACAAAACTGTAAGATAATTTGACCAGATGAATGAAATATTACACATACCTTGTTATAAATTAGAACAGAGCAAATCTAGTTAGGACTGCTAAACTTGACTTATTTTATGAGAATACTTGAAATGAAATATGCTATTCAATGTAAAATACCTTCAACTTTTCAAAACATTTTAAGTTTTCCACAGTTTAAAATTTTTAATTTTTATGTCATTTTGGTTGATAATTTTACCAGTTCAATCTCAGTTATCCTCCAGTGGATTTGAACTGATTGATGAAGGATGCTCACAGCCAATGAGCAGATACCATAAGACTATAGCATGCTTTCATACTTAACTTTGACTATAAAGTTATTGTCATATACGGGTTAAAGAGCTTCTTGTAATAATTGCATATATATATATATATATATATATATATACATATATATATATATATATATATATATATCACATTCCTTCCAATACAATGGTATCAACTAATGAAGCTTTTCCAAAATTGAAAATAATAGAAGTAAAAAAATGCATTATGACTTTATGAAAGTCATAATTTGGCTCCACACTGCACTGTGTTCTATGACCCCCATCGCCAGGCCTCTGACTGAGGACCACCCTGAGTCCCCGCCAGGCCTCTGCCAGAGGTGAGTCTGGGACCAGTTCAAATCCAATCCCCCATACACACCCTTCCCTGGGGACTCCCTGGGTTAGCCAGGAATCTCGCTCCCCCCATATCCTGTCTTCAGAGAGAACAGAACCAGTATTCTGATCCACAACCACCCCACCCAGAACCTGCCCTCCCCCCTCACCCTGTGCCCTACTGGCAAACTGCTCCACTGCTCTGGTTGAGGACTGGGCCAGAGTGCATGCCTAATAATCCCCTGCACCTCCAGGGAACTTCCTGGATCAGCTCTGAGCACCCTAGACCCTATCCACATGGGACCAACCTGAATCCCCACCTACCTGTTCTTTGATCCCCATGGCTGGGGCCCTGATGGAGGAGAGACCTCCAAGAGAGCTTGGACCACACAGAGCTAGAGATATCAAACTCCTAACACACCTGACACATCTATGCCTACTGGGAGAGTAGCATAGCGAGAGACAGAGACTCCACCTGCATCCACTGGAAAAAGCGATGGGAAAACTGCAAAACAAGAAAACACCTAACAATAGAAAGACAAGTGCGACACAACCAGAATCTAGAGACTCTACACCAACTAGACCTGAACACCCCAAAGCAGATGAAGCAGAAGAGAACAACTTAAAAAATAACTTCATAAAAATGATAGTGGCCCTCAAAGGTGATATGATAAAATCCATTAAAGAAATAGGAAAAAACAAACAAACAAAAAATTAGAAGAAATTAACAAATCTCTTAAACAGAGTAAGGAAAATCAAGGAAAAAAAAAAAAAACAATCAAACAGGTGAAGGAAACAGTTCAAGACTTGAAAACTGAAATAAAGACAATAAACCAAACACAAACTAAGGGAATTCTGGAAATAGAAAAACTGGGCAAAAATCAGGAACTACAGATACAAGCATAACCAATACAATATAAGAGATGGAAGAGAGAATCTCAGGTGCTGAAGATAAACTAGAGGAAATAGATTCATCGACCAAAGATAAACGTAAATCCAACAAATGTTTAACACAACACATCCAGGAAATGTGGGTCACCATAAAAAGACCAAACCTAAGAATAATAGGCATAGAAGAAGGCTAAGAAGTCCAGCTCAAAGGAGCAGAAAACATATTCAACAAAATCATTGAAGATAACTTTACCAATCTGAAGAAGAACAGGTGTGTGAAAGTACAAGAAGCATACCAAACACCAAATTGACTGGACCAAAAAAAAGACCCCTTGACATATAATAATCAAAACACCTAACATACAGAACAAAGAAAGAATATTAAGATCAGTGAAGGAAAAAGGACAGGTAACGTATAAAGGCAGACCTATCAAAATGTCACGGGAACTCTCAAGGACAGAAGGACCTGGATAGATGTTCTACAAGTACTAAGTGTTCATGGATGCCAGTCCAGGCTACTATACCCAGCAAAACTCTCAATCATTATAGATGGAGAAAACAAGATATTCAATGACAAAGCCAGATTCTCACAATATGTATCCATACATCCAGCCCTACAGAAATTTCTGGAAGGAAAACTCCAACCCAAGAAGTTAACTATGCTCACAAAAACATAGGCAATAGATAATCCCACTTCACCAGAACCCAAAGAATAAAGCAGGGCAAATATATTCACAATACCACTGCAAACAACAAATCTAAAACTTTCCCCCAACATTAATGGTTTAAATTCACATAAAAAAAACACACAGGCTAACAGAATGGATACAAAGACAGAATATATTCTTCTGCTGCATACAAGAAACACATCTGAGCTTCAAAGACAGACATTACCTCAGGGTAAAGGGTTGGGAAAAGATCTTCCAATAAAAAGGACCCAAGAATCAATCAGTTATAACTATCTTAATATCTAACAAGTTGACTTCAAACCAAAATCAATCAAAAGAGATGAAGAAGGTCATTTCATATTCATCGCAGGAGAAATCCATCAGTAAAAGTCTTAATTCTGAACATCTATGTCCCATATACAAAAGCAATCACATTCGTAAAAGAAACACTACTAAAACTCAAAGCTCACATAAAACCTCACACACTCACAGTGGGAGACTTCAACACCCCACTCTCACCACTAGACAGGACCACCAGACAGAAACTTAACAAAGAAACAAAAGAACTAACAGAAGTTATGTTTCAATTGGGTTTAACAGACATCTACAGAACATTCCATCCAAACACAAAAGAATATACCTTCTTCTCAGTTCCACATGGAACCTTCTCTAAAATCGACCACATACTAGGCAACATAACAAACCTCAACAGATACCAAAAAAAACTGGAATAATCCCGAGTATTTTATAAGACCACCCTGCTTTAAAGTTGGAATTCAACAACAACACAAATCACAGAAACCTTACAAACTCATGGAAACTGAACAATGTGCAATTGTACCATATCTGGGTCAAAGAAGAAATAAAGAAAGAAATTAAAGACTTCCTAAAATTCAATGAGAACGAAGACACAGCATACACAAACTTATAGGACATTTGGAAAGCAATGCTACAGGGGAAGTTTATTGCACTAAGTGCCCATATGAAGAAAACAGAGGATAGTCACATTAGAGAATTACACAGCACAACTGAAAGCCTTAGAACAAAAAGAAGCAAACCCACCATGGAGGAATAGACACCAGGAAATAATAAATTTGAGGGCTGAAATCAATAAAGTAGAAACCAGGAAAACAATACAAAAAAAAAATCATTGCAACAAGAAGTTGGTTTTTTTGAGAAAATTAATGAAATAGACAAACTTTTATTCAAACTAACCAAAAAGCAGAGAGATAACATGCAAATTAACAAAGGTCACTGAGGAAATCCAGACAATTTTCAGGTCATACTTTGAAAACCTGTACTCCACAAAATTTGAAAATTCAAAAGAAATGGACAAATTTCTGGATAACTATCACTTACCAAAATTAAATAATCAAGAACTGATAAGCAACTTAAATAGACCTATAACTCCTACTGAAATAGAAGCTGTCATTAAAAGTCTCCAAACCAAAATAAGCCCAGAGCCAGATGGCTTCAGTGCAGAATTCTGCCAGAAATTAAAGGAAGAGCTAATACCAATACTCCTCAAATTGTTCCACATAATAGAAGCAGAAGGTTCATTACCAAATTCTTTTTACAAGGCCAAAATTACCTTGGTACCCAAGCCACACAAAGACACAACTAAGAAAGAGAACTTCATACCAACATCCCTCGGGAACACTGATGTAAAAATAATAAAATACAGGCAAATAGAATCCAAGAACACATCAGAGAATCCATCCACTTTGACCAAGTAGGCTTCATCTCTGGGTTGTAGGGGTGGCTCAACATATGATAATCTAACAATGTGATCCACCATATAAACAAACTGAAAAAGAAAAACCACATGATCATCTCACTAGATACTGAAAAAGCCTCTGACAAAATTCAAAATCCTCTCATGATAAAAGTCTTGGAGAGATCAGGGATAACAGGAACATATGTAAACATAGTAAAAGCAATATACAGTAAACCAACAGCCAATATCAAACTGGATGGAGAGAAGCATAAGGCAATTCCTCTAAAATCAGGAACAAGGTAAGGCTGCCCTCTCTATTCATATCTCTTCAATATTGTACTTGAAGTTCTAGCTAGAGGAATAAGACAACAAATGGAGATCAAGTGGATACAAATTGGAAAGGAAGGAGTCAAAATGTTACTATTTACAGATGATATGATAGTTTACATAAGCAACCCAAAAAAACTCTACCACAGGATTCCTACAGCTGATAAACACCTTCAGCAAACTAACAGGATACAAGATAAACTGAAAAAAAAATTAGTAGCTCTACTATATACAGATGACAAAGGGGCTGAGAAAGAAATCAGAGAAACATCACCCTTTACAATAGCCACAAACAATGTAAAGTATCTTGGGGAAACACCAAACAACTAAAAGACTTATATAGCAAGAACTTTGTGTCTTTAAAGAAAGAAATTAAAGAATATACCAGAAAATGGAAAGGTCTCCCATGCTCTTGGATAGGTAGGATAAACATAGTAAAAATGGCAATCTTGCCAAAAACAATCTACAGATTCAATGCAATCCCCATCAAAATCCCAGCACAATTCTTCACTGACCTTGAAAGGATAATAATCAAATTTATGTGGAAAAACAAAGAACCAAGATAGCCAAAACAGCCCTGTACAATAACGGAATTTCGGGAAGCATCACCATCCCCGACTCTACTATAGAGCTATAGTCCTGAAAGCAGCTTGGTATTAGGCAGAAAAATAGGCAGGTAAAGCAATCGAATAGAATCAAAAATCCTGACATTGACCCACACACCGATAAACACCTGATTCTTAACAAAATAGCTAAAAATATACAATGGAAGCAAGAAATCATCTTCAACAAATGGTGCTGGCACAACTGGAGGATGGTGTGCAAAAGACTGCAGATAGACCAAAATCTATTGCCATGCACAAAACTAAAGTCCAAATGGATCAAAGACCTCAACATAAATCCAGCCACACTGAACCTCTTAGAAGAGAAAGTGGGAAGTACACTTGAACAAATTGGTACAGGAGATCGCTTCATGAACATAACTCCAGTAGCGCAGACACTGAAATTGGCAATTAATAAAAGGTACTCCTCAAACTGAGAAGCTCTGTAAGGCAAAGGACGTAGTTGACAAGACCAAACGGCAGCCCACAGACTGGGAAAAGATCTTCACCAATCCTACATCTGAGAGAGGGCTGATCTCCAAAATATACAAAGAACTCAAGTCACCAAAACACCAAATAACCCTATTAAAAAATGGGGTACAGAACTGAATAGAGAATTCTCAATAGAGGAAATCAAAACGCCTGAAAGACACTTAAGAAAGTGCTCAACATCCTTAGTTATCAGGGAAATGCAAATCAAAACAACTCTGAGATAACATCTTACTCCTGCCTGAATGTCTAAAATTATAAACACCAATGACAACTTATGCTGGAGAGGATGTGGAGAAAGGGGAACACTGCTCCGCTGCTGGTGGGAGTACAAACTTGTACAGCCATTTTGGAGATCAGTATGGTGGTTCCTCAGAAAAATGGCAATCAATCTACTATAGGACCCAGCAATTCCTCTCTTAGGTATATACCCAAATGATCTGCATCCATGCAACAAGGACATCTGTTCAACCATATTTGTAACAGCATTATTTGTAATAGCAAGAACTTGGAAGCAATCTAGATGTCCCTCAACTGAAGAATGGATAAAAAGGATGTGGCACATTAACACAATGGAATACTACTCTGCAGAAAAATAAAACAATGTAATCTTGAAATTCGCAGGCAAGTGGATGGAACGTGAAGAAACCATTCTGAATGAAGTAACCCAGTCACAAAAGAGAAACATGGTATATACTCACTCACATATGGATTTTAGACATAGAGAAAAGGATCACCAGCCTATAATTCACACAACCAGAGAAACTAGGATACAAGGATGAATCTAAGAGATTCCTCACAGAAGGGGAGAGGAACAAGATCTCCTGAGCATATTGGGAGTGGGGGAGCAGTGAGTGGAGAGGGAGCTAGGAATAAGAGAAAGGGAGCAGAGGAAAGCACGTGGGACTAGGAAGATTGAGTCAGGGGAGGAATAGATGTGTGTGTGTGTGTGTGTGTGTGTGTGAGAGAGAGAGAGAGAGAGAGAGAGAGAGAGAGAGAGAGAGAACATAAAAGAGGGAACCATTATAGGTTCTAGAAAAATGTCCAGAGACCTACAAGAGTGACCTCAACTAACAATTTGAGCAGCAGTGGAACAGCTACCATAAATGCCCTTCCCTGATAATGAGATTGATGACTAACTTATCCACCATCATTGAGTTTTCATCTAGTAGCTGATGGAAATAGAGACAGACACCCATAGCTAAACACTGAGCCGAACAGGAATCCAGATGCAGAGAGGGAGGACAAGACCAGGCTACAGAAACCAACAGAGACAGCTGACCTGAACAAGGAGGAGCTAATGGGCCCCCAGACTGATAGCTGGGAAATCTGCATTGGACTGATTCAGACCTCTTGAACATGGGTCTCAGTTAGAAGACCGGGGCAGTCTAAGGGACCTCTGACAGTGGAACCAGGACTTTGGGGGCACTCAATTAACCTAGAGACAGGAGGGAGGGCCTAGTCCCTACTTCAAATGACTTGACAGATTTTGTTGACCCCTCCTGGAAGGCATCACCCTCCCTATGGAATGCAGGGGGGTTTGTGATGGGAGGGTGGTTGGGGGCAGGGCATGCGAGGGAGGGAGAGAAGAAGGAGGGAGGGAGAGAAAGGAAAATGGGATGGATATGTAAAAAAAGAAAATCTGGTGGAGTAAAATAGATTTTTTTTCATAATTTTGTAGAAAGAACAACAATCAGATATTCTTTTCAAGATAAAATTTAATTAAATGTATTTGTAGAAGAAAAAAAGAATTTGCAATGGTTGCCTGGCCTATAGATAATGACTCTGCCCAGCTTCAATGATATCATTACAGAACATCTCTAACTTGAAGAAAAAATAAAAATTCAACATTCAATGTACAGGTTCTTCATCCTATCATAAAGTCCCAAACTCTAAGTGTCATAAGTTAAAGATCATCTGTATTTTAGATCTGTATATTAGGACATCAAAAGCTCAAGGAAGAAAGCACCTCCCATAGGACAAGGCAACAAATGCTCAATGGTGTATAAGACAACAACTCAAATACATGCTCCCATCTGAAAGCTGCTGATCTCTGCTCTAAGGTGAGGAACTGTTTGAGACTTTCCTGCCCTGTTGACAGAATTCTTGAGGATGCACAATTGACATATTGGCTGCTGTAATTTAACATGATCAGAAGAGAAGACAAAGCACATGACAATGGGCAAATCTCAGTCTTTTGTGGCTCCTGGCACTCTTTGTCAATTGTTTGTATTAAAACAGGACTGTTTCTTCTCCTGAATATCCTGAACATCCTGTCTGCTGACTGAACTCTTAAACACTGTGGTGAGCCTTTCTCCTTGGCCACCCTGGCCCTCCTTTCCTTTCCTAGAATGTGGTTTATTAAGATCTGAGTAGCAGCAAAGTGACATTCTTAGGGAATTGTCCCCAACCCCATTTCTGAGACACATACCTCTCACATGTGCTCACAGAGGTTGTTTCCATCACTGATGTGCACTGATCTCATTGTGTGAATATCTATTCTCTAGGTGCAGAGGCTCTGAGGTCGAGAACTTTGTCCTCGCCACTATTTCATGACCAGATACCAGAATGTGGCAAAGTGCCCTTTACTTTGTATTTTGAAACCCTGAACGATGCCATTGGCACAAACTACAATGGGAATGGTGACACCTACATATGTGTAGGATCAGACCCACATAATGCCTATTATAAACCTATGTAAATTATGGCCTACATGTGCAAGTAGCAGTAGTATTTGTGAAATCAATTGCCATTACATCAATTTGCCCAAACTTCCTAATTTTAAAATCCATTGCCTATTTAAGCAATTTAAAAAGCAGCTGAATATGTACAAAGCTGGCAAGCAAATCACATCTTAAAAAACACACTGTCAAATAACATTCCACTTGGAGTGTATCTACATGCTCAGCTTCAGTAGCCAACTATATGAAATTAAAATAATAGTGAAGACATTTACTAAAGTACTTACTATAAATGGATACATATGCATATTTAAGCATGCATTTATATACAAATATTTTGAAAGAAAGCATACAACACATATATAATCTTATGTCATCCTGTAGTTACATTACTATTTATCAAATATTGGATTATTTATTACTGTTACTATTCATCCTGAGTCACTGAAGTTCCCTTTCTGCATCTTTTAACATCTCCATGTCATTGTGAAGCACTTCTTATTTCTAATATAATAAAATACTTTAGTATTAACTAACTTATCTGTCCCCTAACCTAGATTTTGACATTTATTCAAGCTTGGTATCTTCATATAAAGAGCCAGGTCTGGAATATAGTTCCTCATTATCTCTTAAGACTTATTATTTCTGAGCTCCTTGGTCAGAACACAAAGTTACAGCCATACTCATATACATAAACATGTTTGAGTGTATATATTCATAGTGGGGCATACACTCCTCATTCACCTTTTATTTCTCCTCATTTTTTTGGTGAGATTCTGGTTTCCCAGAAAAAAAATATATTTACTTGTCTGATAAATCCAGTAACACACAAACTACAGCGATAGGGTACCTATATGACCTCTAACAAGATATTAAACTAACATCTCTTCAGAATTCTTTTTGGTTTAGATTAGTAAAATACAAATCAGAGAACTTTATATAAAAGAACTTGGACTATTTTTCTCTGTGGTTAGATTATAAATCTGACATTTATTTAGGGTCACTTGACTTTATGAGTAGAGCCACACTTTATCTTTTTGGACAATTTCCTAAGCGAGCCCTGCATCTACATCACTCCTACTCCCTTCCCTCTCCTGCTATACCCATTGCGTGTCCCCTACTGTCAAATTCATGATGTCTTAATTTATACACACACACACACACACACACACACACACACACACACACACACACGTGTTTATGTAACATGCTGAGTACATTTTGCCTGAAAGGACAAAAACGTGGGAGCCCATCCCTGGAAGTCCCTGGCTTCTCCTCACCCAGTACTCATTGACCAACTGTAGCTCTTCCTTCTTCAGGAGTGGGGCCATGTGGAATTTTTCCTGTTCACTTTGGTATGAAAACTGTTGTTGTCATTGTTAATCATCTTTGAGAAACTATATTGTTAGAATTCATGGGAGCTGTTAGAAGATACTATCAAATAGAAGGCTTCCTGGGCATCTGGTTCCTACAATCTCTCTACCATCCTCCTATGACTTCCTGAGCCTTACGTATAGGGGTTGTGTTAGTGATGCATCGGTGGGAATTGGGCATCTGCCTGTCACTTATTTATTCTCTGCACTTTGACCAGTTGTGGCTTTCCACAATAGTTTCCTTTTGTTGTCAAAACAGCATCTTCTTTTGTAAGGGGTAAGAACTACACTTAGTTTGTGGGTAGAGATTATATTGACGTATGAAAATGGCAGTTATAGGGATCCCCCCCCCCCGTCCTATGATCACTCGAGCGATTGGTATCTAAATAGGACCATAGTACCAGATATGCATGCCCTCCTTTTGAGAAAGCCTTAAGTCAAATTAGACAATTACTGGTTACTGCAGAGATAAAAATGTAACTATTGCACCATGGGAGCTATCTTGCTGGTCTAGTCATTTTTGTGGTTCATAGACTTTTCAAATTGGTGGGACTAGTAATTGTTTTTCTTCTTTGGCATCTTGCATATCACCTTCAAATACTACAAGATCCTCAGGGGGTAAGCTTCCAGGTCAGTTCCAGCTTGATCCTCCCTCCAAGGGTGTGGTGCATTCAACAACTTCAAATTCTGGGAGGCAACAAGGAGCAGTGTCAATAGCCTTGGGGGAGAGGGGGCGTGTGTCTTTTGGACTTCCCTGACCATGGATACAATATATTTCCTATGCCTTAAACTTGGGTGTTTGCTAGATAGTCTATGGCTTTGGGTGGGTGCATTACCACTAGACATAGTTTAACTTCATATATACATACATATAAAATTAGATGTATTTTTATACTATATATGCAAGTTGCTATGTAAAAATACATATACAGTAACTTTTTTTTCTCTTATTACCATAGTTTATATACTGTCATCTCTAAAAATTCAGAGGTAGGATAGACAAATAAGATAAGAACCTGTGAAATTAGTCTGTCTGGGTCTGAATTACCTAACTCAATACAATATTTTCTAGTTCCATCCATTTATCTGTAGAGTTCATGATTTCATTTTTCTTTATAACTGACTATTACCCCATTGTGTATATGAACCACATTTTCATTATTCATTTGTCAACTGAAAGAAATTTAAGTGGTTTCCATTTCCTTACTATTGTGAATAGAACAGCAAAGAATGCTACTGAACAGTTATTTTTGGAGTAGGTTGTCAAGTACTCTGAAAATAGGCCTTGCAGTGTTTTAGCTATGTGGTTGCTTGAAAGAAAATGCCCCCCCCCCAAAGAGAGTGGCACTATTAGGAGGTATGGTCTTGTTGGAGAAAGTGTGTCACTGTGGAGATGGGCTTTGAGGTCACTTTTTCTCAAGATTCCCTCAGTTTGACAATCAATCAACTTTCTGCTTCCTTCTGGTGACTACATCTGCACACTCCCATGCTCCCTGTCATGATCATAATGGATTGAACCTCTGAAACTGTAAGCAAGCCCCCTCAATTAAATGTTTACTTTATAAGAGTTGCTGTGGTCATTGTATTTCTCCACAGCTATCTCTCCACAGCAACAATAAACCCTAACCAAGCCAAATCATATGTTAGATAATCTTTAGCTTTTTTGAGAACTTCCCACACTGATTTCCAGAGTGGCCACACCAAGGTGCAAAGCCACCAACATTGTAAGTGAGGATCCTCCATCCCCACACTCTTCCAAGAATTTGTTGTAGTTTTCTTGACCTTAGCTATTCTGACTGAAATCTCAAAGTAGTTTTAACTTACATTTCTCTAATTCCTAAGGGTGTGGAACACCCGTATAGACATCTCTTAGCCATTTTCACTTCTTGTGAGATTTGTGTTTCCTTTTTTAAAGAAAAACGTAAAGCATAGCTCTAAAGTCAACTCCTGAAAAAAAAAATTACACTAAGAAATGTGCCATTCTTTCATACTCTATTTTTCTCACTGCTTAGAGGTCATGAACTTTGCTTCTTATCATGGAGTTGAAATTTATAAGCGTATTTAAAATAAGAATAAGAAAATGGTGACTGTAACTTAAGATACAAGGCATCTTCTGTTCTTATAAAGTGACTGTACTATGACATTTTATGTCTTAGTGCATAAATATACTTAATTACTTTTGTATTATTTTTAACATCCAGGATTACAGTCTGGAAATTGCCTCACAGTCACTGGGAAAGAAACTGAACTTTAAGTTTTAGGTCCCTCCTCTACACAGCGAATGGTAAAATAGGCCCAGGGGTGGTAATAACCCTTCCCAGAACTAATAATCATGATTTTTTACAACGCTATAAACTATAACCAGAAAAGTCCATTTTTTAGTAATTTGGAAGGATTTTTATTCAAAGGACATACTTGAGTTATTCAGGATATGTCAATTATCAGCACTCTCTATATATGACTTGGATGAATGCCAGAAACTTGCACATTTAAATTAATATACAATTCACTGTGGTGTACTTGATCCATTGATACTCATAGAGAAACCTTGACCTATATTTGCATATTAAATATGCCTTAATACTGGAGGGACTTCCCAGTTTCCTGCATGATAAAGTTCGGGAATTCAATGTATGTTTATATCTAAACAGAATACAACACTCACATTAAATTTGATGGTTCCTTATTCTTAATATATAGGTAATACCTTGTAGGAATTGCTTCAATAATGTTTTGTAAACATTACTTCAAGTCACTTAATTTTTTCCTTTTTTATTTAAATTAGAAACAATCTTATTTTATATATCAATTACAGTTTCCTTTTCCTCCCATCCTCCCATAACCTCCACAGACCCCCATCCCATCCCTCTTCTGCTCCATATAGAGGATGAGATCTTACATGGGGGAATCATCAAAGTCTGTCACATCATTTGGGGCAGGGCCTAGACCTTCCCCTGTGTGCCTAGGCTGAAAGAGTATCCTTTTATGGGGAATGAGCTCCCAGTGTCTGTTCATACACTAGGGATAAATGCAGTTCTACTATCAGAGGCCCCATAGACTGTCCAGGCCTACTAACTGACACACACACACACACACACACACACACACACACACACACACACACGTTCAGTAGGCTTGTTTCCTTCCTATGCTGGTTTTTGAACTGTCAGTCTAGGATCCATGAGCTCCCCCTTGTTGAGGTCAGCAGTTTCTGTGGGTTTCTCCAGCCTGGTCTTGACCCCTTTGCATATCATGATCTCCTCCCACTCTGCAACTGGATTCCAGGCCTTTGGCTCAGTATTTAGCTGTGAGTGTCTGCTTCCACTTCCATCAGCTACTGGATAAGGCTCTAGGATGGCATATAAGTTAGTCATCACTCTCATTATAGAGGAAGGACATTTAAGGTAGCCTTTCCACTACTGCTTAGATTCTTAGTTGGGGTCATCCTTGTAAGTTTCTGGACAATTCCCTAGTGCCAGATTTCTCTTTAAACCTATAATGGCTCCCGCTATTATGGTATCTCTTTTCTTGCTCTCCGCTACTCTTCCCTTGACTAAATCTTTCTAGTCCCTTGAGTCTTCCTCCCCACTCCTCTTCTTGCCTTCTCTTTCTCCTAACTCCCCACTTCTCCATGGTCCCAATTTGCTCAGGAGATCTTGTCCATTTCCCCTTCTCTGGGGGAACATGTATGTCTCTCTTAGGGTCCTCTTTGTTTCCTAGCTTCTCTGGAGGTGTGGATTGTAAGCTGGTACACCTTTGCTCTATGTCTATTAGCTATAGATGAGTAAGTACATACCAGGTTTATCTTTTTGTGATATGGTTACTTCACTCAGTATGGTTTCTTCTAAGTCCATCCATTTGCCTGTGAATTTCAAGATTCCATCATTTCTTTCTACTGAGTAATACTCCAGTGTGTAAATGTACCACATTTTCTTTATCCCTTCTTCAGTTGAGGGACATCTAGGTTGCTTTCAGATTCTAGTTATTACAAATAATGCTGCTATGAACATAGCTAAACAGATGTCCTTGTTGCATGAATGTGCATCCTTTGGGTATATGCCTAAAAATGGAATTGCTGGATCTTAACACAGATTGATTCCCAATTTCCTAAGGAACCACCATACTCATTTCCAAAGAGAATGTACAAGTTTACACTTGTCCACTCCACCAGCAGTAGAGGAATGTTCCCTCTCTCCACATCCTCTCCAGCCTAACTGTCATTGGTGTTTTTTATTTTAGCCATTCTGACAGGAGTAAGATGGTATCTCAGAGTTGATTTTATTTGTATTTCCCTGATAGCTAAGGATGTTGAGCACTTTATTAAGTGTCTTTCACATTATAGATTCCTCTAATGAGAATTCTCTATTTAGTTCTGTACCCCACTTTTTAATTGGATTATTTGGTTGTTTTGTGACTAGTATCTTGATTTCTCTGCATATTTTGGAAACCCTCTGTCAGATGTGGGGTTGGTGAATATCTTTTCCAATTCTGTGGGCTGCCAATTCATCTTGTTGACTGTGTCCTTTGCTCAACAGAAGCTTCTCAGTTTGAGGAGGTACCATTTATTGTCAATCTCAGTGTCTGTGCTACTGGTGTTATGTTCATATAGCAGTCTCTTGTACCATTTCTTTCAAGGGTACATCCCACTTTCTCTTCTAAGAGTTTCAGTGTGTCTGGAATGATGTTGAGGTCTCTGATCCATCTGGTCTTTTGTTTTGTGCATGGCAATAGACATGGGTCTATCTACAGCCTTCTACACACCATCATCTATTTATGCCAGCACTATTTGTTGAAGATGCTTTCTTTTTTTCCATTATATAATTTTAGTTTCTTTTGTCAAAAATCAGGTGTTTGTAGGGGTGTGGGTTAATATCAGGATTTTCAATTCAATTCCATTTGTCTACCTGCCTAATTTTCTTTGCCAGTACCAAGCTGTTTTCAGGACTATAGCTCTATAATAGAACTTGAAATCAGGGATGGTGATGCTTCCAGAACTTCCTTTATTGTACAGGGCTGTTTTGGCTATCTTGGTTCTTTTGTTTTTCCATATAAAGTTGAGTATTGTTCTTTCAAGATCTGTGAATAATTTTGTCAGGATTTTGATGGGGATTGCATTGAATCTGTAGATAGTTTTTGGAAAGACTGCCATTTTTACTATGTTGATCCTACCTATCAAAGAGAGTGGGAGAGCTTTCCATTTTCTGTTATCTTCTTTAATTTCTTTCTTTAAAAACTCACAGTTCTTTAAAGACTCAAAGCATTACCCCAAGATATTTTATGTTGTTTGTAGCTTTTGTAAAGGATGTTATTTCTCTGATTTCTTTCTCAGTCCATTTATGATAGGGCTACAGATTTTTTTAAGTTAATGTTGTGTCCTGTCACTTTGTTGAATGTGCTTATCAGCTGTAGGAGTTCCCTGGTAGAATTTTTGGGGTCACTTATGTAAACTATCATATCATCTGAAAAATAAAGTTTGGCTTTTTTCCTTTCCAATATGCATCCCCTTGATCTCCTTTTGTTGTCTTATTGCTCTAGCTAGAACTTCAAGTACAATATTGAAGAGATATGGAGAGAGTGGGTAGCTTTGTCTTGTTCCTGATTTTAGAGGAATTGCCTTGAGTTTCTCTCCATTTAGTTTGATGTTGGCTGTTGGTTTGCTGTTTATTGTTCTTACATGCTCTGATGAAAGTTGGTTTATCATTTTCTGTTTTACATTTTAACCTCCAAATAATGGTATCCCACGAATAAAAAATTAAGTTTATTTAAAATATGTGCTAAGCACCACGTCTAATCTAAGCATTATAAGTTTAAAAAAGTACCATCATGGTGGTGATAATTAAGCTTCATAATGAAACTCATGGAACCAAAGAACTTACTGATTGAGACCTTGAACCTAATCCTGTTGAACTGCTGATTCTGGCCCTGTACCACTTCCTACATAATAATCTCCACAAGCGACTTTGGATCCTTTGGGACTGACCATCAAGTTATGGTAAAAGGTCTACAAATACATATGTGCTTGTTCTATGGGCCAGATATGTGACAAAGACTCAAATGCAGTATGGGAGTACTTGCTAAATGAGAGGCAGTATTTACATATAGAGTCAAATGTTCTGAACAACTGGACAACTCCATGCAGCACTCAAAGAATACAGCAATTGTATATATACAATTTTATAAATATGTGTAATCTAATTGAAATATTGGTGGGAAATGCTAAGAGCATATGATATCTCTCTAGGGAAGTGGAATATCTGGGGGAAGAACTCCATCCTAGCAAATAAAAGCAAGAGAAATAGAAAGACTAAGCTCTAGACACAGCCTGCTACACCAAGCAGGGAAAGAAGGAAAAATGCAGAGAAGAAATTAAGGTGAAATGTAAGTGGCTATGAGCACAGCCTCTCATATATTCAGAACTAAATCTGCTCTGCCATTTGCTCAGAGATATGGCCAGTCATCTTATGAAACAGACTCTCATGTGATGGAATTTGTAATTCCATTCTGCTGCCAAATCAGATTCAAAGTGCTGAGGTCTAAACCCTGTGCCCCTGTTTTAAATCCAGGTTACCTTCTTCCTTTGGCACTTCTCAACACACTTGAGTGCAGTTAGCACTATACTTGGCAGATTGTCGTATAATCCTGGCAGTGGGGCTTAATGAGATTGGCACAGTGCCTGGCACCTCACAAATGGTCAGCAAAATGACAGATATTCTTTCTAATCAAGTATCTGCCATCATCCACCTCCTCTTTCTTCCTAAGATCCACTAAGATGTTTGTTCAAAGCCCACACGAAACACAGGAGCTAGAATGGGAAGATACATTCTATGCAGTTAGAGAAAACAATTTGTTATATGTTCTGCACTCCAGAAAAGGCTGGGGATGGCTATACACACACAAGCATGCACACGCGCATGCACGCGCACACACACGTGTAAAGTGGAACAGAAGATCTAAAGGGAAAGCAAAGAACATGCTGGCAGCCATAAGGAGGAGCACTAGATGGAGAAAAGACATTTTAAAGGTATTAAAAAGATCAGTACTTTTATAAAGTGATATAGAACTAGAAACAGTAGACAGTTTCCCAATTGCATCGTCATCTAGACACAATCAACATAGTGGTCCCTCCGTCTCTAGGAAAATGGATTATATTAGGAGAGCTCTGATTCACAGAGCAAAGTGAGGAAATGGGCAGTAGATCTTAGAAATATCTCTATCTTATGACTGTCAAAGTGGATTTTTATAAACAGCCTTTGTTGCTTGAAGTGTTTCTTCCAAATTCACTTATGAAGCAGCCCGTTCTCCAGCACAGCCAAATTGGAAGGCGCTACTATACTTAACCTTTGAGGAATTACATTACTTGTTCTTTGTCTTTTCTCATTGTTCACTAAGTCTGGAAGTAATTTTCCTCCCTCAGTTCTAAGAAATTTCTTTGCCTTTGTTCTCATGGGATGTCACAGATTTTAAAAATGGGAAGGTTACTTCCTTCCACCTACCTTCACAGATAATTCCAAAATCATGTAAGATAAGATGGTCAGCTTGGGTTCATCCCAATTAAATTTAGAATGGTATTTAAAAAGACTCAAGTCTGGCAGGCATTTTTCTCTACACAGTTTGTTATAAATCAAAGTCCCACAATATGGAAACCTGGATTCTAGAGTAATTGCAGACAAAGGCTTACAGAAGAGCTATACATTTGCCAGCGTACAGGGTAAGGGTGCTACACAGTCAAATGAGAAACTCTCTCCAAGGGTGCCTGAACTGGCCTTCCCCTGTATTCAGATTGGTGACAACCCTAATTGTCATCATAGAGCTTTCTTCTAGTACCTGATGGAAGCAGATACAGAGATCCACAGCCAAGCACTGGGCCAAGCTCTGGGAGTGCAATTGAAGAGAGGGAGGAGGGATTATATGAGCAAGGTTGGGTCAAGATTATGTTGAGGAAACCCACAAAGACAGCTGACCTGAGTTTGTGGGAGCTCGAGGACTCTAGACAGACACCTAGAGAACCAGCATAGGACTTACCTAGGCCCTCTGCATCTGGGTGACAGTTGTGTAGCTTGGTCTTTTGAGGGGCCCCTAGCAATGGAACCAGGATCTTTCCCTGATGCATGGACTGGCTCTTTGGAACCTATTCCCTATGTTGAGATGCTTTGTTTAACCTTGATGCAGAAGGATGAAGCTTGGTCCTGCCTCAACTTGATATACCATGCTTTGTTGATTTCCATGGGAGGCCTTACCCCTTATGAATGGAGTCAAAGAGGAGTGGAGAAGGGGAAAGGGGATTGAAGGAAGGTGGGAGGAATGGGAGGAGAGAAGGGAGTAGAAACTGTGGTTAGTGTGTACAGTCAATTTTTAAAATGGTGAATTTTTAAAAGAAAAGAAAAAGAAAAATTTCTCCAGTGAAAAATAACAAGATCACAAACCAAAGTTCAAGACAAGATAGAAGTAAACAGGAAGCCAGAGAGCCATGGATATCTCTTTGTGAGTGGCAGGGAGACTGGCAAATAGGAACAAGAACAGGCCTCACTGACCAGTTGAAATTGCTTACTTAACCCTGCAGAACCTCTGGTTCTTAGCAGCAAAATACAGTGGAAATATCTATAATGTGGGACATCATTTAGGTTGGAAGAGGCCAAAAGACATCTTAAATTAGTTAAGGGAAGAAGAATTTGTTAGCTCATGAAATGTGGTTCATACAGGACTGGGTCCAGGGCTTCGGTCCCTTGAGGGAATTCTTGTTTCTATTTAATTCATATTCGGCTCACCATATTAACCTCATTCTCACCTACTGTAGACAATTTGGATGTTTTAAGTCATTCCAAATTTATATCTATACCTTTAGGACCCTAAAGGCAAAGTAATATTTTCACAACATTAATTTTAGGAAAGTGCTGAAGAACCCTACAAGAGCCCAATATGGACTAATGCAATTTCTCAACTAACCACTATGAAACAAGATGGGGCTCTTATTTCAACTGGCCACCAGTGGGCCACAATGAGGATCGGCCCTCCTGTGACCATGTGATTAGGGCAGAGATTCCTCTAAAGGTAAGCTATAGGGGAGCTACTGGTATCCAGATGAAACAGGAAAATGTACCGAGCAGAGAAAACTGTATCTCCCTCAAGTGATGTAAGGACTCCCATAATAAAGGACAAATATTTCGCAAGCCAGAAAACTCCAGAAAATGCCCCCCTGCTTGATTTGCATACCCATAAAGGTGGGGCCAGAGAGCTGCCTCAACAGTTCAGAGCACTTCCTGCTCTTCCAGAGAACCTAAGTTCAGTTTCCAGCACACACCAGGTAGCTCACAACAGCCTATTACTCAGCTTCCAGGAAATCTGGTGCCTATGGACTCCAGGTACCTGTACTCACATGCACATTCCCGATGAAGACTGTGGAAGGCCAGCTCCCAGATCTGCTCCAGGGTGATAAAGAGAAAGCCTCAGAGTAGCAGGGCTTAGAAAATATTTTATCTGAGGGTTGTTAGACTTTTCTGAGAGAAACATATGCTTTCTGCTGGTGATCTAAGAAAAAAAGAACAAGCACACACTTTCCTGATGGCAACCTTCTCTTTTACTCCAACCTAAATAATCCCTCTTTCTTGACAATCTCTCTTACATACATACATCTCTCTAGTTGCATATTTTTATATTCAGTTACATCTCTCCTCACGTGGCTACACATCTTTCTTTTACATATGTTTCTCTTCTACAGCTCTTTTATGTACAGTGTCATCTTCCTGGCCTCCACACAGTTACAAATCTCCACAAAGTCATAGCTATGCATCTCATTTACATACCCTCAAATCACACAGCACTTTCCACAATTCCTGGGCACAGCTTCTTCGCATAGTAGCAGCTTGTTCATGGAACTCTCTATCTCACACTCAATGCACAGGTACTTCTTCTAGTTCATTCATTCTTTACTGATTCACTCATTCTCTTGCACTCTTCTCACAATTCTTTATCTTTCCCACTTCTCTCTCTTCCACAGAAGCCTTCTCTCAACACTGATGCTCCTGACCCTCTGCCCCCCCCCACACACACACCTTGCTGCTGCCTCTGCCTTATTGATCTGTTCTCTTGCAGCCAGACTCTGAACAATTATATGTTGCATTTTCAGGGTCCAACCCATTCTCATAACATATGATAAGTCATGTCGTTTCTCTCAGGCTAGGAATGTCATTGACCCATGCACGTAGTTCCCAGAGATCAAGACGTTAACAATAACAATTAGCTGGACCTTGAGCAGTAGGGAAATACGTGCAGACTAAAGCTGCTTCTAGCTCTGGCCTTGAAACAGCAAAACAACACCTTGGAAAATAACCTTGTGTATTTGTCTCCAAGGGCAACCATCCTGCTTTGAATCTGCTCTAAAGTTAGTTGTCTGTGTAAAAGGCTGTCTTTGTGACTGAGAATCCTGTTTGTCTAAGTAAAGTAAAATTTCCTAGAATTGTTCCTATTCATCAGAATTACACAATAATTTAAGAAGACTTCATCTCCCTGGTCATTCACAGCTATATGTGTGACAAACAAGTATAAAACCTACCACCACAGGGATAGGGAAAGAACCCCACAGCTGTTCCTTTAGGGAGGAATAAGAGTGGCACCTGAGAAAGTTACAGGGACAACCAGTCACTGACACCATGGCTTTGCCAAGTGGGGCTTCCAAATATCATTAGGTGTGTTGGCTTTGCCAACAGTGTCTAGTGGGTTGACTTATTCAATGCTAGTTGACACTGCTGTACAGTTCCATGGCCCTCTGTACATACCCTAACTCCATATGAACACATACTCAATTAAAATTAATATATTTAATATAAATATAATATAAAGAAAAAGTATATCATGAGATAAGGTGTGTGTGTGTGTGTGTGCGTGTGTGTGTGCGTGTGTGTGTGCGTGTGTGTGTGTGCGTGTGTGTGTGTGCGTGCGTGTGTGTGTGTGCGTGCGTGCGTGTGTGTGTGTGTGTGTGTGTGTGTTTAATATTTCTCCCACACCTGATTATGGCAAAGGCTTCAAGTTTTCAATCTACTTTGAGATATCAGGTCTAAAATGTCACAATACTTGTTCAGGTTTGACTAAGAAAACAGTTCCTTTAAAGGAAAGGTTGAAAAACAGTATGATAAATTCTAGACTTCTCCACAGAAGAAATTTAATAAAAGGAGCCACAAATATACAGTAACCATTACAGATGAACTATTTTATATAAATTTCATAAACCTAAGAGATTGTATCCAGCCCTCCAATTTGAGATAATTACTCATTTCTGTTCACTGCAAAGGAACAAAAGCACTTCTCCTAGGTTGTAAACATACTAATGTATTTCCTGGATATTTTGGCTTGTTTTTTCATATTAAGAATTTCATAGAAGAGATCAAATATGGCTTTTATGTTATCTTTACAGTTTTTGATCACTGTGAAATTTTCCTTGGATATTTTTTGGAACTTTTTCTTGAGATACAACCCAAAAGATAATATTCATTTAACTCCCAGACTTACGAATAAAAAAAAAAATAAATCATCCTTTAAAAGAATATATGTGTAGAGAAGCATTTTAAACAAAGAAATACACCCAGGTCATTAATTTGTACTTAAAGTACATTAATAGGGAGGTCAGAAAATTCTAGAAGTTCATTTCAAACTTTGTCTTCTATCTCCCTTCCCAGGACTGTAGTTTAATCTACAATGTATTCCAATAAACAAGGTTTAAAAAAAAATTTGCCTTGGTTTGCTGGCTGAAGAAATTTCCTAACACAGTTTCAAAACAGAAAACAGAAGAGAATAAATAATTTCTCTAAACCAAGCAAACAGTTGAACTTCATAAGCACCTACTTCCAGAATTGCCAGTGTGCAATTTGGAGAAAAGAGTTCTACACATCGACAATGTGTGAGCACAACCAGGTTACTAAAGGGCAGTTTTGGAGTACCGAAAACCTCAACTCTGTAAGCGAACAGCTACTTGAGCATCCACTGGACTGGGGCATTCAAAAGCTGATGAACTGAAACACAGGTGCCGCACTGAACCCAAGATGTACATTTTAGAAACAGACGGGACTGGAAGCCCATAGGTAAACTACTCTAGACTCACTCAAAGCTTAGAAATGAGTCTGTAGGCAGGTGGTGGCGGTGGCACACACTTACAATCCCAGCACTTGGGAGGCAGAGGCAGGTGGATCTCTGTGAATTCCAGGCCATCCTGATCTACACAGTGAGTTCCAGGACTCATACAGAGAAAATGTGTCTTTAGAAACCAAATAAAAGGAAAAAAAGAAAGGAGTCTGCAAAGTTTCAACCTCATGCACTGGTAGATAATAAACAACATTATGTTTTTAAAGAAAAAAAATAGCTAGCAAAATTCAAAAACTTATAAACCTTTTTATGGTACTACGCTTACTAACAGTGGCTTCATTTTCATTTATGTTAGCCAGGGCCGACAGTAATCCTAAAATATTAGGTGAAAAATTCCAAAAGAAGCAACTTACGAAGTGCATAAAATTAGTAAAATGTAGATTACACAATGTTGAGAACAAAATGAAATTGGACCACCCTGCTCCATTCCCCAAAGAACATTAATTTTCCCTCATTCTCAGTGTATCCATGGCCTCTGTGCTATCTGCCCATGATCAGTCAGTGGCTGCCTGTCACTGGTTATTGGACTGACTGTTGTGATACACTGCCTGTGCTCGGTCTCAGAGTATAAGAATCAAACTTCTGGCAATTCCAAATGCTGAATAGTACCTATCTCCTGCCTCCTCCAAGTGAAAGGATGGAAGTTCTCAGACTAATGATAAAAGGAAGCCATATTGTTTGAGGATGATATGACTTCAGGTAAGGACAAATCTATCCATAAAATTGTGATGTTGGAAACAGTCTGAGTCCATTTTATTATGGTATTTCAAACTGCAATTGTTGTGAGTAGGGAGCCTAAGTCCTTAGTTAAGATGGAAAAGGTACTATTTTGTGGGTAGGAACATGAACAGAGAACAAAGTCTGGTGGGCAGAAACACAACTACTGCCAGAAGTATTGAGTCCATAGCAAGACTTCGGCTAGCAAGAGACCCCTGAATTGACCAACACGAAGCTATTCACCCCAACCTAGGGCTGAATAGACAAAGTCAGAAATATATTCTGATTGAAACATCTTGAAATTTAGGCAGAGTCTGCTAATGAATAAGCTACAACCATATTTTCACACATCTGAAAACCCTGATTAGGAGAAAGAATAACCTCCAGTGCAATTCTTAGCGTGAGGGCAACTCAACTACTCTAAAGATGTACAGTAAAACGCACACCTGGTAAAATGCAGAGACACCAGAGCAGGAACGTGGAAGGGCAGTGGGTGACTCAGGGACTGCATGGCTTCAGGACAGAGCATATGACAAAGTGCACAGTGAACCAAATGATTCTCAAAGGTAGGAAGAAAAGTTAGCTAGGTATTACAATTGATAAGTGAAACATTCTTGAAAACACAAATGAAAATAAATGTAAAGAGAGTCAAGGTGGGGCAGATAAAGGAGCAAAGGTGGTCCTACCAATAAACCCCTCCCAGCAACAGGACATCCACATTCAAAAACAAAGACATGTGATATCTTTCTTGAAAATGAGTCACAATATGCCTAAATATAGAAGAGAGGTATCAAATTTGTAAAACAGCAGAAAATCTACACAACTTTAGGTTTGGTAACTTTTCAGATAAACAAGGAAAACATGCTCTTTAGCAGGTCAGATTAGAAAGTATCCAATCATTATACTAAAATTGCTTTTCTCATAGAATTTAAAAGGTAAGACACATGCTGAGAGGAAATATTATAGTTGCAAAACACTTGTATGGTAAATGCCTCATTTTCAAAATACACACAAACAACTCAAAATCCAAATGTAAAAAAGAACATTTCTAATGGGAAAAGAGATGAAACCCATCTAAGAAGACATACAGATGGCACATAAATCCGTACAATGAACACATTATTTGGGAGTTGAATTCTAATGTAAGAACAGGGACCAGCAAGATGGCTCAGAAGATAAACACTAGCCTTCTAGCCTAGTTTCCACAATTCAGTCCCTGGCTGGCTCTCAGGGGATGGAGAGAACTAACTCATGAATTCCTGTTGTGTGTATTATGTACACACACACACACAAAATGTACAAACCACTGAAATAATGAGATGTCACCATATGCCTAAAAGTTTAAATGTCAAATGCATGTCATTGTTGGCATGGATGTGAAATGACATACTGTACAAGCTTTCTCTTTTGTGCCAGCCACCAATTCCCAAATCATGACGCAGAGACTTAGTATTAGTTCTGAAAGCTCAGCCTAACTTAGGCACATTTCTGGCTAGCTCTTTTAACTTGTTTCTCTTTATCTACCTTTTGCCTTGGGGTTTATTAACTTTCTCACTTCTGTTTATCTTTCTTTCACTGTTTCTGGTGGCTGGAGATTGCCTGGCTTCTTGACCTGGGCATGTCCCTCATTCTCCCCTCCTACATCCCTCATTCTTCTTCAGCCTAGATTTTTCTATTGATTCTCTCTGCTTGAGGTCCCCGCCTATTTTTTTTCTCCTGCCTAGCTATCAGCTCTTTATTAGGTCAATCAGGTGCCTTAGGCAGGCAAGGTAAAACAAATACAACTCATCTTTACATAGTTAAACACACATTCTTAAACAAATACAGCATGAACAAATGTAAGACACTTTTACATAGTGACAGTAATATCCGGGAGCATAAACAAATATAACACATCTTCGCCCAGTTAAAATAATATTACCCAACATCACAACCACTTTGGGAGACAGTTTGGCACTTATTTGCTTCTAAAATATTGCTCACTGAATTTTAGTGAGTGTTAGGTCCCAACTCCACTAGTGAATTATACCCTCCACTACGCCCTCTTATTTTTTTTTATTTTTATTTTTTATTTTACATGTCAATCCCAGTTCCCTCTCCCTTCCTCCCTCCCTCTTACCCTCTCTCCCCCCTCACATGCACCCTGACAATCCTCCCCTCCCATCCCCCCACCCCAATTCCACATGTAGGGCAATGCCATCCAGGTGGGGCCATGTAGATCTGTCAGGTCATTTGAAGTAGGGACTAGGACTTCTCTCCTGTCTCTAGGTTAAGGCAGTGTCCCTCCGTGGGGGGATGTCCTTTTGTGCACCAGGAATACATCCTGGTTCCACTGTCTAAGGTCCCTTAGACTGCTCAGTCCTTCTAGCTAAGACCCATATTGTAGCTTTTATTTAAAAATAGGTTTTCACCAAGGTGTCCAGGATACCTTCAAATCACTGTAAGCCAGCCAGATCTGAAACTAAGATCCTCCTGCTTCAGACTCTCTGGAACTGAGATTACAGACCTGCACCACCAGGCCCAACTCGCCAGGTGTTTCTCTACTGTATGGTCAGCACTCATGCCCCTAGATTCTTGCCCAACTTATTCTTCACAAAGGCTTTTACCTGTGTGTTGAGAGGAGTGTTCATCCTATTTCCCCAAACAAGCAGGACCAAGATAGAGTTCAAAAGAAAATGGAGGAGACTACTGTGGTAAATCCAGATAATCCAGCAATAAAAAGAAGCATGCGGCCAAACCATGAAAATACAGAGAGGATTTTGACAATTATTTTGCTATGGGGCTGGGGAGGTGACTCAGAGGTTAAGAGCACTGACTGTTCTTCCAGAAGTCCTGAGTTCAATTCCTAGCAACCATGTGGTAGCTCACAACCATCTGTGTTGAGATCTGGTACCCTCTTCTGGCATGGAGGCACACATGCAGGCAGACACTATATACATAATAAATAAAATATTAAAAATAAACAAAAACAAAAGAATAAAGCCTGAAAGGCTGTATGTTGATTTTAGGTTTCAGAAAGTAAAAGTCAGAGACAGTAAAAGCATAAGTGGTTCCAGAGGTTTGGAATAGGGAGAGAGGTGTGATTAGGTTTTCCCTGTTTCCTTCTAACAATTCAATGTTTTAAGGTCGCATTTAGTTGGACTGGTTTTGGCAAATACACTTGATAAGGGTCCAAATTCATTATTTTGTATATAGGGATCCAATTGTCCCAGCACCAAGTGTTGCAAAGACTCTTACTTTCTCATTGTGTGGCCTTGACAGCCTTTTCAAAAATAATTTAACCATGTGTAGGAGGGCTTATTCCTGACAATCCATTCCCTTAGAATGTTTTTTTTTTCCTGCAAAACAGGTGATTGGTGTTTTGATGAGGATTATACCAAACCTGTGGTTTCTGTGCATGAGATTGGCATCTTGACTTATATTGGCTCTTCTAACCCATGAATGCCACATGTGTTTCTACATACTCAAGGCTCCTGTCCTTATCCAGACCTGTAGTCTCACCACTTTCTAAGTCCTCTGCATGCTTTGGATGCCTCTGTAATCCCAGTCACTTTTATTGGTCTGCTTAGATTGTTTATCCTTGGTGTCTGGTAATAGAACTGATTTGTGTGTGTGTGTATGTGTGTGTGTGTGTGTGTGTGTGTGTGTGTGTGTGTGTGTGTGTGTGTGTGTGGTGTGTGGTAACTGATGCACCCTGCTACTCTGTCAACTTATTAGTTCTAATAGACTTTCTGTGTTGAATTTTTTAGGTTTTTCTCTGTACAAAATGATCTCTTCTGTGGAAAAAAAAATCTTTTTTTTTTTTTTTTTACTTCTTTCTTTCCAACTGAGGTTTATTTATTTCTTTTTCTTGACTATTCTGGCTAGAACTGTAAAGTTGTGAAAATATACTTCATGCCTTTTTCTTAGAGGAAACACTCTCAGTTTTTGCCACTGAGTTGAATGTTTTTATTTAAATGAAATACAACTACATCCATTTCTCCCTCCCTCTCTTCCTTCTTACTCATTCCATGTCTGACACCCTGCTCCACAATCCACTGCCACCTTTCCTTTAATTACACATACATCAATAAACAGCAAATGAACAAATGAATACAACCAGCTGGGTCTGGTCAGTGCTGCCTGGAAGTATGTTTCCAAGGAGGACCACTTGGTACTCAGTAACCAATACCTCATACCTAGGGAAGACTAATTCTCCCTCTCTCTGCAGTTGTTAATTACCTATTAGTTCTTCATTTAGGGGTAAGTCTCAGTGATATTTCCCCCATCTACAATGAGGTATCAACTGTTGTTTTAATTGCTCGTGTCTTGTTTAGACAGCCATGTTGTTGAGATTTCATGGTTGTGGCTTCCCTGCCCTAGCTAGAAGGCACAGTCTCACAGCAGACTCCTTGTTCCTCAAGAGCTTACAATCTTCCTGCCCTCTTTTCCAAAGATGCTCTCTGAGCCTTGGGGCAGGCAACTGCAGAGAGAAGGAGAATTAGTCTTCCCTAGGATATCTGTATCCACTGAGGCTGGACATCATACAGTCAGTTATTCTCAGCATTTTGACAAAATGGTCTCCTGCTGCTACAAAATGAAGTTTCTTTGATGAAGGATGAGAGCTACACTTATCTGCTAGTATAAAGATAAAACACTTCATTTATTATACTGCTTTATAAATGTGGATTAAGTACATGTTCCTCTAAGGCCTATGGCCTCACTAACCATCTGCAGTTGGCTAGGTTTGAACTACAAGGCAGACCCAGAGTCCAATTAGACAACTGTTGCTACGGCCAAGATATAAATGCAACTATTCCACTTTTAAGGATATCCTGTCATTCTGGACATTATTGTGATTTGTGGGCAATATATAACTGGATGTGGATATCAATTGTTTTCCTCTCTTAGCAGCTTGGATGTCATCTTCCAATATTATGAAAGTTAGTTGTCAGGGCAGCTCTCTGGTCATTTACAACTCAACCCCTCTTGAATACTATATTTAAAGAGTGTGCTGTCTTCAACAATTGGGCTTGCTTTAATCTTCTTGGAGGCAGACAATAGCAACAGCAATAGACAATATTTTTGGCGAATCTCATGGGGAATATTATTCCCCCCTTGCTCTCCTGTATTGTTCCCCCTCTCCTCTCCTCTCCATAATTAAATCCCCCTCTCTATTTCCTCATTTTCTCCCTCATTACACCTGTACCCTGTTTTTGTAGTACTGAGGATTGAACCCAGGGCCTTGTGCATGGTAGGTAACAGCTCAATCACAGAGATACAGCCCCAGCCCTCCAGTGTTTTTAATGTTTTTCTCAGGAAATAGATTCTGACTTTTGTCAAATCTTTTGCAATTGAAGTGTCAGTAATACAAACAGCATATGCCGATAAAATTCTCAAAAGGGACAAAATGAGAAAAGATACCACATACTCAAAAGTTTCACAGAGAAATGAATATTCCAATAGCACTATACCTTTAAAAGATAAAAATGAATCATAACTGTCTCCCAGATATTCCACAAGCTACAAAGGCTCACTGGTAAATTCTATCAAACATAAGAGGCAAACCTTCTGTAAGTACCTGCCTCATTTTATATAGTTTTGGCTACATCAACAACAATACTGGCGTATAGTATTACCCCAACAGTTAAGCACATAGCCTTGAACGGGGCTCTCATCCTGTGTTAACATTGGCTCTCATGTTTTCAAGTTTCTATTCCACACATTAGGTGGAATACTTTCACTTTGAGTCTGAAGCTCGAGATAGCAGCCTGAGGAATGACAAGCATGTAGATTATGCCCTCCCTTAGACTGCAAGAAAGATGGTTGTGGTGGCTGAGAATTCACCTCCTGCTAAGGCCAAGCAATGGCAGGGAAGGGGACTGCATTACAATTTCTCTTAGGCCTTCTTTTCATAACAAGAAAGATGATGCCAGCTGGAAGTGTAGGGGTGTGCCATAGTTGATGGAAAATGGACATGGGTAACCTAAGTTGATATGCATTTTCAATTATTCATTGATATTCTCTTTCTTTCTTCACTATCATTCTGTTTATTACTTTCCCTCATAGATCTGATGCTGTGGAAAGAAATATTTAGGAATTTCTTCAATAGATAATATTTAAGAACCTCTCAACCAAATATTTGCCAAATGTCGTCTATGTGTAGGAAGTTAAGGTAAGCAAAGTGAAAAGTACATATGTGTTTGTGGAGTCTAAGGATACCAAGTACATTTAGAAAGAAACCTGAGTATTTCCCATTATTATTTGTATTTAATAATTTTGATACCTGGGACTTAGAGAATAAATAAATAGCTGAAGTTTACAACCAGTTAGAAAAGTAGGCATTTGAGCCTTGGCCTGCTACACCTTAAAGGCATTGCTCTGCTACAGCAACAAGAAATGGCTTACCTTCATCTTAGCTGTGTTTTGATAGCTCACTAGCTGAATTCATTTATATTATATCATGACTAAAAATGCTGAATTAGAGTCACATTTAGCCTGGTTTTTATTTTAATTCTTTTAAATAATTTTACTGATTTTTTTTTTTTCACATCATGCATTCTGATCCCACCTATCTATCTCCCTGGGCCTTCTGAGCTTCCCTCTGTCTTTACAATCTCCTTACCAAAACAAAACAAAATCTAAAGGAAAAACCAAAGAACAAACATAAAAAACAAAACGAAAGAACAGCAACAACAAAACAAACAAAGGAGAAGAACTTGGATGCCATGTTCTCAGGTGGCTGGTTGACCCTAGGCATCTGCAGAACCCTTGGTGGTAACAGGAACCATGGACATCACCCCAGACCCAGTCCTTTGCAGGGCCATGGACACAGACATGGTCCTAGGCAGAAGCCTGGCCCTGGATCCCTCCAAGACCCCAGGTGGCAGCACAGGCCACCCAGATTAGCATGGTTCTTGCAGATTAGCATGGTCCCGGCAGTGGCATAGTCCTTAGACACTGGCATGGTCTCACGTGGCTGACCTGACCCTGGTCATCTGCACAACCCCCAATGGTAACAGGAGTCATGGACATCAACAAGGACCTTGACTGTGGTAGGACTATGGACCCAGACATGGCCCTATGTACCAGTCCTGGCTGGGATAATACCATGACCCCCGTGACAGTACAGCCCACTCAATTTTGCTTGGCCCCAGCAGTGGCATAACTCTTGCACACCAACATGGTCACAGGTTGCAGCTTAGACCCTGGGGATTCATGTGGCCTTTGGTGACAACATGGGTCAAAGACATCAACACAGACCCCAGCTGTGGTAGGACCAAGGATCCAGACATGGTCCTTGGCAGCAGCCTGGGCCCAGATGTCACCATGGTCCCAGGTGGCAGCTGCATGGCCCTAAGATACCACCATGGCCCCAGGTGGCTAGCCTATTCACTTTTCAACAACTAATTTTCAAGTCAAATTTCTCATTAGAATATATTAAATTTCTACTAGATTTTCTTAATTAGATTGCTAAATGCCTTTCCCCAATGGACAGATTGGAAATAAGTCTGTTTTCAATAGAAGATTTCACCCTGACTTTACTCGGGGAGTTGATAGAGGAGGGGCTGTCTCTGCAAACATTTTTACAGTGGCTATTTGAGGAGGTTGTTGTTGTTTGATGTTGTTGCTTTCTTAAATGGCACATTCTTTCTGCTAGTAATTCTAGCAGATATCCCTATCTGGTCAGGATGTCCTCAGTCTCCGTAAATATGAGGACTCACATCCAGATTCTGGGTTGGAAATCATAATGCCCCAGAAATATGACATAGTTCTGCATATCCTGTCTCACTTTCTGCCAATCACCCCTTCCTCCATTCATATTTGCTCTAGTCACAATACAAAATGAACTCATATAACACTGTTCAACTTCTCTGTCTTCAGGCGCTCTTCTGGGTCTCATAAAATATTTGAGGAGCTTGTAAACTGCCAATCCCATGTGAAGACATCTAATCCTTTTCACCTAATTTCAGACAATGTCTGTCACATTTTCTATTCTCAGGTGTCTTCATCAGGGTTCAAGTATGGCAGCAGCAGCCCTAGAAGCTGCCCACTCTTCTAGGATTCCAGGCTCTCCACACTCTGTGACAACATAGACCAGGCATTGAATACGCACTGATTTCACAAATTATAGAACACAGATAGGAAATGCAGCCCTCAAAGTAAAACCCCATTGGGTACTGGGCCAACAGGACAGGAATGAGCAACCTCTGTTCTCAACTTTACCATCGTCGCTCTGTAGTCACGTGTACTGTGTTCTAATGTCCCTTAAAGCTAAGATGTAATTCTCAATTTTGGATCCCTAATTTAAAGTGACACCTTCAAGGTACTTTCATTACTTTTGAAATCCCTTTTAATCATTTTTAATACCCATCAGAAGCTTGAAATTGAAATGTTCTAACTAGACTGCCCTGATTTTCTTGTACTATGCTTGCACAGCGTCTTCTCCTCAGCACTGCATTGTAACCGAATTGGTCATTTTCTTCAAATGCCATTTGTATAAATCAGTAACATAGATTTCTTAAATCAATAACATGGACTCTAAAATATGCTCAAAGAGTAAAAGCAAGGGCATTTGAATATTAAAGACAAACTCGTCGGCTAAAGAAAGGCTCCCCTAATGTCCCTTTCAACCACACAAAATGGGCAGACATGCATGGAAGGACCACACCTTCAGGGCTGTGTGACCTCTGCATTGACCAGACATCCCTGCTGTTGGAGCAGAGCTGTTCCTCACTTCACGCACACCTTCCCTTCTGCCTCAGAATGACTCCCTCCTGCCCTGGCTCTGTATGTACACGAGCCCTTATGCACACAATGTCTGTATCAGGCTTCTGGCAGTCAGGGAAGGTGGGCTGTCCCCATTTCTCTCCAATTACTGAAGCATTGTGAATGAAACCCTGTTACAATTATCATTCCAATGATTGGAAGGGAGGGCCTGGGAGTCCTGATGGAAATATCCAAGGGCAGTGAGAAGAGCTCTAGCAGTGGAGGATCCAGGAAGTTGTCCTGCTATATGAACACCCTGGTGCCATGAGTGCCACATCCAGTATGCCTCGGTGACCTTACAGGCACTCCATGGCCCCGCCACATAAGGTTCTATGCAGTAACATTGGCTGCCCACTCCCAGGCATATTTCTGTTATACTGAGCCATCACTCTACATGTGGGAGGGGCTCTGGGGCCCAGCAAAATGCTCAAATGCCATCTGAGCTCAGGCAGATAGATGCCTGTGGCACCGATTCTGCCCCTGTGGCATGCACTACTTCTGATTGTTGACAGCCCCATGCCTGAAGAAGAAGCTACCTGGGTCTCCAAATTGTCCAAACTGGCTAAGATGTACTCTCCACCTGCAGAGCACATCTCAAATGAGAAATGGCCATTTGCATTAACAACACAAACTATAAAATCTGCCATACCAAAAAACAAACAAACAAACAAACAAAAAACAGATTTGTTACCATCAGCGTGATCATACATTTATTCCCAGGTTCAATTTGCCAAGAGAATGGCTTATTACTTTATAAATATATTAATATGAAATTATTTATGTACTTCAAACCATATTTATGCTAAAATTGTATCATGCAATAAAATTTGCATTTTCAGATCAAGAGGAATTGGAAAATTTTTGAACAAATTATTAGCCTCATTCAACCTCTAGGGCAACATACAAAGTTATACACAGATATAAAAGCTTAAGAAATTTGTCAAAGATGGTTTGCTTCTGTGTCTTTTATAATATTCTTTCCTTGCTAAAATTAATTTTCCATCCCATTATGTTGTTACTTGTGCCTCAGGGTACCCACTCACAGCTTTAAGAAATTCCTGATAAATGATACCTTTAAGCAATGACAGCTGGAAGAGATTCATGCTCAATAAAAAGCAGTTAGAATGCTCATATTTCTGCTTGAACATCTCTGCTTATCACTGAGTGTTTCCATAAGAGCTGGGAAATGAAGCAAGGCTAGATGTCCAACAATAGAAGAATGGATAATGGAAGTGTGATACATATACACAATGGAATTTTATTCAGCTATAAAGTGCCAGGAATTATGAAATTCTTAAGGAAACTGATGAACTGGAAAACATTATGTTGAGCCAATTAATCCAGGCTCAGAAAATCAAACCTTGTGTCTTCTCTCTCATATATAGATCTTAATCTCTGAATCCTAAATATGAGTACCCAGGTAGAAGTAAACATGTACTAAAGCCAGGAAACTAAAAGAGAGGCTTTAAGGGAAGGGGGGAGGGGCAAATAGAAAGGGAGACAACTAGGGCCAAAAGAACACAATAGAGAAAGCAACAGGACAGGAAGATGTTAATGAAAGAAAGGGGAGGATCAGCCAAAATGTAATATGTATGAAAATCTCTTATGAAAACTTACACTATGATCTAATGTAAAAGTAAAAATAAAATCTGTACAAAATAAAGTTTAAAAATATATGAATTTTCAGATCAATAAATACATATATACATAGAAAGAATTAAATGGAGTTATTCTTCAATCAGACAATAATGCCCTTACTAGATCCACAAGCTAACAAATAAAAAGTGCTAGTGCCAGGGATGGCTTCTTTCTTTTGGAGTTGTTGGCCATTGAGGTTCCAGAAACCCACAAACTTTCTAGGCTACTGTCAGTGCTATTTGTTTCATGTCAGAACTTAATAGTAAGACCCCATTGCTGAAGACTTTTGATAGTTGAATTACAGAACATGGTGAAATTAAAATGACATAGACCTATAAGCTTCACCCCTACCAGCTAGAACCGTTCTAGGCAGGATCCTGAAGAAGAAAAAGTGATCCTCAGCCTTTCCCAGCTGTGAACCCTGAGAGCTACAGTAATGACTGGCCTGGAGCAACATACCCACTGATACAATAATGGCAACATCATGGGAGCAACCAACCACTTTCTGATAGGATTAAAGTCATGCTCTACGGGGTAAACTCCATACCCATTACTGTTACTGGTCCAAAAACCTATGGATAGATAGATCATCAGCCTCTGGAAGAACCTATTCCTATAAGTCTACTAAATGCACATAGTATTAAACTAACTCCTAATGATGTCTCATTACACCAACAGATTAAAACATGTGTCAGCCCTCATCAAAAAGCTTCTATTTGCAATAGATAGTGATTAACAAAGAGACCCAAAACTTTCCATGGTATAGAGAATGAGGGATTACAGTGTGCTCAGTCCTAAATGGGGATATACACTGCACCCAAGTCCCAGGGCTCACTGAAGATGTGGCAGAAAAAGTTTAAGAGCCAGAGGCAGTAGATGACCACAGAGAAACTGTCTTCTGGATACACAGCAGGGTAGCTGCACATGTAAAGTCACTGTGGTTGTAACAGCATGTACAATTCTTCACAAGCCCAAGCCAGGTCAAACTCTAGCATGGAGAATGGAGTTGGGTGCAAAGTCCCTCCCCTAGCCAAAGAGCCATTGGCAATGTTAGCTGCTGGAAGAGGGAGAGGCAGTTTTCTCTAAGAGTCTAGTCACTGGTAAGTCAACCATGCTCCAATTGAAGGTCATGCACTTCCATGAACATATAAGCAGCGTAAATTTTTTTAAGACACAAATTTGAGTGTCTAGGAAAGAAGGGATCTGAGAAGAGTTTGGGGGGAAAGGGTAAAAATGATCAAAACACATTTTAAGAAATTATCAAAAAATCATAAATTGCTTCTCTTAATTTATCAGAATTTTGAGGTTTTATTGTTGCTGTTTTTTGCTATCTAAATTTTTCTAAATCTAGCTCATCAGCCCTGAGATAAAGTTATTAACAAAATGATGAGATTTGTAGGGGAAAGAAGACATATATTTGGAAAATCCATTTTCTTCCCCTCTGTAATATCTATTGTACCACACACAGTCTTCTGCTTTCTTCTAGGTTTAAGACCAGGCATGTTATGTTGCCTATGTGGACTCAAGTAATGTTCCTACTTGAGCATCTGAGGAGTTAGGACTCAGACATGTTCACTACACCTGGCTTGGATCCTTTAAACCATCAGTCATTTAACATACATTTTTTATACCACACCTGGGCCCCAGGCCAAGTTACCCACTGGCCCGGGGCTGTGAGACATCATAGAAACAGGAAATTAGACAGTGAGGGAAGGGCCTGCCTTTTTCCATCTTTTGACTTAGCAGGTTGCTCACCAGTAACTGTATAAGAAATACAGTTGAAGAATTTCAATTTGTTTTCAAAGTTAAAGTAATTGTGCATATTTGAACAACCTCCTTTGGATCTCATTTAATTTTTTAGAGACTGTCTCCTCTGAAGAGACTTAAAAGTGACTGGCTTTCTTCTTTCCATCATTAAATTGTCACCACATTACTTTTAAAGTTGAGTGTCCTCAGGCTTTTCTGAGAATGTTAATTTCTCTGGACATCTGAACAACTTCTGAGTTCATTTTATCATACAAAGAACCATTCTGTCAGTTAGCTAATTCTTCAAAGGAAGCATGCCCTATCAACATGGGCAGGGCAGTGTGAGGCAGTGGAGAACATGGGCAGTGCCATTGTCCCTAAAACTACCCTTTTAAAATTCACAAGCCTGGTCCTCGACACATCTGCATGCAGCAGAGGGCTCTTCCTAGCATCTCTTACGGCTTCAATTGTGAAACCATTGTTAATCATTTTAAACAATCTGTATTAATTATTTGAGAATTTCTTACATGTGTACTATGTATTTCAACCATAGTCTTTCCCCATACCCCTCCAACTCCTCCAAGACTCCCCCAAACTCCTCCCAACTTCATACTTTCTTGTTTTCATAACCCTCTGAATTGAAGTTGCATTGTCCATATACATGTGGGTGTGAGGCTATCCAATGGAACATGGTCAACCTAACTTCCAAAAGACTGCCTTTCCCTCACCCAGCAGTCACCACCTGTCATTAGCTCTTCACCTTATGCTGGACCTGCTTAATCTTGTCCAGCAACCATAGATGCTGTGATTTGTGAGTATAATGAGTATAATGGCCCCATAATGTCCAGAAGAGACCATTTTTCCTAAGTCATTTTCTACCTCTGGCTCTTACAATCTTTCTGATCCCCTTTGTGATGTTCCCCGAGGCTTGGGGCCAGGTTGTATAGTGCAGATGTCTCAATTATGGGTAAGCATTCCACAGACATTTGTTTTCTGTACTTTGAGCAGTTGTGTTTCTCTGTATTAACTATTACCCACTGCATAAAGAACCTTATCTAATGAGGACAGGAAGCTGCGTGAATCTATGGACATGGATATAAGTATTTGGAAGACAGTTTGATACTATATCCATTTAGCAAAATAAAAAATAATGTAGATTTACCATTAAGGCTTGTGAATTCCCCAATATAGATTTACAGCACTATTCATGTTTCCTCTGATTGAATCAGCCTTAAATCTCATCAGAAAGCAGTGGTTACTCCCATAGTCTTCACCAACTCTTGAACCTATAGATATATCTTGCCAGGCTAGTCATTACTATAGCTCACAGAGTACAGAATATTGATGACTTATCTCCTCCACCAGGATACACAGCACCTACAATATTATGAAAGCTAACCAGCATGGAAGAAACTTCCAGGTCAATTCCAGCTTCATTTCCCCAAGTCATAGCTGTAGAAGGCAGAAAGGGAGCCATTAGAGACCAGGAAGAAAGTTTTAAAGCAGAATAGTAGAACACAGGTGATATGAAATCAGAAAGGGAAATAAATGTGGTGGGGTTTAAACCGGGAGGGGAATTGGATGGTGGAGAAAGAGAGGCAGAACACAGAAAATGAGTACTAAGTATGTATAAAAAGCTCTGTGTGTGTGTGAGGGTGTGTATGCGTGCGTGCGTGCGTGCGTGCGTGTGTGTGTGTGTGTGTGTGTGTGTGTGTGTGTGTGTGTGTGTATAAAACACAAGGAGTATAAGAGGACTTACTTTACAATGGGCACAATACTCTTTCCAGAAGCCATGATTGCCAAATGGAAAGCCCAGTGTCCAATGCAGAACACCTTCCTTGTGATTGTTGGTTGGGTTCCCCAGAGTTCCACCCCACCCTCAAACAATGCAAGCTATTGACATTGCTCTTGGATGCCTGCCAGAATGTGATTTAAGACCCTATTGGTTCTTTGTTGTTGTTTTCGTTTGTTTGTTTGTTTTGTTTTGTTTTGTTTTTTGGCTGCTTAGTCAATAAGTTTATTATCTTTATGAAAAATCTTCATAGAAAATTGTTTTAGCTCTCAGCAGCCCGTTCTTGAGCTCTGAGGAAGCTTGCCTTCTTTTGAGCAACCCGATCTTTCTTCTGGGCCAAAAGACATTTTGGGATGGTTCCACCTCTTCTTCTTCACCTCTCTCTTGGGCTTCTTCTTGTAGACGGGATTCTCTCGGATAGCAGCATGAGCTTTCTTATACATCTCCTCCATGTCTGGAGTAACGTTGTTCTTGATGTTCTGGGAGAACTGTTTCTTGTAAGTATCTTCATCTTCCTCCATTAGGTAACGCATGTAGTCTACGACATTCTGTCCCATGATGTGTTTCCGATGCACTTCTGCACTGAACTCCTTACTTTCAGAATCATAACCAGGGAATCGTTTGGTACTGTGATGGATAGACAAGCCTCCATCCATAGCTCCCTTCTGGGCCACAAACACTTTATTGCCAGTTGTGGTTCATGCAAGACCTGCATCCAAATAGCAAGTGAAAGCACCACGCTGACCATCAATGCTCTCCACATTGTATTCATCTCCAGCCACCTCCACTTGACCTTCATAGATCTTGTCCATACCAAACCTATTGAGAAGCCTGCGGGCCAGCAGCAAGCCAGTACAATAGGCTGCAGCATAATTTGTCAGGCCAACTTTCACACCATATTTTGGCAGCTCGTTTGCATATGCTGCACAGACTATCATGTCCCCTTCTATGGGGGCATACGCAATCTGGCAGATGATATCTCCGTTAGTTACACAAACTATCATTCAGTATTTGGGTGTGTGGTACTTATTTTTATCCTGGATCACCAATCGTTTCTGAGCATAGTAGTCAGTTTTACCCTCTGGCCGCCTTCTAAATCTCACTTGGTACATCTTAAAGTAGGCCTTATTCTTGACAACTTTCATGAACCCCATCCTGCAAAACAGATACCCATAACTACGGCTCCACACCAGTTCTTTGTTGTTTTTAATAACAATTTGTAGTATTAGTCTTCCTGTGGAGGTTTTTATTTTAGCTACTTCCCTACCTATTTCCTTGATGAACACACTCAAAGAGTAGACACATTATTAGAACAGCCTTGGTTTTAGCAGACAAATACAACAGACTGATCAGTCCTTATAAATTTTCACAAAAGGTGAGAAGCTTCTGTAAAGCAAAAAACATACTCAACAAGACAAAACAACAGCCCACAGAATGGGAAAAGGACTTCATCAACCCACATCTGACAGAGGGCTAATTTCCAAAATATACAAAGAACTCAAGAAGCTAGTTATCAAAGCACCAAATAATCCAGTTAAAAAGTGGGGTACAGAACTAAATAGAGAATTCTTAATAGAGGAATCTAAAATGGCTGGAAAACACTTATGAAATTGTTCAACATCCTTAGCCATCAGAGAAATGAAAAACAAAACAACTCTGAGACACCATCTTATTCCTGTCAGAATGGCTAAAATATAAAACACCAAAGACAGTTCATGCTGGAGAAGATGTGGAGAAATGGCAACTCTCCTCCACTGCTGGTGGAAGTGTAAACTCATATAGCTACTTTGGAAATCAGTATGGCGGTTCCTAAGGAAAATGGGAATCAATCTACCACAAGATCCAGCAAATACATTTTTAGGCATATACCCAAATGATGCACATTGATACAATAAGGAAATCTGTTCAACTATGTTAATAGAAGCATTATTTGGAAGAGCCAGAACCTGGAAGCAACCTAAATGCCCCTCAACTGAAGAATGGATAGAGAATATTTATACAATGGAGTACTACTGAGAGGGAAAACAAACAAACAACAACAACAACAACAAAAATGGAATCTTGAAATTCACAGGCAGATGGTTGGCACTAGGAGAAACCATCCTAAGTGAGGTAACCCAGTCACAAAAAAGACAAACATGGTATGTACTCATTCGTATATGGATTTTAGGCACAAAGCAAATGGTCACCAGCCTACAATCTATACCACCAGAAAAGCTAGGAAACAAGGAGGACCCTAAGTGAGCATGGGGAGAGGGATAAGAGAAATAGAAGGGGAGAGGAGGACATGAGGGAGCAGGAATATTGAGTCAGGGGAATAGAGGAGAGCAATAAAAGAGATAATAGAAGGAGCCATTATAGGTATAAAGAGAAATCTGGCACTAGGGAAATGTCCAGAAACTTACAAGGATGACCCCAACTAAGAATCTAAGCAGTAGTGGAGAGGCTACCTTAAATGTCCTTCCTCTATAATGAGATTGATGACTACCTTATATGCCATCCTAGAGCCTTATCCAGTAGCTGATAGGAAGCAGAAACAGACACCACAGCTAAACACTGAGCCTAACTCCTGGAATCCAGTTGCAGATTGGGAGAAGTGATGAGCAAAGGGGTCAAGACCAGGCTGGAGAAACTCTCAGAAGAAAACTGGCCTGAACAAGAGAAAGTTCATGGACTCCAGTCTGATAGCTGGGAAACGAGCATAGGACCAACCCAGACTACTCAATGTACCTGTTAGTTATGAGGACTGGGCACTTTATGGGGCCCATGGTAGTGGATCAGTATTTATCCCTAGTATAAAAATGGACTTTGGGAGCCCATTTCACATAGAGAGATACTCTTTTAGCCTACACTCATGGGGGAGGGCCTAGGCCCTGCTCCAAATGATATGACAGACTTTAAAGATCCCCCATGGAAGGCCTCACCCTCCCTAGGGAGCAGAAAGGGAATAGGATGGGGGTTGGGGAAGGGGGACAGGTGAGGAGGGGAGGAGGGGAGGCTGAGGGAACTGGGATTGACATGTAAAACACAGGCTTGTTTCAAATTTAAATAAAAATATTATCAGACCAAAAAAAAATCAGTAGCCTTTCTATCTTTCTATTATACTAATAAAAACCTTGTGAAGAGTGAAAACATTTTTTTAAAAACAAAAAAAATAACTCCATATACAATGGATGCTTTAACGTAGGAAACTAGGAAATATAAATCTAACCAAGCAAGCAAATGGCTTCTACAGAAGAATTTAAAACACTGAAGACAGTTATTAAATAAGATCCAAAAAATGTCAAGACCTCCTATACTTGTGCATTGGCAGTTTCAGTATTATGTTATTTGCTCTGTTACTTAAAGCAATCTGCAGAGTCAATGCAATTCCTGTGTACATTGCAATGAGTTTCTCCACAGAAGTCCAAAAAGACTCTATCCTAAAATCCATACAGATGCAGAAGAGACTCTGAAGAGCCACAGAAATCCCAAGCAGAAAAGGCAATGCTGGAAACCTCACGATACCTGGTCTCAAATTATACTGCAAAGCCATAGTGATACAACAACATGGTACTAGCACAAAACCTGTTGCAAACTGAATCTGATAAGAGGCCTAGAAATAAAATTACAAAACCACAGTCACTTGATTTTTGACTAACTTGTCACAAACACACATTAGGAAAATACAGTCTCCTAAATAAATGGCATTGGCAAAACTAGATATCCACATACAAAGAATGAAATATGACTATCTTTCATGCTAAACATTTATCAATTCAAAATGAATCAAATACTTTAATTGAATATCTAAAACTTCCTGAGGAAACATGTAAAACACAGGCAAGGACATCAGAAAAGGTTTCTGATAGCATAGGGAGAAATACCAATTATGGGCAAATGGGATTATACAAAATTGCAAAAGATTCTTCACAGAAAAGGGGCAAGAGTGAGTGGAGTGGAAAGAGTCTGAAGAACAGGAGAGAAATTTTTGCCAAGTATACTTCCCACAAGGGATTCATCTCTAGAATCTACAAAGAACTTTAAAAATTAAACACCAAAGATATTCAAAAATTTTTAAAAGACAGCTCTCAAAGAAAGAAATGCAAATGATTAATAAATATTTGAAAAGGTGTTCAATACCTTAGCCATCATGGAAATGCTAATTATAACTACCTTGAGATTCCATCTCACCCGGGGCAGAATGGCTATCATCAAGAGGAGTTGAGAGGGTGGATCCGATCAAAATACAACGTGTGATATTCTTTAAGAATTAATAAGAGGTTTAAGAAAAGAAATGAAGTCACATCAGATGCTGGCAAGGCTGTGGAGAAAAATGAACACTTTCCCAAACCTGGTAAGAATGTGAAGTTGTGCGGCCACCGCAGAAACTGATACAGCGATTTTTCAAGACACCAAAAGCAGAGCTTTCAGTGAGTCTATCTCAATTCTAGGTATATACCCAAGGGAGTTTATGTCAGTATATTACATAGATACCTGAACAGACATGCTGTTCATTCACAATAGCCAAGGGATCAGTCTAGCCATCAACAGATGAATGGATAAATAAAATGTGGTCCATGCGGAATTTTATTCAGCTCTGAAGAGAAACAAATTACGAGATTTTCAGCAAAATGGATGGAATTGGAAGTCACATTAAGTGAAATAAGCCCAACTCAGAAAACAAACATTGTGTGGCTTATACAATATGCAGAATCTGGATGTAAGTGTGTGGACATAAAAGTATGAAATGTGCTATATGAGGAAAGAGGTCTGAAGGGAGAGATGATGGCAGAGGGTAGTGCAATGTATTTGGAAAGACAGCAGCAAGAAGAACTATTTGAGGAAACAAAAGAGACCAGTAAAAGAGGGGGAAAGGCAGTGTGTGATGGACAAGTAGGAATGAACTATAATGATATATATATATATATATACATATATATATATATATGTATATATATATATATATGCATGAAATTGTCAGTGAAACCCACCACTTGGTATATGTAAAAAAATATTAAATTCTATCTGCATTATACATAGACCTCTGATTAGATGGGTGGGAATAGATGGATACGTGCCTGATAACAAAATTATACCTTCATGAATACACAGATGACTTTGTTTAATCCTTTATGTATTCAACCTACATGCATTTTCATTCTTTCAAAATAGTCTAGATACATTTATTTTCACAAGTTGGAAGTTTATACTCAAGGTAAAGCTGAAGGTACCCTAAATTGAAAGCTACAATAACTATGTAAAAAGCAGAGTGTTTAAAAAATGTAAGAAGAATCCTTACCGCTTACATTCTTACGAGAGTAAAGGTTGTATGAACAGAGGTTTTCTCAGCTCAAATAACTCTCATCTAACAGAGGCAAGACAAGGATGAGCCCTGGTACCTACATTTCATTGAGCCCCAAGGTGATTTTTATCAAAAGAGAAGTCCAAACATCAAGCATTCCAAGGTTATCTATAAAGGAATGTTGCTCTGGCCCCAGAAACCCCAGGTATCTAGCTCCTGTTTGCAGGTTCTAATGCAGATCATATTGATGTACTTCATTTATCAGATTTCTTATAGTCAGATTTCCTTGTGCTTTGCCTTTGGTGGGGGGGGTGTATTGCTCTATCAACATTGATGTTTGGAAATGATTTTATGTTGTCTTTGTAAAAATAATAATCTGCTATTTAGCTTATTCATCAGTGTCTCTGTGTTCAGTTAATGTGAGACTATTTTCCTGAACTTTTGATCCATTTGCCAGGAGGTATGTGAGGTCTAAATGCTGGTCTCTTAGCTAGGAGGGGAGGGAGGAGGGACTGAGAGAAGAGGAGGGAGAGGACACTTAGGGTCAAGTTATAAAATAAAAAATAAGTAAACATAGAACAAAATAAACAAAAAACTGTTTCTGATAAGCTAGTACAAATGAATATTCAAGAAAAATTAGGCATTGAAGAAAGAATATCCCTTGTGTTAAGCAGATTTTTAATTCTTTTCTACTGTATCTCCTACTGTTAGTTGAGTTTTTGTTGACAAACATGATAACCACAGAAAGCCACTGACGTTTAAGAAGCAGCAAGCTTTGTGAGATAACTAGACATGGCTTAGTGTTTACACTACACACAAGTCACTTTTCCCAGCGCCAAAAGAAAAGCCTGCCTAGGGGAAGTTAATGATTGTGTGATCACATAGGACAGATGCTGGGGGGAAGGATGCACTGGTGTCCAGCTTTTCATAAGGCTGGGAATGTCCCATCCCACACATGGCAGCAGTCAAAGAACGATGATTGGAGCAGAAGATGAAAGCAGAGTTGTTGGAAGTGGTCCTGCAAACACCTGAGGAGAATGCTGTCTGATGTGCTAGCAGAAGGGGAAAGGCCAGTCAAGAATCACATTGCATTTATTTGGGAGTCATCCCTGAGCATACAGCCAAAGTAAGGCTGGGAAGCCATGCGAATGTGCTTTCCCAGCCAAGGAGCATGCTTGGTAAGTATCCCTCAGGATGCCCTAGCAAAACCCAAAAATAATCAACTGAACAAGACAAAAATCCATCATTGATCTGGTTTCCCTCACTGTCTTCCTCCTTTCCATCTCTCCTGGTGGGAACTTCATTACCTCGCAGATGCTCATCTACTCTTGGAATTGTATCATTATGCCTGGATTCCTGAGGAGCCACTGAAACACAGAGGTAACCAGAGTTTGCTTTCTTGGGGTCAAAGCTCATCAAGAATAAATTAACAACACCCTGAATATCACCTTATGCCAGTCATTCTTAACCTTCCTAATGCTGTGACTCTTTAATACAGTTGTAGGATCCCCAACTGTAAAATTGTTTCATTGCTACTTCATAAGTGTAATTTTGATACTGTTATGAATCACAATGTAAACATCTGCTATGCAGGATATCTGATGTATGACCCTCCAAATGGGTCCCGACCCACAGGTTGAGAACCGCGGCCTTATGTTGTGCTCTCTAGACAGAAGGCATTCTTGACAGACTACACCTTTGCTTGCTTTTATTAATAATTACATCAAAAGAAAATGATAATTTTTATCCTTCTAAGTAGTAAGCCACGTGGTGCTCTTTTCCTTTTCTCTTTAAGGTGAAGGTGACAAATAAAATGTTCTTCATTTTTACATGACCATTCAAAACATTCCTTGTGTTGTGACTGCCAACAATGTCAAGGGATGCATTTGCATTTTAGCCAAATTTTTCTGTAACAAATGTCCTAAAGCTTTACAAATTAAGGCAGTGACTGGGGCTCAGGGAGTCTAGCTACTGTGGCTCCAGGAGCCTCCTGTCTACAATCCTGCTCCTGGGGTCTCTCACTGTATCTATGAACAGATTCAAGAAGGCCTCTCTAACACATGATGGCCAACTGTGGTTCCATGTGCGGCTCTCCACACAGCAATCTCGAGCCCCATAGCACTATGAATTCGGGATCAGCAGACCCATGTGTGGAAACTGAATTCCCAGTCTCCATGTCATTTAGCTCCTCTCTGTTGTTGAAATAAAGTCACAACCACAGTGTGGCTAAAGGGGATAAATATCCAGACCTTAGCTCTCCAGCAAGGCGCAGGAAGGTCATGTGGGAGGCACCAGTGGCTGCTGTGTGTGGAGGCTCCATGAACCTTCAGTTTTGGCTCACAAGCATTTCTTTCTTCATCAAGCTTCCCAGGTGATTCCAACGTGTGGGTATGTTTGTGAAGCTTCATTTCCCATAATTTCCAGGGAAGAGATACAGAGAAGGGCTCTCCATAGCAACCCCTCAGCCACATGTTTCATCCATCCATCACTTCATAGCAAGTTCAATGGCATGACTTAAAACACTGGGTATGAAGTTTTAGGCTAAGTACACACACTCAATGATCACTAAGGTTCTATATGCTTGTTTACAAGCCTCCGGAGGGAGGCCAACTTTTCTGTCTACCAGAAACCAGTGGTTCTTGGGAATACGAGAATTTCAGTGCTGAAGCCAGCACAGTAAAGGTCAAACTGGGCCGGGTGGCTTCTCCTTCTGCTGGACTGGCCATGCAGGGAGTCTGGTTTCCAAAATGCAGTTTCATCATCACTGCAGATACCTCCTCAAGCACCATACAGCCAGGGCTGTGAAACAGGGTCCATAGACCTGCAGTATCAGCTCAACGATTTTTAGAAATGGAAGGAAATATGGGGGATTTTTCCTGAACACTGGTCCAAGTCTCCAGGAATAATGCACAGGATTCTGGTTTTGAAGAGTCTGACTTGAAGCATGCCTGCCACACTTTCTTTTTCCTGCCTTTGCTATCCCTCATAAGCCAAAATTAGTTTTCTGTTTGGCAACAGAGATATGAAATGGGTAACAGGCAGAGTCAATCAATGCTAATTTGGGCCAGAGACAGTTTGACAAAGAGCAGCCATCAGCTCAGACACATACATGTTGATCATTATTTTGGCCTTCATTTTTGTCAGTCATCTACCTCAGAGGCTACAGGAAAGGATTTAGACCCACAGTAGAAACTTGAGTGTGGACAGAGGAAGAGCTGAGCCCAGCTATCTTCAGGAAGTAAGACCTATATTCCAGAATACACGAAAACTGCCAATACTTGTTAAACACAAAATCAAGCCTTATAGTTTTCATGATGAAGTTACAGTGAAAGTCATGAAGGATTCGGTGATTTCAAAATTACATTCTTTTGAGGATAAAGTTTACTTCAGATCAAAGAAGCATTCCATAAAGTAAATTAGTACCCTAGCACTTTAACTGCCTTAAAATCAAAACAATTATTATAAAGGTTAATATAAATCTTAAAATATTATTAAAAGACAAAAAACCAAAGTAGCTATTTGAAGAATCTGCCTGTTTATTAGTAGATGTCTACTAATAAATGTATGGGAGTCTAATCTATACATAAAAGAAAATGCTAATGCAAAATGGTTCTTGATTATATAATGGTATGAATTAAAAGAAAAACAAAGACAATTTGGTGGACTTAATAATATTTTTATTAATTCTTAGAGAGAATTTCATTCACTGTATTTTTCTTTTAGGTAGCATCTAACAATGCAGCTAGCTTCAAATTTGACGTGTTCCTACAGAGGCCTCCTCAATGTAGGGATTTCGGGGATACACCACTGTGCTTGCTTGGTGTTGCCAACTTAACACAATTGGAGACATATGGGCAGAAAGAACTTCAACTGAGAAATTACCTCCATAAGACTGGCTTGTGGGCACATCCACAGGGCACTGCCTTGGTTGATGATTAATACGCAAGGGCCCAGCTCACTGGAGAGCCCTTGGAGAGCAAGGTAGAAAGCAATATTCATCGGTGGCCTCTGATTTAGTTCCTGCTTCTAGGTTACTTCTTTAGGTTTGTACTCTGATTTCCCTGATAATGGACTATGATGTAGAAGAACAAACCCTTTCCACCACTATGTGTTTTTGGTCATGGTGGATTGGTTGGTTGGTTGGTTGGTTGGTTTTTTGTTTGATTTCTGCCTCAGCAACTGAAAGCAAACAAAGACAACCAACCATCATTTCCAGCTAATGGTATTTCTTAAAACACCCCCATATACTGTAATTCAGACATTTTACTCATTACAATTGATCCCCTTGCTTATTGAACAAACATTTTAGTATGATTTCTTCACCAGTCAACTAGCATGTAATTTAATCCTGACATGCTGAAGCAAATGGGAAAAAAATCCCCTTCTCAAAACCCACCTCTGCCACCTCTGATAAGCTATAGCTCTTTACAAACCTCTCATTTAAAATCATTTTTTTAAGGCCAGTTAATCAAGACTATCCCTCCATGAAAGAATACAGTCAGCCTGACTACAGTAGACTTCCCAGCTGCTGGGTGGGTGCCTCTGACCTGCTACAGTGAACTCCAGCTTCAGCTACAGGGAGGCCTGGCAGGAGGTAATGAGGTAGTAAAACCTTTCCCCCACCACCTGCCCATCCACACACATAGATCATGTAGGCAACAAAAAAATTTGTTGCACTATCTTCCACAGAGATGAAAATCTAACAGTAGATCTGAGACACACAAATTCATTTTCCTATGTTATAGTCTCTTGATAAGTCTGAGGTTTACTTTCACTGGCTAAATTTTAAAGCACTAAAGAACTCCCATTCCTTATGTAAATAATCCACAGGTAGGCTTAATCAGTGGTATATTCTATATGAGAAGACATAAATATTTCATCTGTAACCAACTAAAGAATGTACAAATTCTTTACACTTAGGCCATTTAAGAAGGAAAAGCTAATGGTATCCTTCTCTCTTCCTGGCTGGACAAGCTTTACCAAACTGAGTGATCCAAGTGTCTACCAATTTGACATAAGCATGGAAACCATCCTGCCCTCCTCCCCTGGACTTTGCCCTCTAGCTAGTTAGGTGGTGGTACATACCCTCCTAGAATGAACATGTTGTCAATGTGAAGTCCACAGGGAACAAAGGTCCAAAGAGGAAGATAACACTTAGCCATCAACTCTATCAAGTTCATAAGGATCTAAAACAAAGCCCATACCACCAGGGTTGCCATCTAGACATCCTCAAATGGAAACAATGTGCAAAAGATGCTCAGAAGGCAGACCATGGCCGTGTCCTGCAAGAAATACCTTTGTTCAGAAAAGTTAAATTCCATTCATAAGAGCCAGGCACTGGTGGCGCATGCCTTTACTCCCAGCACTCAGGAGGCAGAGGCAGGTGGATCTTTGTGAGTTTGCGTCCAGCCTGGTCTTTAGAGCTAGTTCCAGGACAGGCTCCAACTGTCTCGAAAAACCAAAACAAAAACAAAAACAAAAAACATTCATTCATAAAACATGAAGAGCAACCTACCTATATCAGAACATTGTAAATATTAATGAAGCAATTCAAAGTGAGCATGACTTATACACTGTAAATTCTCTTGTAAATACAAGGGACTGTCATGATGATCATGTTCACACAAATCTCCCCAGCAAGTGAGATGCTGGGGTCATCGAGTTGGGAACTTGCAACACAGTGACTCCTTGAATGTCACACTATAATTGTCTATTTGTCCCTTACCTGAACTTCGAACACCTTGAGCAGAGGAACTGGGCCATACTTATCGCTTTATCCTTGCTTACATGGGCATCTATTACCGTTTCTGTGAAGTTGAATGAATAAATTCTGAATCCTCATTACTACTCAGCTGACAGTGGAATACCATGTGGGTACAGTGTGTAAAGTGGAACAGAAAACACCCATGTGCTCAGGAATAAATTCTCCATCTGCCAAAACTGGCTGCTACCCCGCTACTAGAGCTCTGGCTTCACAAAAAAAGAACTCAAATTCTCGGAGGAAACATTCCCTGAAGTTGGTCATTAAAAAGGGACTGATAAATAAATGCTTTGAAAGTGGCTCATAGCTGAACGTTGTTATGGTAGTCTTCTATGTCAGGTACCACAGTCTCACTTCCATAGCATCACAACTAAAAGTCTCATATCTGCACTACCCTAGAAGCTTTGCTATTTGCTATACTTTATATGATTTAATCAGGCTAGATTGTGGGACCAGAACAGAACTGGCAGTCGACTGCCCGTCTTCAGCACGGTTGCACTCTGCAGAAGGAATAAGTGGGCCTCTCTCACCAGTGACAGCAACATGACCTCAACCTATCTCAGTCTTCTACCCACCTCTCTCCCTTCATTTCTTTCTTTCACTATTGTTGTCCACTTTTCATATGCTTAGCATTGTGGTAGGTAGCAGTGAGTAAAAGTCCTGGCTACTCATTTAAGGAAACAGTGAGGAATAATTGCAAGGAGACAAGTTTTTCTAGGAATTAGATGTCACCAAGTTGATAGATGTGGCGGCATGGGAGGGTATGTCAGGCCAGAATTTAGATGAGTAGAGTCAATCCCTCAGTGCTAGCATGGATAGGGTATCTATAAAGCAATAGAAAGCCATGTGCAATCAAATGCTAGTAGGCATACCAGAGTGGGGCTGAACTATCTCCTGTGGGAAGGCCTCAGCGATCATTCCCTAAAGATGTCACGAAACATCACACACAGCTTAAGCTACTGTGGTCAGCTGTAGCAGCTGACCCTCAACTGGTTACCTCAGTCTGTCACAGATGCTTGCACTACAGTGGCCTTTAAATGAAGCCCGAGGCTCAATTGCTGCTAGGCACATTGGATCCATTGATTTTTCCCGATGTCTCTCAACCCTGTACTTTCTGATGACTATGCTTTCCTTCATCCACAGGCTCTGCTGTATGCTGAGATGTGTCCTGGTTTCTGCCTGAGCTCTCCTTTTCTTTGTTTAACATTCAAGGCTCTCCTGGCTATTCTACTCTTCACTGTGTAGTCCCTGTCAATTTTGGTTGATTTGAATAGCTCTGGGCACTCCCGTGCTAAACCCAAGATCCACAACCTACATCTTACTAATGAGCTGTCTCCACCATTTCACTGGCTTTGGGCTATAAACTATCCATCCTCAGCATTCAGACAATAGCTATGCAGGAACCTAGGACTTTCCCCATCCCTAACAACACTGTTCATGCAGCCTTTTTTGGCCAACTATCCTATAAATATTTATTGATAAACTGTTCTCCTTTATACTTTGTTAGAGGAAAAAAGAAAGTAGAATTTCTCTGTGTAAAGGATTTTACATTTTCATAATGACAACTGTACACAGGATGACCTTGAATTCCCATAGTTACATCTCTTGCCCTATGTTCCTGGTTCCATTTATGTAACCCAGTGTTCCACCTGACATTTGCATTTCCATTTTGAAATTAATGTGTCCAAAATATGGTTCCCCTCTGAATATGAACCTTCTATACTCTCCTTCTTTCCTGTATGTATAGTCAATATCCTTGGAATGAAACAACATCAGAAAGAAAAGGAAAACTCCAGGAATTCTCTCTGATTTCTTTGTTTTGTTTTGTTTTGTTTTGTTTTTATCAACCCAATATAATCATATGAACTTGAAGGTTGAAAAATACATCCACATCTCTTCGTCTGTTTTTACCACCCTGAATCACTATCAAGTTACCTGGGTTCAAAAATCCCTCTGCAATGTGAAATATGTGTTCTTCCATCCCTACCCAGCACCAAGACCTCGCTGACGGGAAGAGATGGACTACAGTTCTGTGACTTAGCCCTTCCTCAGGCTGAGTACCTTGTGTAGCAAATAAACTGCAAAAACTCATAATCCTGCCAATTTTCTCTCCTTTACTACTGCAGGGGCCTGCCCATAGTTCCTGTCATTGCTCATTCTCTGCAGTGAAGTCATAGTGGTCCTCTAAATATTCAACTGGCTGTTACACTTCGCATCTCACAACTCATCAATTATTCCTTGTGTGTTACATAGCCTTATATGATATGGCCTTAAATCATCCCTGTGATATACCTGCCACCCTTCCTCTGGCTGCCTTTCTCTTTCTAGAAACACCCAACTCCTTCACGCTAACTGGAGAGCTCTCCTTGTCTGCCTTCAGCGCCTTCCTACCTTCCTTCAGCCCAAAGTGTACACACTGAGTTGATCTCAGTTCATGGCTCATCTCATATTTTCATTATGGCCTGACATACTTTGTTAATGACAACTTATGTTTAATGGTATAATAAGTGCACCTGGCCCTCCCAGTCAAAACTCAGCTCAGATTATACCACTGACTTGTCTGTAATAAGGTCTCCTAGCTTCTCCCATCTAAGGAAACCATATCACTAATTTTGTGGCCACAGTTCTCTTGGTTTCCTGTGTCATTTTGTCTTTGTATATTCTTAAACAGTTAGGTTTCTTTAATCATAGTTGTTTTTAATATTCTTTTAAGAATCATGCTATATGTGGTCTTCACACTCATCTTTTCAGTTCAGATTACATCATTAAGAATCTATAATGTTGTTATGAGTCATTTTGTCTACTTGTTTTTTTTTTATTTTTGTGTATATGTGTTTATGTCAGGGTGGCTGTGAGTGTGGGTGGATGGGTAGGTGGGTGTGCATGCACACATGTAGAGAACAGAAGTTGACCTCAGTGTCTTCCTCACTCAATCTCCACCTTCCTTCTTGAGAGTCTTTTAAATAGTCAATTCAGCTTAACTGGGTAGCCAGAAAACTCCTAGAGATCTTCTTTGATACTTCTTCCATTTTAGGATTATAGGTGTGCTTGGCCATGCTCAGTGTTTTCACACAGGTGCTAGATTTGAACTCAAGTCCTTGGGCTAGCATGGCAGTCATCTTATAATTGAGCCATCTCCCCAGCATCCTATGTGCTTTTGATGTCTGTATGATATTCCCCCAAGTGACAACATCATGCTTGCTACTTTATCCACTCCCTAGCAACAGATACTGAAGTTCCTTCCATGTTTCTATGTACTGGAAACCAGACTGCAGTGCATATTTGAATGCATGTGTCTCAATGAAAATGTGCCCATTTGCTCAAGAGTTTGATCACAGATGTGGCAAGTGATCAAAATAGTATATGGTACCCAACTAGCTTCCAAAGTTGTGTGCCCCTGCAGCAAGGTGCGAAGATCTTTTGGACCCACCCATTCTTTTCAATGTGGCCTAGGGCCAAGCAAATACATGTAAATGAAACCTCAGTGTAGCCTTGACTGTTGCTTACACACTTGTTACCATCACTGTTTGTGCTTATTGACTAATTTGCATTCTAAATTCCTCAAGGTTTCTCATGCCATTCTGCAAGTGGAACTAACTTTTAGTTTTATTTTTGGTACTCATGTTTTTGTTTTGTTTTGCTTTCTGAGAAAGGGTCTTATGGATCTCAGGCTGGCCTGACCATGAATTCATGATCCTCCTGCCTTCACTGCTCAGGTGCTGGGATTACAGTACTTAAGGGATCAAACTGTAGACTTTGTGTGTGCTGGGAAAACACTCTACCAGCTGGGCTTTAGCCCAGCCCACACCACAGAGGTAATTTTTGTGCATCGTCCTGTTCTCTTTTCTATATGGGCCTCTCACCATCGGGGGCCATTGAGCTTATTCACTGATTGTGATCTGTCTCCCTCAACTACAATAAAAAAGATTTAGACATTTGAATGTTCAATTTTCTGCCTCCAGTGACTAGAATTGCATCTAGCACAGCATGAACAGGTGAATCCATGACAGGCACAGTCACGTGTGCATTGAGAACACACAAGTGCATTGTCCCAGGACCGGATGTGCTGAGTTTCCATCTCAGCTTCTCCATTTTACTCTAGTCACGATCAAACCACTAAACATGTCTATTCCCAAGTTGCTTCATCTATGAAAAGAAGTGCTTTATGTGGTGTCCTGGGAGCCTTAACATTGAGTCAACATGCATAAGGTTTTTAGAATAAAACAGTACCGGATAAATGCAGTTATTATGAATGGGTAAGCATTGCTTGAGCATAAAGAGCTCAGACCAGCTTGGACCTCAAGATGGACCTACTTCCCCTCAAGTTTAGCATCTACCTAGTATGGTAGGTTCAGGTCCCACAGACAAGAGAAGGAGGTTGATAAGCATAGAGGTGTACTTGGGTATCCCAGTTTTCAGTGAGTGTCTCACAAGCAATCTCCTGTACTCCCAACATCAAAACACATACACAATCACAACACTGCCCACCCTCTTTTTATTTTAGCTCATATCTTCAAAAGAGAAGACAGGTAAGTTAGGAAGATGAGAACACACAAGAAAAAGAAAGAGAGGAACTGTGAAATGAAGAAAGGAAGAAGGGTGGAGGTGGGGGGGGGTAGATACTTCAGGCCAGCCATGGCACTGGCTACCTAATGTAAACAGTAAAATGCTGAAATTAGAGCCCAATGAAATCCCGCCCAAGCCCCACAGGGAAATGCTTTCACTCGGGGACGTGGGAAGCTAGGCAAAGCAGTATGGAAAAAGACTTTGTTGATGACCAGAGGCCTGGGTCAGGCAGCAAAGGCAAACCTGGGGGATGCTGACCCCTTAAAACTGTAGTCCCAGTCAATGTCACCTTAGTCCAGGGCTTACCTCAGTCTGTAAACAGGAATCCAGCTCCATTTGAAGCCTCCCTCGCCTCAAAGTGGTAAGCTTGGCCTTGGTTAAACACGCCAGGGGGCCCTGCCCCAGTGCATTTCCACTGAGATTCCCAGCCGATTCCTCAGGAGGAACTGTTTCCATTTGAGAAGGACCGGGGATCCTGGCCAGGACCAGATGCCTGTCAGAGCCAAATTCCGTGACAGCTCCCAGAGAGGATGCCAAGGGGTTGCAGGGAACCCCTGGGGGTGGGCAGCGAGCCGGGGGCGCGGCTGGGACCAGCCAGGCCCCGGCTGCCCACTCGGGAATGTCCAAGTCCACACCTTTGGGGGACCGGCTTCTGCCTGTTTGTCCCGCTCCAGCACGATGGTGCTGAAATTGCGCGGGTGCCCCAAGATGCCCCGCCGCCACTGGGGGACTTCTTCCTTCCCGCGTTCTTGGCGGGCCGGAGAGCACTGATGGGCGGGGGACCCAGACCGATCAGAGTTGTCGCCGACCTTGAGGCTACCGTGGGGGTGTGCATGCGCCAAAAATAAAACGCGGGCGCGCGCACGCGCGCATGGACACACACACACACGGACACACACACGGACACACATATACAGAGGCATGCATGCTCAGCTTCTGCTTGGCACCTGTGCTTGGCACTTCACTCCTAGGAAAGCTACTGTCCTTAAACAGCATAAAACACAAGGGAGCCCTATGTTGGAGACATCATACCAAAGACCAAATTTGGGATGATCTTTATTTTAAGGTTTGGATTGAAGCGTCTCAAAAAATAAAAGGACCCAGGACAAATTTCATGCTCTCACCGTGTGGGAGCTAGAGAAATTGGTACCTAATTGCAAGTGTGATGCTTAAAGAGAGGGAGGAATCACTGATGCTAAGGCTTTTCCTGCCCTGAGCTTGTTGCGAACCGGCCTGGCGCAGCAGGGGTTAAGGCCAAGCAGCAAGCCTGAAGGCTTTCCCAAGCAAGGAGAGGGTGGTGCTAGCGGGGGCGCGCTGGGGAGAGCCGGGGATCTCCCGCCCGCTGGGCTCCTGGGGCGCTTCCCGCCCAGTGCTATTTATAGATCAGCTTCCAGCTGCTACAGGGAAGCTCACCAGCCTGGGCTTGCTGAGCTGCAGGAGTCTTCCAGAAGCAAGGACTTTTCCATACATTCTCTGAATGGCAAATCACTTGATGGTCGCTTTTCAGTTTGACACCTCCCCCCCTCTCTCTCTCTCTCTCACACACACACACACACACACACACAGAGAGAGAGAGAGAGAGAGAGAGAGAGAGAGAGAGAGAGAGAGAGAGAGAGACGGAGGCCTAGGATCCCAGACCATTTGCAGCACCTTATAAATGCAACCAGGCATTGTTATTGTGAGCTGTATAATCATATGCTTGAAAAGAAACAAAACAAAACAAAAACGACAAGACAATCCTCTATCCTCAATTGGTTTAAAGGCTGGGCTTATATTTCCTGCAACCCTCAACCTATCTGCAGGTTGTCTTCATAGTCACTCCTCCAGTAAAAGGTACACAGCAAATTCAAGAGCACTGAATCATATCCCCTGCCCCCTACTGCCTGTTGTCCGAGGGACCCTGGACCTATCTATTTGTGAACCTTGCTGGGTGGTGTCTGTGGCAAACCAAAACACCAGATGGTCTGATTCTGGTGCCACATAAGGATTCTCAGCCCCAGTAAACCATGAAGGTAGAGGGTGGGGGGATTCCTCTGCTTGATGTCTTATGCTCAACATAAAACAGAGAAGACTGTCAGTCTAGAAGATTCTAAACTGATACTTTATTCCCAATAACCTTTTTGTAGTAATTTCTTCCTGAACACATCCAGTCTCTGTGATATGGAAAGCCCTTGTGACCCCCTGGAAACTGCATCTGCCCTCCCATTGGAAAATATGGAGGAGGCTGAGAAACCACCAATGCTCCAGCCTCCAGGTGGTCCAATATCACCTCCCTCCAAGCCTGGGGTCCTCTTCCTTCCCATTGAAGAATTGTTCTTTTAGAACCTTATGACTTTGGTGTAGTAAAAGCTTATTCTTTAACTACATTTAACCAGAATAATCCTAAACTGCAGGCTCTAATGTATCCAACTTAATTAAATTACAGGCCAGGTATAACTCCTTTTGGGTTCAGTTCCTCATGATGTTGTTTTCACCCTGTATCCATTTCTCTACCCTAGTGAAGAGAAAGATCAGAGCATCCTATCTCTATTCCAGCGCTACCACTCAGGTTCCAGGATGCATCCTGGAAATTCTACAGAAAGTTTCTGCTGCTCATTTTCATCCTGGCTGCTTATGTGAAGATGTCAGTTTGCTTTGCTATCCATGCTTCAGGTTGTGTGTGAATAACAATAATAGTGGCTACCTCATGGAGTTCTTAGGGGATTAAAAGTGGATATCTGTATGAATGGCTTGAACCAGAGGCTAAAAGCTCAATAAAGAGGAAATATTCTGGCTGTCCAAATATGAGTCAGAATTGATTTTGATAAATTTGTGCAAAGTACCTTTTCAATAGAATCTATTTTACCTATGCAAATCTGCACTATAAATTAGCTTTTTGTTTTTTTTTTGTTTTTTTTTTTTTTTGTTTTTGTTTTTTTTTTCACCGTGCTGTAGCAGATTCCCCAAAGCCATGTATAAAGGATGTCCCTGGTCACTAAGCTTCATTCCTTCTTCTACAGAAGGAAAACAGTTCTTCCAAGGGCCTTTAAAAGGTCCTTCTGCTAAGCCACACACTACACTGACACCTACTGTAGAGAATCCCCCAGTTACAGTGATCCAAGTCTGCCCTGGGGATAACACTGTGTGATATGGATATCTTTTGAGTCTATGACATTCCCAAGGCGTTATGGAGGAGAAGTTTTGCTATTTAATTAAAGACACAAGCTCAATGTAAGTCCCTATGGCCTCTTACTTCTCCTAAATACTTAACCCATAGAGAGTAGAAACTAGGTTGGAGCAATGAAGACTGTTGTTCTCCTCATCTCCATCTTCCCCTCTTTGGAAGAGAAGCCCTGGTTTTCAGCCAGGCATAGTTACACTGTTATGCTCTAAGGAAATATATTACAAAGTATCATGGCATTCCAAGATGCCTCCCTGCATATGCCTGGCTATTGAGATTTTGTACCATGGCAGGGGTATTTAGACTAATCACAACACATCTCACATGCAAATGGAGATCTGTGTTATCACCAATCACAGCCTTACCTCTAACACCAGCCACAACATTTCCTCTAGGGGTGTGCTCCATAGAAATGCTTTCATGACCATCTAGAGTTCACTGAGGCTGATAAAGGCAAAAATCCTGATACAACTGGATTGAAATAGCCATGGCCAAGGCTGTGCTTCCTGAAGGCAGGTCAGTTTTGATGGTTGTTTAGCTTTCTCAGTGCATCCATGAAATGTTCAAAATGACCAGTGTTTATATAATAGTAGTTCAATAACAGTCCCTTTGCTCAAAGAAGTCAAGGTAGTAGATGAGAGTCCAGCAGCTGCTAGGTAAGGAATCACATTGCCCATCCCTCCAAATCCTTGCTTATATTTGGGAAGACAAACATCAGAAATAAGGCTTACAACATAAATGTAAAGAACTTAGCATTAACATCCAGTGTGGTGTAACATATTATGGTTTTTTTTTTTTATGTGGTTGCTGATTGCCTTTTAAGGCCGGGTATCACTATGTAGCCCTGACTGACCTGGAATTATGTGGACTTGGCTAGCTTCCAACTCAGAAAAAACAGGGCAAAAGAAGGGGTTTGTTTTAGGTTAAAAGCACAGGCCATTCAGGCAGGAGGAGCTTGAGGTAGCTGACCACATTGTTTCTGAAGTTAGGAAAAAAGACAGCAATGTGGGCTGGTGCTCAACTCTTTTATATACATTTCAGGATCTCAGCTCATGGAATGGTGCCACCCACAGTGAGTGGGGCTTCCTACCTCAATGTACATAATCAAGGTAATCCCCTCTGCAGCATGCCCAGTAGCCTGCTTCACATGTGATACTAGATTGCGTCAGCTTGCCAGTTGAGCTTAACCATCACACATACCATCATTCTTTCTTGACTAACAACCCTGATGCTCTGGGGACCTAGCAACACACAGGACTGTAAGGTGCCAGTTTAACTAGTTTCCACAGCTGTAGAAGGTCAAGTCCCTAAGATAAATTACTTATTCAATTGCCACCACCAACAAATGCAGTGCAGACACTCTTTCTTGACTTTTGACTTTCTACCTTACTGCATAGAACGAAGTATGATCACTAAAGGAACCAATTTAGATATGAAGATGTGAGCTTTTCAACAAGAAGAAAATGACTTTTGAATAAGAATGTGACATAGTTCTTCCACTAAAGCTAAGAGGCTCAAAATGTCACCAATAGTTGACAGGAGATTCTTTTATTCTAACAAGGTGGAAATCTAGAAGAAAGGGGCATGTCATTCATCACTTGGCATTAAGAGCACTAAGTTCTGGATGTTCACACATTGGGACTTCAAATCCACAGTCTTATGGCTATATGACTTAAGAATTAGAGGATTATGCCTATGAGCTGTCAAAGTTGGAGGCTTAGGGCTCTATGTCCTTAAGGCAGAGGCTTATAGTGTTGGGTTTATAGTGTTGGTATGCAGCAGCTAGTTACACCTCTTGATCTTTGGGTGTCAAGACTCTTAGCTCCTCCTGGTTTGAAGATTCTTCCTAACTCTTTTAGCAATAGGAGTTGTAGGCTCTTTATAAGCCTTCAACTTCTACAGTCTCACCTCCAAACCATCTCTTCTCAATCCTCCTACTGTCCTTTGTCATCTTAGTTTTCAGCAGTCTGTACTCTGTCACTCTTGCAGTTAGGTCACACCCTAGTGTTATAACTCAGAGTCCTGGATTTCAAGACCTTCAGGTCTGTGACTCTGGAACTCGGCAGCCAGCTCCTCACTGTGACTGCCGCCATTGGAGCTAAATGCCCAGGATTATGTCATCACTTCATACAGCCAGTTCATCTGCTCTGCTCATGATAAAACTGTACATAGGCAAAAGCCATTTTAAAAAAGTCTATAATGGGTCCTAATGTGGTAATATGAAGGCATGGAACATAAGAAGGAAGACTCCTATGTAATTCAGAAGATTGGAAATCAGCCTAGTTATAAAGTCATAAAATACTTTTAAATTGTTTACATTTACTTTTATGTGTGTGTATGTGCACATGCACACATGTGTGGGTATCCATATGCACATATATATGTGCCACAGGACAACTTATTAAAGTCTGTTTCCTTTTTCCATCATGCGGGTTATGGGATCAAATCCAGGTCTTCAGCTTGGTGGCAGTGCCTTTACCTACTAAAGCCATTTTGCTATCCTTCATAACACTTGTACTCCAACTATAATTTTACAAAAAAAAAAAAAAAGATTGTTGATTTTTGTATGCTGTGTGAAGATATTATCATTGTGATTGGTTTAAAAAAGCTGAATGGCCAATAGCTTGGCAGGAGGTATAGGCGGGACTTCTAGGCAGAGAGAGGAAGAGGAGGATGAGTAAGGCATGGGAAACACCAGTGAGAATTGGAGGAAGTTGGAGCAACAGGATAAAGGAGAGGCAAAAATCCACGTGGTAAATTTCTATGAGTCTACATAGAAATTTAAGTTATTAAGAGCTAGTTGGGAACAAGACTAAGCTAGGACAAGCTTTTATAACTAAGAAGTCTTCCTGTCGTTATTTAGGAGTTGGTGATCCAAAAGAAAGTCCAATAACAAAGACCTTCTATTATTGATCCCAATGTGTAGCACATATATTCACACAGGGCTTGAGAAGCTAAAAAAAAAATATTCAAACACATGTCAGTTGCAATTTCCTGGCAGCCACAGTCTCTTGGGTAGATGCAGTGCATACAAAGGCATGCCTCCTTTAAGAGGCCTTTTCTGTGAACCAAGCAACTGAGCTGGTAACCCTAGGTACAAAAGCCAGGCCTTGGGTAGCATAGACACAGGACAACTTCTCAGAGTTGGGACCGTTAGGTATGGTCCTCAAAGGACCCAGTATCATGTGCTAAGAAGAGCCTAGTGAGAAGTGTAGCTGTGTGTAGCTGTAGACATGCAAAAAAGTCAGGCCCAGACAGGAAGGAAAAAAACCCTTCTGAACAGGGACAGTGTGTGTGAAAATGTACTTAGATGATAAGGGAAGAAAAATGGGTAAGGACAGGCATTAAAAAAAAAAACACAGTTTAAAAAATAATAAAGACTTTAAAGAAAATAGTAAGGTGATATAAAAAGAATATTTCACGTAAGAATAGAAAATACACAGGGTGTCTGAATCCTATGTAGTACTTTGTTAATTTAAAATTTGTAATGCTAATAAACAAAAGATGCCTATTGCTGAGAGATAGTAGATTGAGGGTGGCAGGACCTACTGAATTAAATCAGGCTATAAACTTTAAGGATGTCTTAACTTCAGAATGGAAGTCAGAAAATGTGTTGCTTTGGGGGATAGATTATGCCTTTGTTTCCGGGGCTATGGATTCCTTCAAAATTAATAAGGGCCAGATTTGATTGGGGAGACCTCAAGAAAATCTTGGCTGCAATCATGAAGGGAGAAACCAAGAAAAACTACAAGACAAGTAACATATAAGCTGATCCTTTGACATAGAAACAGCTCTGAGACTAGATAAGGCATGATAAATCTTGGTAGCTACAGAGTCCTCATGCCATCCTTTCATGCAGCACAGATGGAGATTTATATTACAGCTTGGTAATGTAGTTCAAATGGCCTTATAACATTGACAGATGACTTTTACCTGCTTAAACATAGAACAGAGAATCATCTTTAGCTGATTTGTTCATATCATACATCTCATACTTGTGTAAATGTAGATATGTATGTTACCTTTAAAAGTTTGTATATTTTCAGAACAAAAGGATCAGATATTAATGAATACAAGTGATCCATATTATCCACCCTCTCAGAATGGTTCTGTTGCAGCTTCCTCAAAAATCCACATCGTAAAACTTCAAAGTGGCTGGTTGAGATGGTCCAGCCTCATAAACTACCCATCTAGGATTTAAGATATACCCTGAACATTCCTATCACATCAAGACTGAACAACAGCTAGCTCTCCCAGGATTTGACCATTATCTCAGTTTTCTCAGAGTCCCCTAAAGATGCTGTCACACCCCCAGACAACAGAAAGTAATTTTAAGGACACACACCCACATTCCCAAGAGGTGGGGTAGGTGGTTTTTTGATCATTTGATGGCCTAGGGTTATTGATCATTGTTTAGGGGAGTTGGTTACAAGTTGTTTCTGGTCATGATCATGAGAAAAAAACTAAGCAAAGGAGGTCAGATTCCAAGATCTTTTTCTGAAAAGAAAATAGGGAGTATAGACACCTTGAGGGTAGTAGGAAGAATAGTCAGTGTTCTTACCTGCTAAGTCTTGGAGAATCTCCCATTTCCTGTTATAATTTATGGGCAGCCTGTAGCAAAGCCCCCTATAGGGGAGGTCATGTGGAGGTCATTTAGGCCCATCATAGTTAAAGTAAAACTTTCTGGCAGTATACAAAATAAGGCAGTAGAGGCTCAAGAAAGGATTCCTGAAGATAAAGTTATTGCTTTAAGAAGTCCACAGCTAAGTTTACATTGTTCTTTGTAGCTAGAATATAGTATCCTCAAGGAATCCACGAAGTGTTCAAAGCAGCCTGGCAAACAATAAACTCCAGCCTGCTGATGGTCAAGAGAGGGGCTGTTCAACTGACAACTAAGGCAGCCAGTTATGCAGGAAGGGACTGCTAGTTCCTTTATTGCTCCTTCATGGGGCCAATTTGATGACTTTCAACAGTTGTGTTCATTCAGAGGAAGAGTAAACATTAAAAGCTCCCTACAACAGACATTAACATTAACCTTAACATTCTTAGCAGTGCTTAACAGTGCTTAACTCTCAGCCAAACACCCACAGGGAGATTTGGTCATTGATTCCAAAGAGGAGTTTGGGGTCCAGTATACAGAAAAGTCTTTATTCTCTAAGTATTGTAATAGCTTTGGAAACTTTGCCTTAAAAAGAATGAAGGGTCCACAAGCAAGTGGAGTTGCCAGACTCAAGTAAGATGAACTTACAATCCTTGAGTATTTAAAACCTAAAATCAGATGTGCTCATTCAAATACTTACATGCAGGAAGTAGCTAAATAATGTACACAGTCTTCAGTAAGCATGTACTTTAATGCCTATTGGATCTGACTAAATGCCTAATGGGAAAAGAAGCATACCTGGGAGACACAGCTAAGGGCCAGGCGGCCATAGTGCTCATCCTGGGAACATTCTAGGGCTCCATTAAGAAGAAGTCCTTGCTCCCAGTGTATATTGTCCTCTCTATATCTGCCAGTGGACTTTAGCAATCATGTACACCTTTAACTCACATATGCCCTTCACTTTCTGCCAACACAACCAGGGCTGTACAACCCATGTGTACAGCAAAGTAGGATTTATCCATGCTGCTATAAATGGCCACAGCAATTTCACTTTAAAGACAGTTACTCTGAGGGTGTCCATGCCACATTTTCCTTATTCATCAACTCACACACACTGCATCTGATTCCATCTCCTGGTCATTTCGTACAGTGATATCATCAAGATACTTCTGATTTTACTTTCTTTGGGTGTAAACCCAGAAATGGGTTTTACTCCACAGTTCTTTGAACTATTATGTCTGAACCAGATAGTCACTATATATTATCCCTGAGAGAGGCAATACTTTATTATTCAGAGTCCATGCTTCCAACTTAATGCCACGATTGAAGGAGAATTTTAGAGTTAGGAAGGGTGAATACACAAGATGGTACAAAAAGCAAACTGGATATGTGATGATCAGGTAAATGGTCTGTGGTAGATATTAATAGTGGGCAAGATCATCTTGTCATTTTTCACTTCTACATGTCTAGAGGGCTACACTTTACCATCACTTGAGAGTAAGGAGCCTGAGTAGAAGTGACACATTATTACTTTGAGGCAGACACGACAATCCTTGTTCCCCTGAAGCTGTTGGTCAGGTATGTCCAACGCACCCCCCCAAAACAATACATGCTATAGTCCTTTGTTGCCTCCCAGCACATGAAGGTAACTATAATTTTTCACTAACAACAACATAAATCATTCATAGAGTCTTAAAACAGTAAATTGTACTTTTCATGTGCATTCAAAATCCAAAATTGTTTGGGAAAGTAACACCATTTTAAGATATTATTTCAACTGGGATTGGTTTGCTTAGCACCCTCCTCAGCAGAGGTGGCAGGAATCCTCTGGTTTGTGTATTGTAGATTAGTTAGCACTGCCTAGAATTTTATGTAAATGAAATCATATAGTGAGACTCTTTTGTACAATCAGAGCAATTACTCTGAGGTGTGTTTATATTATTACAAACATCGATACTTTACCACTTTTTACTACCCAGCAAAATTCCTCTGTATGGATATAATATGGGAGGTTTATCTATTTATTTATTTATCTGTTGATGGATATTTCAGTTGTTTCTAGTCTTTTACCTATTGCAATAAAAATTCTATGAACATTCATATTCCCATTTTTGGATGCACATATGCCTTCAGTTTTCCTTGTAAGTACTCAGGAAGGTCTGTGCTACATATGTGTATGGTGACTTAGGAAATGTGCAATTGGTTTTCCAAAGTGATTTTGCCATTTCCCATTTCCACCAGAAGGATGTGATCACTTTGGCTGCTTCCCATTCTTACTTGCACTTGGTACACTCAGTCTAATCTTCAATCCGTAGCTATGTGATGGCATGCTACCATTGTTCCAATGAGCATCTCCCTAATATCTATTGCATTAGACATGTCAAATCTTGTTTGTCACTTATGTTCTTTGGTGAAATGACTATTCAGATATCTTAACATTTTTGTTCTGTTCTTACATTGTTAATTGTAGCTTTTAAGAAATTTTTGGATATCCCAAATGAGTGCTTTTTCAAAATTGTAAACAGTTCCTTCTGGTCTGATTTGTCTCCACTACATTAAGGTTTTAAAATGTGTATGTACAATATATGGCATGGCATTTTCATATGCAGTGAAATGATTAAATTAAGCTAATTAATGTATCTAGCACTTTACATACTTTGCTTTCTTTGTGGTAAGAGCACGTGGGATTCCTTTCTTAGCAGTCTCTGAGTTTATAATATCCTATACCATAGTTCCATGCTGCTCACCTAACATTCACAAGTTTGTTGTACTCCAAGCACTGTGTCCTTAACCATGCTAATCCCATTATCTCTCCCGAAGCCCACGCCTCTATTCTCTGCTTCTATGAGGAGTTCTCCTTTATTCAGCATGCACATGCAAACCAATTTACATAGTCCTTATCTTACTTAGCACATTTGGTAGTGTGTCTACATTGCTGTAAATGACCAAGGTGTAAGGAACTCTAGTCTGAGTGGGTACATAGGATATTTTCCTTATTCATCAAGTCGCACTGTTTTTGATGGATCTCATATCCTGTTCAGTTTGAACATTCCAACAATAAAGACACCTCTTCTGCACGGTGATTTCACTTCTTGGATATAAGCCCAGGAATACGAATATTGTATAATATAGAAATGCTATTTTTAATTTTTTAAGAAATCATCAAACTATTGTCAATGCATAAATTCATATCCCCACAAGCATTCTTTAAGAGTTCCCTTTATAACACACCTTATCCAATGCATACTTTTTAATCTTTATTGTACAGAGGCATTTTAGTTTGATGACATCCTAGTTGCCTATTTTTGCTTTTGCTGTCTGTAATTTACAGTAATAACCTTTAGTATTTAGATTGTTGGGTTATGACCAATTTCTTTGTTAACGCTTTTAAATTGTGAGCCATCCATATTTCACAAGGACACAACCACTGAATAATAAAACACAATAACACCTTATGAAATGCTGTGTGGATTAGGAGGGGTTTACTAAGGGAGCAAAGCCAATAGGATGGATATTATGGGATGTATCAGATTGGCTTACAGGACATGTTCTGAGACAGCCATTGTTGAATGGCTCTCTCACACTGGAGAAACTGAAAATCTATTAATTGTCAGGTTCACTGGGCTGGATGTCTCAATAGTCCTAACATGGAACTGAGACCTCAGAGCATTCCTGGAGAGATGCTGGTCTTCTGTCTACATTGGAATCCCAAGAAATTCCTAATATCAATGAAGAAATGCCTCAGCACCAGGATAGATGAACTTTCCAGTGAGAATGAGGGCAAACAGGCAAAAAAGCAAAGTTTCCATTCTTCCATGTCTCTTTAAGTGGGCTGCTACAGGAGGTATGGCCCAGATTTAGGGTTGGCCTTTCTGCTTTGAGTAACCTGATTAAGAGTGTCCAGTAGTTTGGGTTTTTAGTTGATTCCAGATGTAGTCAAGTTGACCAAAATTAGTTGTCACACTACAGCTGCCTGCTAGCTACAGATTTCAATTTTCCTAGAGGACATGGGATAATATGAGACTCTTAGCATGTTTGTCTGTGTTGGGAGTGTGGCTCTATTTTGTGCTATAAATTTTTCATTAAACTGATTAATTTGACAGCAAAGGGTAGAAAATTACTCTATAACAAAAATAAAGATCTTTTCTTATTGAATTATTTAATGTTTGTAGATACAGGCTTTCTCAGTTTATAGCTCTTAGTGAATGGGCACACAATATAAATTTTTTGTGAAATTACTGAGTTTACTACTGTATATAAAAACACTTAAGCAAAAATTACATTGGCTACCTCTTGTCCTCTTGACCTATACTCACTCTTCAAACCAGGTATATAACCTTTCACAGATTCATTTAACCTTCTAGTCATTCATCCATCTTTCTAGCCACCTATTAAATAATGACATTTGAATGCAAGTTTCCATATGAAATATGTCAATTCTGGAGTCTCAAAGATGAGTACATTGTTAGCTATAATAGATAAATAATCAAAAGAACAATACTTGGGCCTCACTCAATGAGTAGAGTGCTTGCTGTGAAAACACAAAGAACTGAATTCGGATGCAAAGATTTCATATGAAAAGCCAGTTAAGCCCATTTCTGAGGAGGTAGAGGCTGGAGGAGTTGGGGATTTTCCTGCCTAGACAATCTAGCCAATTGGTGAATACCAAGTTCAAGGAAAGGCCCTGTCTTGAAAAATAAGAGAGAATTTGACCTGTATCTCCCACACATACACACATGACAGTGCACACACTCACATACTTGCATACACATGTACAGATGCATACAAGCATGTGTATACACACACACAGAAGGGGAAAGAGAGTGTATGTGATACTGTATTGAAGTGATAAACCTGCTTAAATAGTTCTATAAAACTGGCTTCTCCTGTATCATTAAATAAGTGAAAATGTTTCTTAAATGTTGTTGGGAAGAGAAATCTGAAGAACTTTAGAAAACAAGAAAGAAAGAAAACAACAGTCAGAGCAACTGCCCTCTCTCAGTGACCCCTGCTGAGAACACTATTATGCATGCCCTGTAAATTACCAGGACACCAATTCTTCCCCCAAAGTAAGAACCTATAGAGTTGCCCCAAACGCAAGGCAATGGCACCTTAGTGAGCAGACCATTAATGGCAGATAGTTTATACCTGACTGACTCTTAGAGATGTTACCAGATCTGGCTTTCCCACCCTGTGATCATTATGTATTCATGAGCCAGGTTGGCTATCTTAAATTCTTTATTGCATTCAGGGAAGGAAACACACACATAAACACACACACACACACACACACACACACACATTCTCTCTCTCCCTCTCTAACATTTTTCTGGCTGAATGGGTGAAATAATTTAAAATTTAATATGTTAGTCTGGCAGTTTGTCTAACAAACATAAGGCTCTCTTTAGACCAATAATGAAAGTAGCTTTCTTGTAATTCTAGAAGTTACTCATTCACTTCTTAACACCAGGTGAAAGCTTATATTTATATGAAGAGTACTCAGACAGTCTTGCCATTCCAAAAGTCACCTCTCATCATGGAAAATGGCTATACCTCAGCTGCTTCCTGTGAGATGAGTGCTTTTAAATGCACATGAGACCCACTTATCTTCACATGGGTGATTAAAACAGCGAAGGCAAGTAATTGTTCAATGGCATCAAGACCATCCTCAAATGTAGGAAGGCATGTTATGGCTATCCTTTTCCATACCTTCAAAGACCTTGAACCTAATGTCTCTGCCTGGTTCAGGGGCAATTTCAAGAGGTAAGAAGAAATGGAGGTTTCCATAACACTAAACATAGTGAGTTAAGACTAAAATGTTTTCAACCATCTCAGATCTCACCACTAATCTTTTCCCTGTCCATCACCACCCACAGGAACATACTTCCCACATAGATTCCATGAGACTGTCATAGTCACTTCCTCATAAGTCTGTTTAAATCCCCTATCTCCATACCTCTGTAACATTCACTTGTCTAAACCCTACTAGGTTAAGTCCAACTCTCCATACACATTTGTTACTGCCAGTCTTTTTCATTCCAACCATTACCAGCTGAGTGCAGTAATATTTCAATGCGATTTTCATTTGCATTTATCTGATGAGTAATGATACTGAACATTTCCACCATAAAGTTTTAACCATTTTGGATTATTTTTTGTCAAGTTCAAGAACTCAGCATATTCAAAATAAATGGTTTTGGAGCTGAGGAGATAAGATGCTTACTGAGCAAGAATGAGAACCTGAGTTTGAATCCTTAGCACCCACAAAAAGCTACTCATAGCAATGTGTATCAGTTAACCTAGTTGAACAGTATAGGGACAGGCAAAATGCTGGAGTTTGTTCATCAGTTGTTCAGGGACCACATGTCAAAAACTAAAAGGAAAGTAACTGAGGAAGATGCCCAACAGGTGTACACACACACACACACACACACACACACACACACACACACACACACTATACACTAAACACATCACACAGACACTGAATCCTGCAAAATGTTTTCATCTGTTTATAGTTCTTCATGGTGTATAAGCATTGTTCTTGACAGTGTTCATATATTACATATCTCCCCTCCCAATGAGCCAGATCTTTTCACATCCCTTTGGTCTTCTGATGAATAGTGTCTGAGTCCATCTGTGAGCTGCTACAGCAGAAAATCTGAGCCTGGGTAATTTATTAAAATAGGTTTTTTTTCTTACAGCACTGGAGACTGGGAAGTTCAAGGTGCACATAGTTTTGTTGTCTGATGAGGCTTCTTTTGTTTCTAAGACAGCCCACCAGAAGGAGGATTTCTGTGCTGTGGGCAAAGGGTACATCTATAAAACTTTTATGAGGGCTTTAATTCCATACACAAGGGAGTATCACTTAAGACCTTAACCCCTCCTCCAAGCCTACTTATCTCTTCAAACTCTCACATTCACTATGTCTGGATTTTGAGGGAGGCATTTTCAAACCACAGCAAACAGACTTCTTAGTTGTGTTGATGACACAATGTCATTTTTCCCTTTTCTGTTGGGGTTTTTATGTCCTGTTTTGACTTTTTATACATTTATTTTATTTAGTATTTATGTAATGTGTGGGCATCTGTATTAACGCGCGCACACACACACACACACACACACACACACACACACACACCCCTTTGTAGGTACTCACCAAGGTCAGAGGAAGGCACCCAATCCCCTGGAGCTCGAATTAAAGGGAGTTATGAACTGCCTGACATGGGTGCTAGGAACCAAACTCAGACACTCTGAAACAGAGGCAAATGCTCTTAATCACTGAGTCATTCTCCAGCATCTCCCTTCCTGGCATTTATTTATTATATTATTATTATTATTATTTTTCTAAAGCAATTTACCTTTTTTCATTCACTGACAAAATAAAAGAAATCATAAAAGTTCTACAAAGTTCATTAACTTACTCAACTTTTTCCTGTACACTTGGCCCTTCTATTACAAGTGATTTTCACCTGTTTCTTTCTAAAGCCAGATGTGTCATTACTTCCCATCCCTCTATCCACACAGTAATTTCTATCTTGCAAGTGTTTCTTTATTTTCATTATTTTGTACATCATGAAATTTCTCCCTACCAGATTGTTTTGATCTATACACTGTGTAATGCATATGTGTGTTTACCAAGTTACCAATTAGGACATTTATGGTGCCAAATTAGAACAATTTGAAAAGGGTTTCTAAATAGATCTTTTTCAAGAAAAGAAGAAGGCATGAACCCCCTCAAGAACTATATAGAGTACTATTGTGATAGTGAGTGTGGCAATATTACTAAGCCTTAATAAAGCAATGGGTGACCAGAACTCACAAGATGTCAGTTGTGCAGAATAACTATTCAGCTAAGTAATGAAGAGAGCTAGTGGCAACTAAGTGCAAAAGCAACAGCCTGTAATGTTTTGGGAGCCCCTGAAGCTTCCCTAGCAAATAATTAGGAAGACTCTTATCCTGGGGTTACTACTGCTGTGGTCAAACACCCTGACCAAAAGCAGCTTGAGGAGGAATGGTTGGTTTGCTCTTCCATATCACTGTTCACCATGGAAGGAAGTCTGAACAGTAACTCAAAACATGACAGGAACCTGAAGGCAGGAACTGATGTAAAAACCATGGAGGAGTGCTGTTGACTGGCTTGCTGACCCTGGCTTTCTCAACTTGATTTCTTATAGGACCCAGGACTACCAGCTTGGGCTGGAACCACCAGAATAGCTTGCCTTCTCCCCCATAAATCACTAATTATGAAAATGCCCTACTGGCTTGCCTACAGCCCCATCTTACAAAAACATTTTCTTCTTGAGGTTCCTTTTTCTCAGATGACCATACCTTGTGTCAAGTTGATGTAAAACTAGCTAGGGTTTCCACAATTTGTGTTCTTGTTGAATTCTATCTAACTTTAAAACATGGTTATCTAATAGGATACAGGGAGTTATTCCAACTTTTTGTTTGTTTTTTGTTTATTTTGTTTTTTGTATCTATTGAGATTTGTTATGTTGACGAGTATGTGGTTGATTTTAGAAAAGGTTCCCTGTGGTGCTGAGAAGAAGGTATAGCCTTTTGTGTTTGGATGGAATGCTCTATAGATGTCTGTTAAATCCAATTGAGTTATAACTTCTGTTAGTTTCTTTATTTCTTTGTTAAGTTTCTGTCTGATAGTCCTGTTCAGTGGTGAGAGTGGTGTGCTGAAGTCTCCCACAATACGTGTGGAGGGTTTTATGTGTATTTGAGTTTTAGCAATGTTTCTTTCACGAATGTGGGTGCCTTTGTATTTGGGGCATAGATGTTCAGAATTGAGACTTCATCTTGATGGATTTTTCCTGTGATAAATAAGAAATGATCTTCTTCATCTCTTTTGATTAATTTTAGTTTGAAGTCTAATTTGTTAGATATTATGAGGGGGAGGTAGGATGAGGAGGAGGGAGAAGGGAAGAAGTGAGGAGAATATGAGGGATCAGGAAGGTAGAGTTGGGGGAAGAATAGAGAAGGAGAGCAAGGAAAGAGATACCTAGATAGAGGGGGCCAGAGTAGTTATGGGCTTAATGAGAAACCTGGCACTAAGGAAATCTCCAGGAATCCACAAGAATGGCTCCAACTAAGAATCTAAGCAATAGTGGAGAGTCTACCTTAAATGTCCTTCCTCTATAATGAGATTGATGACTACCTTAAATGGCATCATAGAGCTTTTATCCAGTAGCTGATGGAAGCAGAGGCAGAGAGTCGCAGTTAAACAATGAGCCAAACTCCTTGAATCCAGTTGCAGAGAGGGAGGAGTAATGAGCAAAGGAGTCAAGATCAGGCTGGGAAACCCACAGAAACAGCTGACCTGAACAAGGGGAAGATCATGGACCCCAGTCTGACAGCTGGGGCACCTGCATAGGACCATTCCAGACCCCATGAATGTGTCAGTTTGGGGACTTGGACAGTATATAGGGCCTCTGGCATTGAAACCAGTATTTATCCCTAGTGCAAAAATGGGCTTTAGAAGCCCATTCCCTATGGAGGGATATTCTGTCAGCCTAGATACATGGGGGAGGACCTAGGTCCTGCCCCAAATGATGTGACAGACTTTAATGATCCACCATGGGAGGATTAACCCTCCCTGAGGAGTTGATGGGGGTTGGAACAGGGTATGGTGAGGTGAGTGGGAGGATAGGAGGGAGATGGAACTGGGATTGAGACATCAAATAAGATCGTTTTTATTTAAATAAAAATTCACAAACACAAAGTTCAGCCCTAAACAGGACATCATCTACATGACCCCTCAAAGGTCCTAGGAACATCACAGAAGAGGGACAAAAACCTACAAGTGATTGGGGGATGGAGAAGGGTGCCAAAGAGCACTGTCTTCTGAATATGGTGTGGCCAATGCACTCATGCACTCACAGTAGCTACGGTTACCTGCACAACAAGACCCGCACACACATGAACACACATCCAAAAACAGTTATAAAAGAGGAGGGAACTATTTGGGAAGAATAAAGAGATCAGCAGCTGTGGGAGGAAGACAGTGTAATGAGGATGAAAATTGTGACCTTTTTCTCTCTCTCTCTCTTCCTCCAGTCTTCAGCTTGAGCACCATTAACCCAGAATGTTAAAGTGACTTGCTTATGTAATTCCCATGACATAGATAAATGTGGGCAGTGATGGAGAAAACACTGAACGATCAGTGGTGGGCACACAGCAAAAACCAGCCATTGGATAAAATTATGCAACGGATGGAAAGTTCATGACCTAACACAAAACACACATACTTCCTTCAGTTTATGCACTGGTGCAAAGTAATGTTATTTTACTGTAATGATGTAGAAGCATTCCTGCCTGGGTACAAGGACATCCAGACTCAGTAGTTATGGACACTAGGTAAAAAATGTCAAGTAACTTGCTAGGGATAATGGTAAGGGGAGCTGATGTAATGTCCTCTTTGCTTTTTGAATTCACGCATTCTGGCCATGAAGACAACATTACATATTATCTGTTTATGTACAGCAAAAATTTCATTCTGCAGGTCAGACAGCATCCCAGCCCTTAAGGGGCACCATGAGTTTCCTCAAGGTACTCTAGCACTATATTAAAGCATCCTCAGAAGGGTGACCAGTGAGTTTCAGGAGGCTGAACCCATTGTTTTTCTTTGTTGTACAATGTAGTGCCCGATCAGAGTAATGTTAAGTTAGATAGTACTATGGTTTGAATGTCTGTGCCCCCATCAAAATTCATGCTGAAATTTAATTTCCAGTGCACCAGGATTGGAAAGTGAGGCCTTTAGGGGATCATTAGGTCATGAGGGACTGCACTGGGGTAACAATTTATGAAAAAGGTATCACATAGCACTCCTGATTTCCTCCTTTTATGGTCTTCTATGTGAGGATACAGGACTCCAGGTACCACCCTAGAAGCCTTAGAAGATAACCAATCTTGCTGGCATCTTAACTTGGAGTTTGCAGCCTCTACAACTGTAAGAAATAAATTAATTTTTATTGTATTTAATTTCCCAGTCCCAAGTATTTTGCTACAACACCACAGACTAAGATAAAATATGGCAATGAATCAAGAGGGAATTCGGTTTGTTCCCACAAGGGAGTGCTATTGGAAACATGGTAGCAAGGAAGAACGTTGCTTATGAATCATGTATATTCTTCATAAAGACAATAGCATGAACTGTGCACCATGGGAGTAGGAAATTCTAATTAACCTGTTTCTAGGTGCCAGCTTGGATCTCTGAAATGGTACCACACACAGACCTAGTATCAGCCTCTGCTTTTATGTCAATTTAGATAATTAGACAGCCACTAATTAAATGAGAGAGAGAGAGAAAGAGAGAGAGAGAGATCATAAGATTACATAGTATTTACTGCCAAACTGAAGATCATGTTAGAGCCATGTGACCCGATGCTGGAAGGAAGAGAACAAATTTGCTGTAGTTGTCCTCTGACCTCCACATTTACACTGTGGCACACACAGTGCATGTGTGTATGTCATCCCTTCAAATACACAGCACTCTAAATAAAGGAAGAAGGAAATAACAAAAAAAAATTAAGAGAATACCCTGCTGTTGAGCCTACACATAGCCTCCATTCCAACAACTATAGCCATTTCATGCTCTATACCGTAAGTTCTAGGGCAGTGGGGGAAAGGGACCAGATCCAGGAATAAGTTCCCTGACTTCCTGGTAGTGTTATCAATAAGCACCAGTCCCATGTGGATGCCCCTTGGCACACACTTATAGGGGACACAAATATCTTCATGGTCTATGTCCATTCTACATCCACAGCTCTCTGCCTAGAACTCTCTAGGACTTTCCTAACTTGAGCATAGGAAAATATGTGAGCCTCTGCTTATGAGTCAGTACAGACTGAGACCTTAGATCATCATCTGTATTAGGATGGACAATTAGACACACCACCCCGTGTTCTGTTTTCATCTCTGACAATGCTCTGTAGTACACATGGTGAGATAATAGTGTTGCGATGTTTTTCCTAGCTAATGAGTAAATATGCCTGCAATGGGCCCATGCTTGGCTCTTGTCCTTTAAGTGGCCTAGGAATAGTCATGATGTTTCAGGTATTTGTTGAGGAGAGAAAGTGAAGAGAAGGAGAGATTATACCCAATACCAAGCCTTCAATGTCTTCTTTATGAATTGGAGAGGTTCAGAGCTGTGGGAAACCCTGTCATACTTGAACACTCAGAATATTGCTTCCTATCTATTGACCATGAGATTGAGACTGCACATTCTAGAAAATCTGGTATACAACAAAAATGGACTCACAGGCTGCAGTTGCATATTTGTGCATATGTATGCATACATATGCCTACATATGAGCATATGTAGGTACTAATAATAATCAAAGAAAAGAAACTTTATTTGAGAGTTGGCGGGGCAGGGGGGGGATGAGAAGGATTGAAGAGAGGGTACCTGGGAGGGTCTGGAGGGAAGGAGGGAAAGAGGGACAGTGATATAGTTTTATTTTAATTGAATATGTATATTTAAAAAGACCTTTAAAAGAATTTAAAAAGTCCATTCTTACCTAAATGAACTCCAGGTAGTCATTTGCAATAACATCAACTCTTTCTCATTACACACAGTTTTACTGATCCACCATGCCCTATCTACCCCAATAATCTAGAGGACAAAGCTTAAAAGAATAAAAATGCCGCTCATTTCTGAAACTTGCCACCATGACTCTAACAAAGTGTGTTTCCTTATTGCAATGCATTCACATCTCCACCGTCTGCTCTATATTTTGCTTCTGAAATTTGACTTAGACTAAAGAAAATTGAGTTCCCAACTGTTTCACCTCTTTGAAATTATTCAGCTCCATTGCCATAAATAACCAGCACTCTGTTGCCATCAACAGGGATCTGCAGGAGCCTTAGTCTAAATGGTCACCTGCAAAGAGGGATGTCACAGTGATTTCTGCAGGGTGAGAAATGAGCTAGGTGACCCAGCTTGCCCAGATGACAAGATATAAAGGCCCACGGCCATCATATCAATGTAACCAACGCTCTTTCATCTTCGTGTCATTGACTCAAACAGCGGGACCCAAACCAGCAGTTCTGAGTTGTTAAGGTAATGCAAAGCAAGAAAACCAGTGAAGAAGCAATAATAATTGGAACCAGAAGGAATGGGATTGAGATAAGGGTCCCTTTGACTACTAGCATATTTTTAGAAGCAGAACAAGGAGCAAGAGTGACACTTGGTGGCCATTACAGCACAGCACAAAGGCCTGAGCCACAGGAAATACTCAGCCCCCCATCAACCTTGTTCTATGGTTTTGAGGACCAGAAGAGATATGCTTTGTTCATTAAAAAAATAAATAAAAAAATTAAACATGGCCTGTGTTTGCAGCAATAGTCTCTAGTATCCCCCTTGCTCTCTGATTAGTATCTTAGTGAGAGATGTAACACAATATGGAAAATGTTCTGAGTGAGTAAATTCAAAGGACATTTCAGGAGGAATGAAGTCACTGAAATGCTGACTCATATAACCACTTAGTTTGGCAAAACTTTATGATGAGCATGGTGCTGTCAATTCTTGGCTGTCAGTTTTATTAAAACCAAAGTGGCTGGGGATACCTGTGAGGGGTTTTCTTGATGAAATCATTTGAAGTGGGAGGACCTGTCTAAAACCCCAATCTTTTGAAGTGGGAAGATCTTCTTTACATCTGGGCCTTACCTTTCTGTGGCAGCCTATATAAAGGATAAGGAAAAAGGAAACACCCACTCTTTACCTGTTTGTTTCTCTTGCTGGTAAATACAATCCAGCACTGATATCAGAGACCATTTCTTTGAGATTACATTGTATATTGAAGACCACCCGAGACATCCAGCCTTGTGGACTGAACAATAACTGGGCTCTTGAACTTTCTGTTAATAGACATTCTTCATTATTGGATGGGCTGGAGCACAGGCTGTCACTCTAGTAAATCGTGTGTGTGTGTGTGTGTGTGTGTGTGTGTGTGTGTGCATATTTGTATATATTCATTCTGTCAGTTCTGTTCCTATAGAGAACCCTGACAACCATGGCACCATGTTTAAATTCAGCAATACTCTACCAATGCATAAAATCTTGTCATGTTCTCCTATAAGGAAATGGTCCTAACATTTGTTAAAACCAAAGTTCCCCCTGTGAAGATGTCTTAGCACAACATAGTTAATTTCCAGCTATAAGTATGCTCTTAGCCATATTTTACCACTAAATATCAAAACAAGGAAAGAGCCCATGCCAAAGAAGCTACGGAATGAATGTGTCAATAAACAGATGAAAAGGTGCAAACAAGGAAACCAGAATGATTTATAAAAAATGCTTAAAGCAGATAATTTTTCTACAGCATGATTCACCAAGGTACAGCAACAGGCAGATAGGTATCTGTGACTAAGATATTATGTAGTTAGGCCGTGGCAATGACTTTAAGCCTTGTCTACAAAGTTGGTTCATCCAAAAAGCAGCTTTATTATGCCTTTATGTGGGAACTACCATATAATTAATAAAAGTTTCTGAGGCTTGGCTCAAGTGTGCAATTTATCTGAAGGTCACAGTTAACTCTAATGTGACTCTAGTTGAGAACTGCTGTGTCCTCAAATCTCCAAATCTCCTCAAACTTCTAAAAATCACCAACAACTTAGAAGGATTTTAAATTAGATTGTATTTCTTGATCAACAGTTACTATATAATATATCAAACTGAGCAATTGAAAAATTCATCAACTTGATGTCTTGGCTTGAATAAGAATGAACCTCATAGGCTTATATTGAATGTTTGGTTCCCAGTTAGTGAACTGTTTGGGAAGGATTAAGAGGTGTAGGTTGTTGGAGGTCGTGTGTCACTGGGAATGGGCTTTGAGATTTAAAAATCCCACACCAGTCCCATTTTTTCTCTTCATCCTGCCTGTGGATTAGGATGCAAGATCTCCAGCCCCATGTCTGCCTATCTGTCACCATGTTCTTTGCCATTATGATCATGGATAACCTGAAACTGTCAAGCTTCCAGTCAAATGCTTTCTTTTATAGGACACTTTGGACATGTTGTGTCTTCACAGCAATAGAACAGTAACTAAGGCAGAAACTGGTACCAGGGTGTGCTGTATTGCTGTGACAGGCTGGCTATGCTGCTCAGTGGAATGTGAGTGCTGGGACTTTGAATTAGAAAGGCAGTTGGATGCTTCAAATGGGTCTTAATGGGCCATCCTAGCTGGACCTTGGAAGGCCATAGTGCTGAGAACAATGTGGACTGTGGAGGCTCAGATCAAGAGACTTCAGAAAGAAAGAATATTAGCAAGTGGCCTAGAGACCATTCTTGTGATATTTTGGCAAAGAATGTGGCTGCATTTTTGCCCTTGTCCTAAGAATCTGCCTGAGGCCAAATGAAACCATTTTGGACTAATGTCCTTAGCAGAGAAGATTTCAAGACAACCTAGTATTGACTGTGTCACCTGGTTATTAGTGGCCACTCATACAGATCTATAATGAAAGGGAACAAGCAGGGCAGGAAAAAAAATACAAAATGAACAGTTTCAGGATCAGAAGGACAGGGGAACATAATGGTGGTGCCAAGTCCTGTGCTCAAGGAGATAAGAAGTTCAAAGAAAGGCTTGATGCTGAATGGAATAAAGGGAGTGGTATTCTCAGGGTAAGACGCCCTCCAAGCTAATCCTGAAGTCTGTAAAAGGAAAGGGGCTGAGGATTTCCACTGTATACACATGCACGCACACACACACACACACACACACACACACACACACACACACACGCATAAACCACATACACACATACACCCAGAAGACATCTGGGTAGTAAAGGGTGTTTGGCATTGTCTGTTTTAACATGCTAGTTTGGTTTAAGTAGGTCAAAGACACCTCACTCCACACACATGCAGTTACAAAAGCAAATCGCATTCTAATTACCCCCTCAAACATCTATAAATATGCATACTTGATACTTCACAGATACCATATTAAAATTCAACAAGTGATAGCTTTTGAAAGTGTGGCTGAACTCATATCACTGAGCGTTTTCTTCATTGATTATAAACACAGTAAGGGTGGAAATTCCTATAAAAGTTGATGTTCTATGTTGTGTGAATGGAAGTATGGTATCTTGATGGAAAGTGGTAGGTTTCACTGTGCAAGCTCCATAAACACAGCCCGCCGCCTTCTTTTTATTTTTAATAACAGAATTGTTTCATTTTCCCCTTCCTTTTCCTCTCTTCAAATCCTCCCATGTATGTCTCCTTGCTCTGTTTCAAATTCATGGATTCTTTTCTCATTAATTGTTTCTACATGCATGCATATATGTGTGTATATATTCCTAAATATATAAAGAAAACTTGTTCAGTCTGTATAATTTTCAGGGCTGAATATTTGGTACTGGACAACTAATTAGTGTATTCATCCCCGGGGAAGACTATTTTTCCCACTCTCTGCATTCCCTAGTAGTCAATAGTTCTTTATCTAGGGTTGAGACCCTGTGTGTCCCATGCCCCTCCCATCCACATTAGCATGTGTACTGGTATCATCCTTGTTCAAGTCATGTTTAGGCAGCCATGTTTCTTAGAGTATAGTTTGACAAGGGTATGGTCTTGTCCAGTATTAATGCCCCAGCCTCAAGTGAGTGACAAAACTGTCCTCAGGTAAGGTGCATGGGGATGGCAAAGCCTTCTTTTAGTCCAAGGGGATATGTTGACAGTGCACAGAAAATGTCCACCACAGCTTTCTCCTTCTGGATGTTTACATCCTGAAGACTGATCTCTTAGATAGAGTACTTCTACCTAGGTTAACTAAACCTGCCTCCTTGTTCAGATGTATGCAATAACCCACCTCCCTGTTCAACTGCATAAAAAAAAAAAAAAAAAAAAAAAAAAAAAAAAAAAAACATGTTGAACTTCCAGGATGCTACAGCTGTCCACCAGAGAGCATAGGCCACCTAGTTCCAACTTTTCTGTGTACATGTGTCAGCTGGTTTGTTTTTTCTTTATTTTCTCACCACCCTAGTTAGGTCAAGCCCTAGAACTGTGTAAAGAATGGCATACAATCAAAATAAATGTTAAATGTATACATGTACATAGATATAAATGTGTATGCCTTGCACTTATATGTATATAAATGTGTGAGTACATTCATTTGTTTTGCTTTTGCATTTCATTTCGTTGGGAGAGTGGGTGGAAGTATGTGTGCCTCACATGTCAAAGGCCAACTCTTAGGAATCAGTCCTCTCCTTCTACCATGCGGATTTCAGGAACTGACTTTATTTAGGTCATCCAACTTTTCAGAAAAACCACCATTACCCACAAACCACCTCGGTGGACTGAGTATGTTTATCTGTGCAGGTTAAGCACTCTGACCCAACAATCTGTATGAAATGCTGAAAATATGATACATTAGGGGCATCAGCACTCCTGACCTCATATTATAGGTCCTAGGCAAAATATAGATATGCCAATACTGTATAAAATTACCTCCATGGCTGAGAGACAGTTCAAAGAGGTAAAGGTGCTTTCCACAGGAGTCTGACAACCTGAGATCAACATCTGGAATCCATATGAGAAAGCTGGATTTGGTGGCATGCGTCTGTAACCCCAGCAGAGATGGGGGATTTCTCAGAAGTTTGTGGGTCATCCAGCCCATAGCACATAACCAAAGACAAAAATACTGTGATGGCCAGTCTCAACAACATAGAAGGGAAGAACCCCATGTTCCCCAATTTGTCCTTTGGCTTCCACAAATATACTATAACTTGCCAGTCCCTATTATTCCAATCAAACAACTTTTAACTACCTACAGACTTTATTAGGTGCTGAGGAAATGTAAATGAATTTCATGTTCAGACTCGGGTCCCATTAGCAATAGATGTCATTATGGATATGAAAATATTGCAAAATGTGGACAATAAGCCTAAAAGTCAAAAATAAGAAATTCCTCTCTCCCGTTTTTGCCACCTGTCATGCCAGACTTTTGCTCTCTTGGTAAGAAGAAAATCTATTTTTCACTCACCAGGAAACTAGTAAGAGTCTCATCCAAAGAACACAAGGTTTCAGGACATGCAAAGAGATAAGCCACCAACTCTTTCAATCATGACACTCCATTTGATTTATCAAGGGAGATATTTTTAACAAAATTTCATTTTTTGTAATTATCAGTTTGTATTATACAATGATAACAATTCAAAAAAATTTTTAAGTCTTATAACACTATAGTGAAAAGTTTTTGGAAAAATAATATATTTATACATTTTATGTATAAATAGTCTGAACATATATTTATATGAATTGTATGATAAGGTGATTAATAAATAATATAAAACTGACATTATACTACATTAAGATAAAATTCTGAATGGGGATGGGAGTGGAAATACAATTTCAAGAAAATAGATACTATAAAATATCTAATTAAGAGTTTGTTCCTATATATTTAGAAGAATGTTGAGCCTCAAGAAATAAATATCCAAAATACATATATTCCATTTGGTACATTAACATGTTTTGTTTTTAAGTTTAGTATGTGTAATACTGGGTAGCTGGAAAGATGGTTCAAGAGTTAGGAATACATACGGCTCTTCTACAGGGCCTAAGCTGGATTTCCAGCATGCATGCTGGGCAGCTCACACCTGCCAGTGACTCCTGATGCCTCTGCAGACACTAGCACTCATATGTGCACACACATACTACATCTATACACAAACACACACATGCAAATATAATAACAATCAAGAACAGTGGCAATATATGAAGTTATATTACATTGACTTAAACTCATGACAAACTATATGTCAAAAAATACTCCAAGTCTAAAAATATCACTGTTTTCTAAATATCTTTTGAGGGGTTCCAGACATAAAAACCTCAAGAGTACTGAATTCTTGCTTTGTCCTATCTGTCTTCTTAATAGCTTTATAAAATTATCCAGGTGTATGGACTTAACTTTGATGAATGCTATAGTCATAAGTATATGAATTTATAGGGTGTTAGAAAGTACAGAGTCACATTAATGGACTCTATTCACTGGAAAGCTTCCAATGGCCCACAGAGAGAACTCCTGAGTCTATTACTTCAAGCAGAGTACCAAACAAGAACCCAAGAACAGAATAAAAATACATGAATTCTGACACAGAATAGAAGGCTTTTTTGAAAGGCTGTTCTAGACTACAAGACAAGACTCCTTGCCCTTCAGATTCTAACTCCACTGTCTGAATGACAAGTATCTCTTCTTAAATCTCTAACACTCTTTAGGAAGATAATTACAGGTAAATAATACCAGAAGAATCTAGTTTTAAAACACTTTAACTAAAAGGTTCATTTTCAATATCAGTCTTAGAGGAAGGTAATACTTGACTTTCAACAATATGTATGAATTTTATGTCTAATTTGTTCAGCTTCACTTCAACATTCCTTGAAGTCTACAGATGCAGATTTGAAATCTATGTCTGTTGATTTCAATGACAGTGTTTGAGGATGCACAACTCTAGGGTTTATATAAATTAAGGCATCTCCATTAGATGCCTTGTACCAGAGGAATTATAATTACACTATTACCATGGCAAGTTAAGTCTAGTGCCTTAGGTTAACAAATATTTGTAACAAGTTGTATGGAAGTACCCCAGCTCTGCCTTCAGGATGTTTAGGGTTTAGGTAGGATTAGGAAAGGTTGTGGCAAGACAACAGACTCAGAATAGCTTTTAAGTAGGAGGGTCATTGGCTCTCTGAATATAATGTATGAGCCATCCAAAAGGGCATGTTAAGAATTAATGTTAATAAAATGATACATTAATGTCAAACTAAATAATATGAATTTGACTGATTTTTCTCCAGCTAACTCATCAACAGTCAAGAACTGTCTTATTTTTACTCACATAGGAGTACACAGAGTGGCATAGGTCAGTGCCTAGCTCACTACACTTCCATGTGACAAAGTTTATCAATGGTGTCTTTCAAAATCACAGCGGATTATTGGGATCTGAAAACTGTATTAGGCTACGGCTAAACAGTATTTGTACTAACAGTTTACTTATAATAAGGAATTCATTTTTGAGGTTCCCTCTTGGGATAATAACTTAAGAAAGTTAACAAGGCAGTGGCAAGTGAAGTTGAGCATGATATAAAACAGGAGACAAATAACATGCAGAAACAACGTGTTCTCCTATAACCATTCTTACCAATACTGCAAGCCCCTGGTTAGATGGAACAGATGTTCTGCCTCTAGTCAGTAGCCATGTCTATCAGTTATGAGGTACTTGTTCTACTTTGGGAATTGTGTTAAATATTTACCCTTTATGATTATAAGGAACAAGATGAGAGAGGTCAAGTGGCCTCCCAAGGTTCAGAAAACTGGAAACTAACAGAGCCAGGATTCAAGCAAGGCACAGCTGCATGAATTCTAGAACCATCATCAGTGAGTTCCAGTGATATGTATGTACATGAATGTATATCAATGTCATATGAACTATAAGAATGGCTTGCACATGAATGGAATGAGTAACACTGAAAAGATATACAATGATCTGGGTTGAGCTTTGTATAGTCCTGTGTGAGACTATCATTTTGCATGTTGTGGCCAGGGAAGCTGTCACATTCCTGTAACCCCCTCACTTAAGATGCAGAAGCAGGTGGAAAACCATATGTTTTTCCAGCCTTGGCTAGCAAATAAATCCCAGGCCAGCCTGGGATATAGAGTAGGACCTTATTTCAAAACAACAGGAACAAAAGTCCCGAGAACCACTTTACCACACATTAACAACCTAGCATCCATATTTTGACAGGATTCCAAATGTTGTATTTAGTTCTACACCAACAGCATACACAAAACAAATGAGCCATGCTTTAGGTCTATTCATAATCTCACACCAGCCCAGTTTGACCAGAAATATTTAAACTATTTAGCTGCCACATTTAAAAAAACAACTTTAGGAGCAAAATCCAGAATAACAACAAGCATTTTGCACACGTAGAAGTGTATTTGACAGTTCATATTTCAATTCTGTTTGTAAATTGCTTTTCAAAGAAATCCACAGATGATATACCTAGTACATGCTTGATTTTTGAAAGTTCTAAAATGTAGTGTTATATTTTTCTATTACTTTGTCTAATACATTTTCATGTAGGAGAAATCAATAAGATTTAGCTTTCTCCAGGCATGTGTTACTGCTGCATTGCTTACGGTTACACCCCATGGCTCAAAACTGATAATTTAAAAATGCCCAAATGCTCCCTCAATACCACAAGAGAGCACAGTCTACTGAAAGCATCAGGCCAGCACCTAAGGTTATTCACATGCCAATGGAACACCTGGAGAGAATTTTAGATGTGGAAAGACTGGTAAAGGACTAAGTTAAATAATGCACATTGCACATTCTATACCCTGAAGTCTATAGCAGCCACAAAGCCTTTTTTTTTTTTTTCACCTTCCAGCAAGCTAGAACTCACCAAAGTTAACAAATGAAGATTTATATATACCTCTATGGCAACTATTTTGGTTATTTTTCTATTAAGTTGCTATGACAAAAGCAACTTAAAGGGGGAGGGAGTTATTTTAGTTCGCAGTCCTGTGTTGTTGTAGCCCATCATGGCAGGGAAGTCACAGCAGCAGGAACCGGCAGCAGCTACTCATACTGTATTCCCAGTGAAGACGCAGAGAGTGAGGAATGCTTATGCTCAATACATTTTCTCTTTAAAACCAAAAATAAAGATTTTTTTCCAAAAATCTCATTTTATAAATTTGCATTTATCATTTGCCCTTGATTTCTGATTCTAACCATCGGTACTGAATGATGTGTTTATCTAATTATTCCTTATCATTAAAACATCAGATATTGGGGTAAGAAATTGAATGATCAGAGGAGCTGTGGAAGGGCCACCACCAATGACTTCCTACATCTCTTCCATCCTCCATCCCAAAGGGTTGGGATCCTTTCTCAGCCCTGCCTTATTACTTCCTATCTCCTATCCGTCCACAGTCTTCCAAACCTCTATGATTCATATTGGTCAGGTAGTGGCAAACTCCAGTCTCTGATTAAAAGCAAGCTTTATTGTCAGAATGCAATAAAAATATCATACAGCAACTGACCATATGGATGATGCATGCTCTCTGTGAAATTCAGCCTGGGAAGAAGCCCAAGGCTTAGCATGTCACAGGACATGACTTCAGATGATCTGTGTTCTACAATGTTTCCTCTTCCTACCTGTGTGGTCATGAGAAGGTCACTTGTGCTCTTCAGTGAAGCATGAACTCTTACTGCCAGCCATTGCTATTAGAATCAATAAAAATAGTGCTCAGAAAGTACTCAACATCAGAAACAGCACACAGAGAATGCTTAGTAGCAATGTATTACTACTCCACAGAAGAGGCTAATGTATCAATTTATGAACTTAAGAGAGTGGTCATTGAAAGCACAACTTCCTGGTTGCTTGCCTTTGAACAGTGTCCTAATATTTCTGACCCCAGTTTATAATCTTTAAATTGGAACTGAAAAAAAAATTAACAGAGTATATCCAAGGCTTAACCTTAGAACAGCTACAGAGTAAGAACCCAATGGGGATCCCTTTCCAATTAAGACAATGGGGGGTGGGTGAAGAAATGGCTCAGAAGTTAAGAGGACAAAGTTCCATTCCAAGAGATCATATGGGGTCACTCACAACTATCTGTACATCCAGCTCCAGGAGATCTGATACCCTCTTCTGGACTCTGTGGGCACCTGAAATCACACATGTGCACAAGCAGGCACGTGCACACACACACACACACACAAAACAAAATAAATACATAAATAAAACAAATACTTAAGTAAAAGAAAAGCAAAAGGACAATGAAAAACATAAGAATTTTGACTGTCCACCTCTGGAGGGTCTGTGTTCCTGTACTCTTAGGAACACAGTGAAAGAAGAGGGCCAGTAGCTGGATCAAGTCAAAGAAACACTTAAGGCTAGAGAAGGAAATGTAACACATAAGAGAGAATGAAAAAAAAAGCTGAGTATATGACTAGGTTAGTGAGGAAGCAGCTTAGCAACCAGGGACTGAGTCAACTTCCCCAGCATAAACTTCTGTAGAGCAGCCTACAAACCACAGAGGGAACCAAACTGTTTCTTTGAATGGAATCGAGTTTCTTCTTAAACAACATAGTAAGAACCATCCATATCTATATAGCAAAGGCATAGATAGAGCTGCCATCTCTTTCCTTAGGGGAGTGGTTCTAGGACCACCATGGAGTCCATACCTACAGATGCTCGAGTTTCTAACATGAAGTGGAGCAGTACTCGCCCACAACCCACACATGCCATTCTCTACACGTTATAGCATCTCTAAATTATTTGTAATGTCTAATACAATGTAAATGCCTTATTAATAGTTCTCAGTGGAATATCTCAGGAATAATGGTTAGAAAACAATCCTACAAGGTCAGTACAGATGCAAGCTGTATTTCTGAGTATGTTTCACTGGGAGTTAAATTCCATTTGTGCTTACTTAGCAGACATTAAAGGCTAACTGTACTTACACTTCTTGACTGCTCAAAACTGTCTCCTCCATGAGAAAAGGCACAAGAGTGGGAGGAGGGGTAGTGCTCATGCATACAGTAATGGTGGTATCATCTCAGAGAATTCAGAACTATAGAATTGCTCTTGCTTAAACCACTAATGAGAAGATGAAGAGGAACCACTGAGTTTTGACAGTTTAAGGATTTTATCCTGTGGTGTTTCGTTTTTGTTTTCACCAGACGCGAAGGATGCATTTTATTTGATTAGATTTTTTCCCCTCATTTTGATGGTAATTCCACATATAACATGTAGAGGTGGTTGTTAAGTTGAGTGCTGACATATTACTGTTTCATTCTGTAATGCAATTTCTTTGGTATGGTCTTTATGTGAACATTTCATACAAGCAAAAAAGACCTTAGTGATGGGCTGTACTTTAGCTTAACAAGATTGTCACTGGGAATCAATTCAAACCAGTTTGCACTCTCAGACAACCAGTCAAGCAGTTAATAACTGAGAAAATTCCCCAGCTAATTTGCCAGTTGAGAACTCAGTGGTTATGAGCTTCCCATAACTTATCCCTAGTACCCTACTCAACACACTGTCACCCAAAATTCCACACAATGGCTGGTGTGCAAGAATCCTCTCTGTCCTTGTTTCCTACAAAAAAAAATATTCTTGCCCGGGCCTATTTATATTCCAGTGACAGAGTGACAGATATGACAGACAACAGACAGAAAAGGCCAGCATCTAACTGCCTGCTTGCACCCCTCAGGAAGTTCTAATACTGTGAGGACATAATGCTGTCATCTCTGAAGACCCTTAGGGGATGGTATAAAGGAAAAGCATGTCCCCTGTTTATCTGGCCCATTTGAAGCTTCTCCCTAAGCTCAAAGTTCCATAGAGCCAAAAGCACAATTTAGTCATAAAAAAGGTTTTTAGGAGGTACAATGCAGAATATTAAATATCCCCGCTAAGTCAAACTAGTCCAGAGGATAATAAGGACTCTTCCCAGGGTCTCCTGGGGGTGACATGTCAATAACAACTAAGAAGCAGGAGTCTACTGCACTAGATGTAGGATGGGCTAGTCCTCACTGTCTGGGAACCCTTGATCCCTATGGTCTGGACTAACACCTACAGATATCTGGATATGCCTCAATTTCATTTCCTGGTAGTTGAAGCTGTAGGGAACAGGAAAGGGAAACAATTGTAGGGAAGGGTATGCACAATGCGAAAAACAGAACAGGCCTAAGAACAGCAGCATACTACACCAGATCTAGTTGATTCTCACAGCAGAATAGTCTTTCCAAACAATTTCTTAAAGTATAAGCTTTTCTGGAATGCTATATGTGAAATCCAACCAGATAGTAAGAATGAGCTAGCACCTTGGAGATAAACATAGCATCTAGACCAACATCTTCATCTAAGAACTAAGGAACTGACATGAAAGCTTAGGAAGCCATCCTCAAGGTTCCCACTGCATCAGAGGCAATGTTGGAGCTTGAAATGCGTTCTTGATTTCCTATGGGTGATAAAATTCTGTGCATGGGTCAGGAGAGAGTATGTTCTTAAGACCCAAACATAGTTATTCTATTCCAGAATATGTAGAGATTTTCTACAGAAGAGTTTAAGGAACCAAACTGGGCATATTGTTCATGGCATATTGTTCTCCTAAATGTTCCTACTTTCCTTGCAGAACTGCATCAAAAAAGCCTGTGCTATGGTCCCAATTATCCCTGGATTCTCAAGCTAACTTTCTATGTAAGTATTGACAGCAGACTATTGACACACATGAGCAGTATGCAAGGAATGTGCTTCCGGTACAGTGCCTGGATACACAAACACATGTGTGTAAATAAAGCACATGCAATTGCAAGACACCCTGTTGGAAGCAAATGGATACAAAAGCTTCTCTGCATGTCTCTCTGGCTCAGTAGCAGTGTTTGTACTAAAAGGATAAATCCAAAGTAAGAAAATTCATTTTTAATATCAATCATTTCCCTTCATCTTTTGAAAGCAGCTATGTAAGCTAAGGTATGGGAGACCTAAGACCAGATCACTTTGGGATGGAACCATAAGGGAACAGGGTAAAATAAAGAGATGGTTCAATGGTTCAAAGTGTCTGCTGGTCTTACAAAGGACTGGAAGTTCAGTTCAGATCTCAAAGCACCTTCTGTAAACTATTACAGTCTGTAAGTCCAGCTCCCTGATAATCCAAAGTATCTTCAGACCTCCCTGAGAAAACCAATATATGGGTGTATACAAACACACACACACACACACACACACACACACACACACACACCATGACATAGGAAGGGGGAAATTGTAGAGGGAAAGATGTAGAGGGAAAAATATTCTGTTGACCACAGATTGTCTTACGTGGATTCTCTACGTGGGGCTATAATATGTAAATATAATATTTAAATCCCCTGCCCGTTTCTCACTCATCAGTTTTACTGCAAAAAAAAAATTAATTTGGATTAGTTTAACTACTTCTGTTTATTTTTTTTTATTAAAACAATTTTAAAGCTTTATCTTCCTCTTTCAATCCTCCAGATTTTGTGAAGTAGAAAAACTTTTTCTGTTTTGTTCTTGGGGACATATTTTCTCACAAGTCAAGAGAATTGTCTGTTGTGATGATGAAAAGTCGAGTTTTACACTTTAGTGCTGCCGCATTGATCACATTTCTAATTCTGGCTCCCTGAGCACAGAGCAAATTAATCCTGCTCTTGGGGTTGACGTGACAGGTTGGAAGAAAATACAAAAGCAGATTCCAGAGAACCTGTGCCTCACTGAAGTGGTGACTGATGACCATTTACTAACTTCAGAGTCGACTACTCTTTGGCAAATTAATAGACTCAACTGTAACTCCATCATTATATTGCCCGGATTTCAAGAACTACTTTTTATCCCCTGCACAATGCATTTTTAAGTAATCACATTTCAGAATGGTTTTAGATAATTTTTTTAAACACAAAGATTGAGTTCTGGGAAATGTAGTAACTAGAGTTATGCCTGTGTAGCCTGGTTAAGGAAAGAGTTAATACAAGAAAGCACACACTGTTGGAAAGAAAGATGAACTTTGAAACTCACAAAGGCAGTAAAAGAACAGGAAATGTGCTGAGTAACAGGCATTATGCTAGATAAAAACTAAGTCAAACATCCTTCCAGACACTTGACTTCCCAGAGAAGGCAAGAGCATCAAACCCTCATGTTTAGGACAAGGCAGGATACCCTGGAGAAGAGAGCCTGGCTGGCTACCATGACAAGCCTGAAGCTCTCAGAAGCCTCAAATACAGTTGCTGTTTTCTGCATGAGTCCTCTGCCTGTGTGGTCAGCAGAAGTAAAGAAGAATCTTTATGCTACTCAGTGAGTCCGGGTATGGCTTGGAGGGCAGTGAGTGGATGCTATCTTGAGGTGGGCATTGCCATTTAAGATGGTCCTTCCCTGTGGATCTGACAACAGGGAAGCATAAGTCAGGGTCCTGAAGTAAAGTGTCATTCCAACAAGGGTAGAGACAGCAGGGAGATGGTTGGAAAAAGTGGAAGGGCTATTTTGATGTTATCTTATCTTTAAAAATGTATATTTAATGTATTACCTTTCTTGAATTTGTGAAATTTTGCTTTTAAAACATTTTCTCTTCTATTTTAATTTGTTATGATTGCTTGCATTTTCTATCTTCCCTTCATTCATCTACTTACTTTTCCTTTTATTTATTTAAGCTTGCTTCTCTTCTGTTTTTCCCACAACTTCTTTCTTTTATCTTATTCACTTACTAATTACCAAAATTAATATTTAACTTCATAGTATATCCTGTGTACACACACACACACACACACACACACACACACACACACACACACTTCTATATCTTATATGGTTTGATGTAATTGGTGTTATAGCAGCTTGTATGACAATGGTGACTGAGCTTTGAGGAGCCCGCTACCCAGTACAAAGATGACCAAAACACTGGAGGACATCAAGCCAAACAGATGCACAAATGGCATCACAGAAATAAAAGGAATAGGTAGTTAATATGAATTCCCCCAAAAGATCATCAGAAAAATACCACATAAATAATTTTAAAATTGGCTAGTAACAATGGTCAGTGAAACAAAGAAGATACAAACAGATGAACTCAACCCAGGATCTAAAAGGGAAAGTAAATTACAGCTAATAAAAAGTCAGCAAGATAAACTTTTGAAAAGTCAGCCATATGGATGAGAAAGAAAGGAAGCCAGATTTTTTTAAAAAAATAGAAATGTTCAAAATTTAAAATTCAATGAATATTAGAACTGTTCATCATATGTAATGGCATTGTATGGCTGGTACACATGTCATAATTTGATGATATATGTATTTTTAAAAACCTTTGTAATTTTGTGAGGGATGAAAATAATTAATATTCTGAAGTTAATTCCTTATTTAATTATGAAAATTGGCTTCTGTAATATCTATGCACATGTCTCTTCTGAAATCCCATTGTCAACTTCTATAACCAGAGACCCAATAAGATTAATGATGCTTAAAATATGTATGAGAATCTATTAAAATTTAGTTTTTCAATTATGAAAAAATATAAAATTCAATGAATGAAAACACCTATGGGAAAAGTTATCAAAAGACTCAAGTAGAGAAAAGAATATAAAAAATATGGGGAAAAGTCAAAGAAATGCTGTATTTAAAGATCCATAAAGAAAAATATTCAAGCATGGAAGTGGGTTACAAACAAGAGACCAAATATAATAATCTATGGGGTGAATAATGTGGAATGCATGAAAGTTCCTGTTGTCTTCATCCTTTCTGGATGTGTATTATCCATTTTTATATTTGGGTATCAGATACTGTATTAAACATGTGGTTTGTTGTCCACTGTCTTTTTTTTTAAGCAATATAACATTCCCACCCTTTACATACAATAATATTTCTGAAATATATCTAAGCTTTACAAAGAAAAACATTTAAAATGCATTTTCTTGTTTTGCCAGCCAAGCAGTGATGGCCAGTTTTAATGCATATGGTGCCATAGACTATACAGACAAAATAGATGTGCCTTTAGAGGACCGGCAAACAAGAACACATGCATTTTATCTTTATATGTAGTTGTCAATTTGAAGTAGTTTGGCTACAATAAAGATGGTTCTTTATTACTGCTAATGAAGCAAATGGGGTTTTCTTTACCTCACGTAATTAGCAGTCTAAAGGAAGGGGGTTGCTGTCATTGATTCAAATGCTCAGAGAGTTTGTTAGATGCTAAGAATCTTGTATATATATTATGTTATTCGTCCAACAGATGAAAGACTATTCCTCCTGAAGACCAGAAGTGAAGCTCATTTTCAATGCAAGAGCTAGATGTTGACGCTGTAGGGGCAGTTTTCAGAAATGGCTGATTCTACAATGTTTCCCTGTGTTAAATGAACTATGTGTTCCCTGTAAAGATACAGGACATTAGAAAAGTCAGTGTGATAGTTAGTTTTTAATCAAACAGACACAAGCTAGAGTCTTATACAATATTTACTTTTTATTTATCCTTTGATAATTTCACACATTTACAATAAATATTGATAATGTCTATCACAACTGCTCTACAACTCCTTCAAAAGCTTCCCCAAGTTCAGACATGTCCAGTTCAACTTCAAGTCACTTCCATCATCCCATTCATACCCCCACCACTAAATGCAATCAGTGCTGCACTATGCACATGAGTGTAGGGCCATCCACTGGACCATGGGCAATCTATCATAGAACACACTGCTGGAGGAAACTACTCTTCCTCTCCCAAAGGAATGTTTTGGATATTTTGTATCTATGGATGCCAATAGCTCCTCTGCTGATGGTGGGCCTTCATGAGACCCCTCCCATCCATATTGATATTTTGACTGCATTGGTCTTGCACAGCTCTTATGCAGGCAACCATAGCTGTTATGAGTCCATGTGTGGAATGGTGTTGTTATGCCCAGGAGACACCAGTTTGCAGCATTTTTCTCCAACCTCTGGCTCATCTAATCTTCCTCCTGCCTCTTCTCAGTGACCCCTGAGCTTTGGGATCAGTGGGGAGGGAACTGTGACACAGAAGTCCCAGTTCTGACTGAGCATTCTATAAACACTGTCTGTACTATGGCTACTTGTGTGTCATTGTATTGAATATAATCCACTGCAAAATGAAGATTTTCTAATGGGAGTTGAAAGTTCCATGTCTATTGATATAAGGATATATATTTAGAAGATGGTTGATACTATGTCAATTTTCTAACTTCATTTTGTTTGGATATATGCACAGGAATGGTATCAATTTTAGTTTTGGGAGGAACCTCCACACTTTTTTCAAAATGGTTGTACTAATTTATATTCCAGTCAATAATGACTAAGGGATGATTATTTTCCCCCCACATTCTTCTTAGATTTCATTATTATTATTATTATTATTATTATTATTATTATTATTATTATTTTAGTATTTTTAATAGTGGCCACTTGGAATTGGGTGAGCTAAAATTTCAATATAATTTTGATTTGCACTGCTCTGACAGAGATACTGTTTATTTTTTTTTCATATTTTTCATCTTTTGTGTTTCCTATTTGTGATGTTTCTGCTCAGATCACTGGCCCACTATCGTTTTGATTCCTGTTGCTGTGTTGTTCATGCTAATGTTTTGTGCACATATCCAATGTCAGACAGTTGTCTGGGGGAATGCTCAACAAAGATTTCCTGAGGAAGTGTTCAGATTTAGAGTGTCTAGATGTAGTTCTGTTTGAGGAGTGAGCCGAACATTGAAGACACAAGGAACTGTAAGTGTAAACCACAAAGAAATGGGAAGGATGTCAACCAAGTAAAAAGTATGGTGACTACAAGACAGAAAATCTGAAGATGAGTGCTTTATTGTTGTTGTTCGTTTGAAGGTAAGTTTCGATAATTAAGAAGGAGGGATAGGAAGAGGATCACACCACTTTCACAACCTGGTACTTGGGTAGGAAGTGTCACCAGAGTCGCCTGATCCTCACAGATTGCTACTGTTTACCACAGCTTACAACTTTAGCATTTTACATTTCTGTGAAATTATATTTAAATATATTTATGTTTAAACTTCTATTTAGCTGATTCTGGGATGGTTGATGAAATAAACCCCAGGGCTATGGTTTTATTTCCCTCTAGCATTTAACCTATAACTCATATAATTTATCATTCACTCTTCCTATGCGCTTGTTTTTCTATGGACTATAATGTATTTGTATCTGACATTATTTCTGAGCCAGATTTGTTAACGCATTAAGTAAAAGTTTGATATACTCTAGCTAAGAATATTGTTTAACTTTCTGGAACTTAAATCTCTGCAGGTAGAGAGGCAGCTCAGAGCTGCTGATACAGCGGTATGGACCTGGGAAGGACCACCACATACCTTTGGAAGAGGAAGAATAGGGAAGTTGCTAGAGAACTGCTCTTGTGATCCAAACTTTTCATCCACTATTTCATGAGACTCTGATTGTCTGAAACTCTGGTAATGGCTAAATTTTAATATGCTGCTAGTTGGGTAGGAAGGGGGATAATTTAAGGTCCAAAACATGGAAAACCTAAACCTTATTTTAATTTTGGGTGGTGATAAAATAGGTTCTTTCTTCCCTTCTTTATTCCTACATGTATCTAATATTTATCTAAATAAATCAGTCTGATAAAATATAAACTATATTTATAAAGATAACACACAAATATTTCCTGAAATTCAATACTGAAATTTTAAACAGTAGACTTAATATACAAAAAGAAAAACTAGGACTTAGGAAAATATACAACAAAATATCCTTTATAGACCAAGAAAGAAGTAAAGCTGTAGGACATTTGTCAGAGCATTTGTCACCCAAGCATGGAAACTGTGATTTTTACCCCAAGTCTTGTAACCTTAGGACTAGGAAGACAGGACAGAATGGATCAGAGTCTCAAGGTCAATCTTGGCTACAGAGAGAACCTGAGCTCATCTTGGGATACATGAGAATTTGTGAAAAAAAATTAAGAAACATAAATTAATAGATATATCTTATTAAATGTACAAAGGAAATGTTTGAATTCTCGGTATACTTTTCTGCTATTGGTTTTCAAAAATACAATTAGTGAAAGAAATGTAGACATCTCAGTTTTCTTACAAATCACTAGGAACTTCTATTTTACAAATAGAATCTTGTAAGATTCATGGCAGGACCACATTACTAACCCCAATATTTTTTTACCTTTTAGATTGAGTTCAATATAATCAAGCAACTGTTCTTTGCATATAATTTTTATTCTAACTAAGCGTACAACCAATCATTCTTTCCCTCCCCCCATTCTACTGCTTTAGATTCACACCAGAACATTTTCTGATGACATAGTCATTGCAGCCAAACAGAAATGTGTATTCATACCTTCCATATCTAAGCCATTACATATGCTTGCCGATAAAATTCAATGTTTTTATCTTTAAAAGCATCCATACCCCCAAACACCTATAACATGACTTACAAATGAAAAATTCTTGTTCAAATCTAGCTCCCATACATTGCATATCAAAGTTAAAATAAGCAATTGCAAATTACAGAGACAGGATAAAGATATTCTGTCATTTTGGTACATGGAGTGTGGAAAGTGTGAAAGAAAAACAGCTCATATATCAACAGTATTGCAGTTGTATGGTTATTGAGTTTCTCTAAGCAGGAGTCCCCAAGCGATTACTCAGTTCTGAAGGTCAGGACTTATTGCATAAAGTATCCATCAAAGCCAAGATGATAAAGGATAAGCAGCTTCTGTGTGATTAATAGGTATAAGAACACAAAACAAAGGCATTAAGGAAACCAATGGGTGTTATTGATAGAGTAAACCCCAACTCACAAGAAAGAAAAACATTCATAGAAGCCAGAAAACCATTAAGCTGCTTAGAACACTACTGATGGGCCCCAGGTGAAGCCTTGATAGGAACTTGCATAATTAGAAGATTCCTTCATCGAGTACAAAGAAAAGTATTTGTGTGATTTTTTTTTTTGTTTTGGCTCTTAAAAAGGATAAAACTAAGATAATCTTATAATCAAAGGATTGGTTCTATTACACCTAGAAAATTTCCTGAGTGCTGATGAAAAATTATATGCAAACTGTTATAATGTGAGTATAAAAGGAAATGCATAATTAAAAAAAAACACAAATCTAAAAACCTGGACATCTTTCTCTCTGCTGGTTGATTCTGCCCCTGTATACCAGTCAAGTGTGTACTGGCCTGATGAATCTCCAGGTAGATAGATTTTACAAGAAAAATACAGAGTGACCAGTTAGTCTTGAGTTCTATGCAAACCACAGGTTTCTAATTTAATTGTGTATTCGCCCAAGTGTTTTATGTCTGTATCACCTGCATGCCTGGTTCTGGAAGAGGCCAGAGGAGGGCATCCAATCCCCTGAAACTGGAGTTACAGTTTGGAGCTGCCTTGTGGGTGAAGGGAATCAAACACAGGTCCTCTGAAACAGCATCCAGTGCTTTTAACCAATGAACAATCTCTCTAGCTCCAAAAACAACAGATTTTTTAGTAGGCTTAAAAGTCATTTGTTGTTCATACAACAAGGACATCTGTTCAACTATGTTCATAGCAGCATTATTTGTAATAGAAAGAATCTGGAAGCCACCTAGATGTCCCTTAACCAAATAATGGATAGAGAAAATGTGGTACATTTACACAATGGAGTATTACTCAGTAGAAAAAACAATGGAATCTTGAAATTCGAAGGCAAATGGATGGAACTAGAAGAAACTATCCTGAGTGAAGTAACCCAGTCACAAAAAGACAAATATGGTATGTACTTACTCATATATGGTTTTTAGACATGCAGCAAAGGATCACCAGCCTACAATCCACACTGCCAGGAAAGCTAAGAAACAAGGAGGATCCTAAGAGGGACAGACATTGTCCCCTGGAGAAGGGGAAAGGGATAAGATCTGCCAAGCAAATTGGAAGCATGGGGGAAGGGAGAGGGAGTTAGGGGGAAGGGGAGGGGAAGGAGAGAGGTGGGTATGAGGGAGCAGGAAGATTGAGCCAGGGAAAGAATAGAGGAGAGCAAGAAAAGAGATACCATAATAGAAGGAGCCATTATAGGCTTTAAGAGAAATCTGGCACTAGAAAATGTTCAGATATCTACAAGGATGACCCCAACTAACAATATCAGCAGAAGTCGAGAGGCTATCTTAATTGCCCTTCCCAAATAATGAGATTGATGACTGACTACCTTATATGTTATCCTAGAGCCTTCATCTAGTAGCTGATGGAAGCAGAAGCAGACACCCACAACTAAACACTGAGCCGAACTCCTGGAATACAGTTGCAGACAGGGAAGAATGATAAGTAAAAGTTGTCAAGACCAGGCTGGAGAAACCCATAGAAACTGCTGACCTGAACAAGGGGGAGCTGAAGAATTCCAATCTGATAGCTGGGAAACTAGATTAGAACTGACCAAGATTCCCTGAATGTGGTGTTAGTTGGGAGGACTGGGCAGTCTATGGGGCCTCTCATAGTGGATCAGTATTTATCCCTAGTATACAAATGGACTTTCCTAGCCCATTTCTCAACTTAGACACATTAGGGAGGGCCTGGGTGCTGCTCCAAATGATATGACAGACTTTAAAGACTCTCCATGGAAGGCCTTATCCTCCCTGAGGAGCAGAAAGGGGATGGGATAGTGGTTGGTGGGGGCAACAGGGAAGGATGGGAGAGTGTGGGAACTGGGATTGATATGTAAAACAAGCTTGTTTCAAATTTAAATAAAAAATTATATAAATTAAAAAAATATAAACAAAAAAGTTCATTTGTTGTTTATTGTGGTGACTTGAATAAGAATGATTCCTAGAGGCTCATTTATTTGAACGTTTCATCATCAGGGAGTGGCACTATTTGAAAAGATTAGGAGGTAAGGTCTTGGAGAAAGCATCACTGGGGGTGGGCTTTGAGGTTTCAAAAGCCCACAATAGGCCCAGTATCTCTCTCTGTCTGCTCTCTGGGCATCTGGATATAGAACTCTCAGCGACCGTATCTGCCTGCCTGCCACCATGTTCCTCATCATGATGCTAATGGACTAAACCTCTGAAACTACAAGCAAGTACCAAATAAATGATTTCTTTTAAAAGAGTTGTTATGGTTATAGTGCCTCTTTACAGCAATAGAACACTGACTAAGACATTTATCTAAAATTCAGATTATTATAGTTACTTTTATTTTGCCTGGTAGCTTGGGTTTGATTTTCTTGTTATAACCATTGTCTTTCTTAATAAAAATATGTAACCTGATAACACACTTGAATTATTTTTGACATAAAATATTTGAATTGTTTTGTTATGTGGTTCAGGAATCTTAGATTTGAGATGACAGGAGTTGTCAATCTTCCACAGCCAATTCTGTCCAGAGATGAAGTTGAATATGGTTTCCTGAACTTAGGAATTCTTTCTTTCCCTAAGTCTATTTTTCCTAATAAAAGTTAACCTAGAGTTATTTTTCTCTGAGAAATGTAGGTCAGACTTATCATTTTTAAAGGTAGACTAACCTGTTTTCCGAAACCTGTTAGCATATAAATAGAAAGGAAAATATGCACAGTGGCTAAAAGGTGAACTCCAAGCTATATTGTACATACAGAAAACATTGGTAGCTTGGAGGTAACACACAGGAAATATTAGCACTCCAAGTTCCTTGGGGGAATGACTTTTCCACTACTATCATTAGTTGCCACTCTGTTGCTGTGATAAAACATTGACCAAAAGCAGCCCAGGGAAGGAAATGGTTTATTTAGTTCACAGCTCTCAGTTTTTCATAAAAGAAACTAAGGCAGGAGTTTATGGTTTATTTAGTTCACAGCTCTCAGTTTTTCATAAAAGAAACTAAGGCAGGAGTTTAAGGCATGAACGTGAGGCAGGAACTGAAAGAGATTGTGTAGTAACTGCTTACTGGCTTGCTCACCACGGCTTGCTCAGTTACCTTTTTCTCCATAGCCAGGCCTGTCTGCCCAGGGACAGCACTGTCTACAATGTGATGGACAATCTCACATCAGTCACCATTCAGGAAAATGCCCCACAGACATTCCCCAGGCTAATGTGCAGCAGCCAACTGTTCATTGTCCTTCTTCTCAAGTATGCCCAGGTTTTAACAAAACCTGTCTAAGCTTATGTCCAAAACTAACTGTGACACCTCCTGAGTACTGTATTGTGAGATTAGGTTTAATGACAATTTATCTATATTGAGTCTTGGGTAATTAAAAAATGTGGCATACTAACATGAATGTGGGGAGCTTTCTAAGCTAAAGAAGGCACGTGACTATTCCAAGCCAGGTGACAATTTCATTTCCTAGGCTATCTTATCTGCAATTTGAATTTTTGAATAAAGTGATCACACACATACACTCACACTCACACACACAACCTTTACTCCTAACCTTAACTCAAGGAACAAGAAAGTGTCAATATAAGGTATAACTCTTACTTAGTAAGAGATAATGTGTTCTAACTCAAATATTAGTAACTACAATCCCAAGAAAATGGATTCAGGCTGTATCTAAATGTGAAATAGTATCTAAAATGTGAAAATGGTTCTTCAACTCTATCAACACCAAAACAGAGCTCTCATCTCAAAGGGTTAGCAGGGTATTCTGGAACCAAATATGAGCAAATGTCGGCAGCCTGCGAATACAGGTTTAGTTGACCATGTTCATGTTCCATGTCTGAACATGAAAACAGTTGATGACTTTTTTATACTAATAGAACAAATAAGATATCGGATCAACGAGGCACTTTTCCAGCACATTGATGCAAACATTAAGAGCATGGTAACAATGAAGAGAACAAACCTCTGCTATAGGCCTGACCCAGCTGATGACTCTAGTCTTGTGTTTGGTAGAAATGGTGTTTTGTTATGTTAATACACTCCATCCGGTTTTGATCTGTTGGTCACAGATGTTATCCTGACACAGACAACCAAGGAAAGGGTTACCATTTAGGGGGCAGAAGGTGGGTTGCTGAAGATAATTTGTAATTTGCTCCTGGGTCTGCAATATTCCACCCTCTTCGTATCACTCAAGTTCTAATCAATCTTTGCAAATACATCTTCTTTCCAGCCATTCTCCATCCTTCTTTCATATTCTTCAAAAAAAAAATTACTTGTTTTACTTAAAGAGGAATGAATTTCAGTGTTTCAAACAAAAAACTATGATTGACACATAATAATTATATGTATAGCATAAATATGTTATTTATAAAAATAAATCATATGTTTAATGATAATATAATAAATTAATATATATTTAAAATATGTTATAGTGTATATTAAATGTATTCTATTATAAAATATATTGGATATATTTAGTATGGTAAACAATGAATATAATAACATAATATGATTAAAATAATATACTAATATAAATATATATCTTAGGGTTTCTATTGCTGTGAAGGGACACCATGACTACAGCAACTCTTATAAAAGAAAACATTTAATTGGTGTGGCTTATAGTTTCAGAGGTTTAGTTTATTATCATCATGGTAGGACATTGGTGATGTACAGGCAGACATGGTGCTGGAGAAGGAACTGAGAGTTCTACATCTTAATCCAAAGGCAACAGAAAGTGAACTGTCATACTGGGTATAGCATGAACATAGGAGACCTCACAAGCCCATCCCAGCAGTGATACATTCCCTCCAAAAAGGTCATGCCTACTCCAACAAAGCCATACCTCCTAATAGTGCTACTCCCTACAAACTTCTGGGAGGTCAAATATAAATATATATATATATATATATATACATATATATATATTTATATTCGAATGGCAAAAGCTGGCATGGAAAAGCTTTTAGGATCAGTGGTAAACCATGAGCAGGAAAATGTGAAATAGAGAGTATTAATGCACCAATAATTTAAAACATATCCCTTTCACTTGATATGGGTATAAAATTAGACTGAAATACATTTGCATAAAATTCAAATCATTTATGCAAATTATAGTTAAGAAACTCCTCAAATGCTAAATATAAAAAGGCATTTTATAGCAGGGGCTCCTTTAAAATTTCAGATTTTAAGTAGTTCTTAACCATTGTCCAGACTGACTGTTTGGCCTTCCCCTCGTTCCCAGTGTCTTTTTCTTCCTAATTGTTTCTGTCTGGAAGATGAGACTACTTCAGATCCCTGAAACCTGTGAGACCCACAAATCGAGGCTTACAACATGCATATGTTCTTCTCAGTTTGAAGGATTCCCACAGTATGATCAAGGTTGGGATGCATATGCATATCTTCTGGCTCCCCAGTTTTCTCCTCTACCCATCATAAAATTATTGTCCAAATGGGGATGACATATCTAACCAAGAAGTCTCCTTAATTGGGCCATACTAAGATTATACTCTCATCCTTGTTCATAGAGGGATGGGTAAGTGCACCTGATAATCCAAGAGTCAAAATTCAGAAGTAAAATAACATGAAAGTAAAATGAAAAATTAAAGGAAAATGTTTTTATTTAATTAGGCAAGGCTTTCTCAGAAATTCATAATTGCATGAATAGTAGAGAAAAGATTGATAAATTGAGTATCATCAAAATTAAACCCTTTTGCTCTCCCAAAGAAACTTATGTTAAAAAAATACAAGGCATAGGCTGATAAAAGAAAATCTTTTTAAAGAACATATCTAATAAGAGGGAGGTACCTAAAACACACACACTGGTTATCGACTGAAACAAGGATTCAGGAAATTATACAAAGCCTTAAATTAATATTTTAGCAAAGGAAATATGCAGCCATATGGGAAAAAATGCTACTGGAGAAATGTAAATTAAAAATATAATGGAAAATTATCTTTTTTCAACAAGAACACAAGAAAGGAATCAAGATAAGCCATTGTCATTTAGCATTCTAATTGGGATTCAGGGACACGGGGAGGAGATTTGGGGAAAAGCAAGAAAATCATTCAAAAGTATGGATTTAGAAATGATATATCAATATTGAATCATTAGTAGCAACAAATATGCTAAATTAATGTAAGATTGTTATAGCAGATTTAGAGCAAAGGCTGTGACTCCTGGAATCTTAATAGGATAATCAAAGAGATAAATAGTGGTGAAATGGAAAGGGAGGTATATGCAGTATGGCCACATAGGAAAGACTACATAAAGGAGATTGTTCTAGCTTCCTTTTGCTGATGTGATGAAACACTCTGACCAAAAGCGATTGGGGGTGTGGGGTATCTAGATTACACTTCCAGGTCAGCCTGTCACTGAGGGAAGTCAGGGAAGGAACTCAAGCAAGAACCTGAGGCAGAAATTATGGAGGAATCCTGCTTACTCACTGGCTCATAATTAGTTAGCTTTCTTTTCTTTTCAAATATATTTAGATGGTTTATTTAAAAAGGTTCTTTTGGAAAATAACAATGCATATATTAAGTCAAACATACCCTTAAGTTTGGAAAAGAATCTTAAAGGATTAAGTCCTATGTTTTATTTGTGTTTAATTATTTACAGTGGAAGAACAAGATGTAACAATTAAAATGGATGTAGGCATTGAGTAAAGATATATTAAACTGGAAAGAATGTATTTCCTTTAAAATACAAATATGAAGTTGTCTTCTATCTGGACAAAGACATTTGTAAAGCCAACTTAGTTAGTTTTCTTATATAACTCAGGACCACTTGCCTGGTGATGATAACACTCACAGTAAACTGGCCCTATATGTCTGTCTGCTGTAGGCAATAAGTTAAAGTGGCTCAGAAAATCTGCACTGTACTCACATTTTAAAGAAGAGAAAAGGCGAGCAGAGCTCAACCAACACAAGGTGTGTGGGAGTGGAAAGACCAGGAAAACCCTCCCTTCTGGGCACTACACCACACAGCCACATGACTTCAAAGATCCCTGCTGAGTCAGTGGCTCAACATATTCCTGGACCCTCTCTCTCGTGGGAAAAGAGAGCAAATTCCATGGGACTATATATCCTGAAATCTGTCTTTTACAATGCTGCTAAACTGTGGGAAAGAAATTTTTGAGATGTGCAGTACTCAGTGAGGTAGAAACATGGTTAGAGCCAGAATCTTTAGGTGAAGAGAGTCTTAGGTTCAGAGCAGCCCATGGGACACCAGAAAAGACTTCCCTGGGTTGGGAACATGACACATGAAGGACCACCCAGAGATGTGATCAGCATCTTGAGTCTGACCTTAAAAGGACTGCTTACTGATAGGAACAAATCTGTACCGAGACTTCTCAAGAAATCATCCAGAGTTAAGACCAGAATTCACAACCAAACCCCTGAAGGATCATCTATAGTTATGAATCCCATTTGTGATATAATCTCATGAAAGCTCACTTAGAACAGGCATCTGGGAGCCTGGGAAAGAAAACTGTGAATAGCATAGATTGTATTCACCTCCTTTATTGAATATTTAATGTCAACTTAGCAGGCTGAATCTGTTCTGTTCTGTCCTTGTCTTCTTTCTTTTCATAGCATCTCATCTTCTTTTCCAGTTCTTTATATTTATATGTATCATTTTCTTTCTCAAAGGCATTCACATATGCTGGCCTGAATTGCAGGCCCTCTGTGTCTCAGCCTCTGGAGACTGTTTCTGGTTATCCAGGTAACAATGCACCACAGAGCCTCAGCAAACAAGAAGAAGCTAAACTCCAAAACAGTAGACAGAAATAAATCATTAAAATCAGTGTAGAAATAATAAAATAGAAATGAAAGGAAAATCAAAGAAACAAAGAGCAAAGATGTATTTTATATGAAAACTTCTATTTTAAATACATTGTGCATTATGTCATGTTATAGAAACATGTTTAAACATAGTAAGTTGTATTAAATGAACCCAAAAATTGTGTTTTTAAAAAAAATTCATTGTGCATACAACTAAAGCCGGTCACTGGCAAGAGCTAGTGTAAAGCTTGCTTGTTTGGAGTTCATGTCTGTAAAGTCTACTTGGAAAATGAGCTCAATTATACAAGAGGAAAAAAACATGTCTATGAAGGACTGAGCGTAATGCATTTTTAAAGGGTGAAGGTAGTGGACTTCTGAGGGTAGTAGTTGGATGCTCTTCCTTTCAGTTAGATCATGAAAAGCAGAAAATGTATCACTGTTTCATTACTTTCAAAGGCAGCTTAGCCTGGAGGCAGAAGAGTTTCTAGAAAAGACTGTGGCGACTGGCTTGGAGGATAATGGGAAAGTCCTGCATTTGTGTTAGCTTTAGCCTTGGTATAATGACAACATGTTTGAAAAACAGGTCGAAAAGCTGTTGCATAAAAACAAAATATATTCAAAGACTTTATGAACAAATGTCACACTGTGGTCTACCACATCAAACATTGATAGTGTCTTCTGCCTTTTATACTCATGGAAAAAAGTAGGGGAAAGTATCACCTACTGATAGTCAGAAGTTGGTCTGGTACCAAACAAATGTTATTTTTATTATTCATTAATACTCTTTTGGGATACCAACATCAAACAAGTTTATTCTGACATCGTTGTAAATTGAAGAAACTCAATCACTACATAACTTCTAGGCAGAGACAAAACCCAGGTCACTGTTCTAACTATGAAGTACAAAATACCCAGTCTCCTCTTAGATAAAAATAGTGACTGCTCTTTCTTTGCTAAGTTTGCTTTCATTCTACTCTCCCCTTTCTGTAGATAATATTTATTGGGAAAATAAATTGCCAATTTTTTAATGCTTCCCTTATATATCTCCCAACCAAAGCTCCCATTTTGTAATTTGTTTAAAAAAAAAGGTTTATTTTTAATTTTTGTACATGGGTGTTTTTCCTGCACATATATGTCTGTGCATCATGTGGGTGCCTATTGCCCAAGAAGTCCAGAAGAGGGCATCAGATCTCCTGGAAATTGAGTTATAGGTGGTTGTTAGCCACCATATGGGTGATGGGACTCCAACCCAGGTTCCTTGGAAAAATAGCTTTTACTCTTTAAGTGTTAAGCCATCTCTCCAACTCCTCTTAATAGGCTTTTGCACGCCTCTGTTCCAATGAGTATTACTTTTTCAACAGTAGGAAGGGTTCGTTTGATTTGTGGTTATAGTGAGATAAGGGTCTGTTGCCTGGGAAGCATGACACCACCCAAGCAAGGCTGATGGCAAGAGCTCACATCTAGACAATGAGCACCAGGCAGAGAGCATCCTGGGAACACTGCAAAGCTTTTAAATCTCTAAGACTGCCCTCAGTGATATACTTTCTCTCACAAGGCCACACCTTCAAAACATACTCAAGTAATGCCACAAGAGTATTAAAGACAACTCAGGTATTACTCTCAGACTCATTCATATTGGTCGTAACTGGAGAGCATCAGTACATGGGAATAAACAGCCACATCGGTTACGACCTCAACGTCCCATCCAGAATAAAAGAGGACTTTGAAAGTGGCTGAAATGATTCTGCCCAATCTGAACGCGATTTTCTTCCAGGTGTGGGTCAGTAGCATTTCATTCTATCTCTGCTCAGTGGAGCTATTTTTTTTCCTGTTTAATGAATGCAAATGATTTATAGATTGTTTTGAGATTCATTATTCAGATAGCAGGTAAACAGCATTTACACATTTATCCTGCTGTGACCTTACTCCAAAAACCAGCCAGATTAAATGACCAAGCAAAACCTAATGGAGCACAAACATCCCCCTAAAAAGATAAAATTGAAAGTTAAAATAAGATTGTGGAGGAGGCAGCCTTCAAGGAAAAGGCAATGTGTGATGCTGGGTGCCTGCATTTGCTTTCAGTTGTATAATAGACAAGCAATTAAATTCTAAAATGATATTAAGCATGGCATTTAACAGGAAATTATATGCTGCTTTCCATGGCTTCACAAGACAACAAATGGAGTCATGTCTAGAACAGGATGTTATCTGGCAAATTTGTAAACACTAGGGAATAGTTACATTCATTTAGGGCAAACAAGCATCAAGACAGGGAACTACAATGTCTACACACTTTGCCTAGTGTTGATTTTGCCATCAATATAAAAATTAAAAAAAAATGTTGTTAAACATTTACTTGGATATTAAAGCAAAAATATAAAGATAAAGGCAGAAACAAAGGCCTATAGCTCTTGTTCAGATACTAAAGATAACTAATACATAGCCATAGGAAAGTGCAATCAAAACAGAGAAGTACCAAAAGGCCCATTCTTCCATCTTGTTCCCAGTGCTATAATTTCTTAAGTCTTATTAACAATTTTAAATATTTTAATGAGAAAGCACTAAATATGTATTAGACTCACTTTAACACTATAGAATGACCCCATATGCTAATCACAGAGAAGATGAAATTCCCCTCCACTGATGATTGGAATATATAATGGTGACAGCCACTGCCATGTAAAACTGAAATACAGTTCATCTATGATTTAGCAACCACACTAAGGGCATCAATCCTGAATTAGTGAAAACTTTAATACCCCAAAATCTGAATATGGTGGTATGCAGCAGCATTATCTGTAATAGCAAAAGCTGGAAACATTGCAACTCTTTGGGTGAATATTTACCCAAATTCTTGTACATCCACCCAACAGAGCATTATTCAACAATGAAAAGAAACAAACTGTATGTGGGACAACCTGAACAGTTATCAAGGGGATTATGCTTCCTCAGTTGGGGAGGGGGGGGTCTCAAAACGTCACATATTTATTATCCCATTTATATAACATTCTCAAAAATAACAAAAATTGTGAATTGAGAAGATTTTTTTTTGAGCTGTCAGGGTGGGTAATGAACAAATGGATAGCACCAAAGTGATAAGACCATTTAGTATTTTGATTTTGGTAATAACTATATAAATATGCATATGGGACAAACTATGCACATACATGTGTGCGCACGCGTGTGTGCACACACATGTATGAACGCACACATATAATCATAAAAGAACTATCAACCTTAAGTTATTAAAATAAAGTAGCAGACATGTAATATGAATGAACCTAGATACAATGTACTATATAAATATAACAGTTTATTAAAACTGTAGTCTTAAAGCTCTGTTAAAATAGACTCTAGATTCTCTTGTCACACACAAATTAGCAACAAGTGAGAAGATGACGTTTATACCAATTTGTTCTACTACAGGAACTACTTTATAATTTATATCCCCATAGCATCCAGTTACATACCTCAAATATACACATTACAATTTATTTTAATAAAAAAAGAAGAAAAAACTGATTGAGATGAAAATTGCATTTTGAATTGTCACTTATCTGATAAAAAAATATGAACCTCAACATGAGGTGATGCCCCCCCCCGAAAATGCAATGGGACCCTCCTCTACAAACTGACTCTTAGCACAGAGCCTTACCCACATAAAACAATTTTTGAGTATGGTCAATATGTCCTCAGTTGCATATTACATCCCCGCTTGAGTACCATTTATATCCATGTAGAGTTTGCCCCAAGGGGGAAAAATGAAGAGTGTTGGGCTACTCCAACAATGGCTCTATACAATCTGAATAGACACTACAGTGAAGTGCTCCATTGATCATGTAGAATCTTTGGCAGAACAAACCCTTGCCATGGTTTGTGCCTGTAATTAACACATCACATGGATCACATCTTCTCCAAGTGCACAGTCAGGAAGTTCCCACCTCAGCATGGTCAGCATTCATGAAACGTGGTCTTCATCAATCTAAAATCTGGAGATGTGACCAGAGCCCAAGTCAACAATGAATAGGATCAAGGATACCTTGTCTTCTGGTTATGAGACAGTCTAGATGTTTTCAGCTTTGTTTGAATAAAAGGTGGAAAAATATTTGAACCTGTGAAACTATGTGTAAAAGGCTAAAGAAACATCCATGTAAGGATTCACAGTGGTAGTGGGGAGTGAAATTATCAATTATAAGAAATACTTATTTTAGAGAGCATGTGTCCTCAAAAGATACAGAGAGCTTTGTTCATGTAAAGAAACTGAGAGGTTGAGAGGCAGAGCAATGACAAAGATGCTGAACTGAGGTAAAAGGACATCAAGGCACTGCAGAAGAACCATGTTTTGCTAAATGTAGGTGTGTAGGGTAAATGAATCTACAGACTAGATCTTCTAATGCTTCATCTGTTAGCTCACTGTGACCATGTACCTGCAAAAACATTTAGTGAGGAAGAACTTTTCTTGGCACACGGTTTCATAAGTATTGGCCCATGACAGTCAGGTGAGTATTGAAAGAGCAGAGAAATTCATGTTGTCAGCCAGAAAGCAGAGAGACACTGTAGTCTCACTAACAGATGTTCCCTGTCTCTTCCATTACTCCATCTGAGCCGTAACACACCTCCAAAGTGAGTCCACTTGGTAAACTCCCTCATCAACACGCCCCTAGGAACACTTCCCTCATCTTCTAGTTACATCTCAACCCAATCAACTAACCATCATGCTGTGTGTCTGTGGTATGTCTGAATGTAATGAAAACAAGCTGCCATTTCCATTAAACAAATCAATCGCTGAAAGAAATGTAACTTTAAAGGCAAGAAATGTTAAAATTCAACAGGTATGAAGCAGGGGAAGCCACAGGGACTAAAATTCCAGAAGAATGGAATATTTCTGACAAAAACTGAAGGGATTAGTTGGCTAGTGTTTAGGAACATGGGGTTGTCCCAAGCAAGAGTGACACTGATAGGGAATTGAGATGCCAATGGCTTTTTTGTGACCATGCAAGGGAGAGGAGACAAAATGGTAAAACACATGTGTTAGCTCTCCTCAATATGTGTTGAATCTAAAACTGTGCTAGGCAGGGGGCCAAAAAGTGCTTAAGGCAAACATTCTTGCCTGTAATAAAAACCTTTGGGAGCTCATGTTCCCAGCACAAGAGAATACTTGCCACTGATGGGCTCCACAGTAAGATAAGGATGCTAATTTTGGATAGCACAGGACCTTATGATCTATAATTAGAACTTGTTGGAATTGTGTGGAACCAGAATAAGGAAACTTGACCATCAGGGAACTCAAACACATTGTTTATTTCTACTTAATGTATTTGTCTAATTCAATAGCTTTGTGTAATAGCAGAAACTTTCCAAAAACAAAACAAAACAAAACAAACAAACAAACACCACAGTCTTGTGGCAAGGGGAAGTTAGGTAGGCTGGGTCTCACTAAAATGTTGCTGAGGGTGGACCCAGATTTAGGCCCTGGTAGAATCAGGGGAACCATCTCCACACTCCATTTTCTTCATGGCAGAAGAAGGTAAAAACTTTCTCATGGAACACTGCAGCACTCGAGTTCCCAACAATCTCTACACAAAGTCGTACATCAATTACAAGTTATCAGGGATGTTGAGGCACAGAACCTAAGTGACAAACATTAACAGGAAAAATGATAAAAGAAAACTAGATGATGACCCAGGTCTTGAGGTTGGCCACTCAAGTGGACGGTAAGATCTGAAACATAAAATATTGAAATTTGGGACTCAATAGATAGGCTTAGCAGCATGTTGAATCTAGTAAAAAGGGAATGAATGACATAGAAAACAGTGTAAGCATATTCATATTGAACAAATGAAATGAAAGAGAATGGAAGAAACTAAATAATCACCTTCCTAAAAACAGATATATTCAACTTTGAAATAATGCTTTTTTTTTTTTTTATGAATCCCTATCATGTTGTAACAGAAAAAGCAAGGTACTTATAATAAATCACAGAAGAAATAGGCAAGAGCTTTATGGAGAGAAATTCACCAAAAGATAGATAAGAAAATGCAAACAAAGGATGAGTTCTTTTATACCTCCCAGTAGGACGATGATATTAAAGTATATAAATCATGTTTAGTTGAACTATACACATAAGGTTTTCTATTAAAATTTCAATAAGACTTGAAAATTCAGTTTATGAAAGAACTAGCTTTGGGGGACATGCAGAGATGGCTCAGTGGTCTGCTCTTCCTGAGGACTGGGGTTTGGTCCCTGGTACCCACATGGAGGCTTACAACCTTCTGTAATTCCAGTTCCAGAGGATCCAATGCTCTCTTCTGACCTCTGCTGGCACTGCACGCACATGGTACTCAGACATACATGTAAGCAAAATACCCATACACTGTAACAACTTAGATGAATCTACAACAAACAAACAAAGAACAGCCTTTCAAAATGAGGAAATACAGGGATTTTAATGAGGGGGCCCAACAAGAAAATGGGCTTCTATTCAACATCTATAAACCTCATATATGCATTTGTATACAAATACATGTAGACATGTATATATCCATATATCCATATTGTGCTTATGGATAAGTAAAACATTTGGTAGACAAGAAAGTATGAATACAAAAGAAAAAAATCATTTTGATCACGGTCCAAAAATGCATTCAGAGGGAATCCTGCAAGAAAGGTTAGGAGATTTTCCAAAAGATATCCACCTCTAGGGTTGGTGATTTGAAAGGGAAAAGATGGAGCTGCAGGCATGCTTTAGTGGGAGCCTGCTCACATTTCTCCTTTCCCTCATTGCACTAAGTGGCAAGTGCTTGCCAACAGGCAACACAAGCACAATGAAAACAGATGCTAGAGAGGGTCTTTGTCTCTACAGTGCTGATGACTATCAGATCCTAGTGCAAAGGCAATAAAGAACTGCATGATGCCTTGTATCCTAAGAGGACTTAAGCAAATCAGTAGGTAGAAATCAATTAGGAAATTTTATTAGCAAAATCAATTAGGAAATTTAATAAGAAAGCCAGAAATGGCCATAATTTAATCAGAACTAAACATTGTAAGCAACTGGCAGTCTTTGAAGAGAAGCAACAGTATGTTGATAGACAAAAGATGACAAGAGCATGATGCATTTCTTTTCATATCAATTTTAAAAGCAGTGCCATCTAAAAGGGGGTTTTTTATGGAATTTTAAAAATTGGTTAAAAAAAAGGAATAGTAAGTGAGCTAGAATTACAAAGCAAATTCTGAAAACATTTAAAAAATTGGCATTTTTTCCAAACATAAGCATGTCAAAAGGACTCAGCATGATGATTCTAATGACAAACTAAATTAAGTTACTAAGGTTTAGTAAAAATAACCATAATTTTATATGAAATTTGTGCACATATCATATGTAAAAGTTACCATTTAAACCATTTGGGGGAAAAGTATAGTTAAGGTCTTTTACTGATATAAATGTATTTGTTTACATGGATTCTTTATTTTTAGATTTCTTTGATTCATAGTAACACTCTGCTATTGCACACATGTATGCAAAGATTTTCATTTCAGCATGGTTTGTAGTACTAAAAATTGGAAACAAAACATCCATCCCATAGATAATTTTACAACATCTATGTTTTAAAATGCAGGAACATCATACAGTTGTTATATAAAAATAATATGTTTACATGTAGCAAGACACTGATTATATGGATAGCATTAAAAGAACCCAGCAGTGATCTCTTTTGAGAAAGAAATGCACTCTTCTGGAAAGAAATGGAGATCTATACAATATAGCCTATGTCAGTATTCATGGAGTACTTGCATACTTTAAAAAATGCAAGTACATATTATAATATGAATAGAACATAATTCAGACAGTAAAAGATCATTGTATGTTCCTGTGCTATAGGCTTCCTAGGAGTTACTCTACCAGCTTTGGCAAGAAATAGTCAATTGTCCTGTTTAATTGTGTTGAATGGCTACTCCCTGAGTAGTATAGCTTGTGTATCTCAGCCTACCCATTTATCTGTTTATAGAAATACACTCATGTAGGAGTTTCTAGTCCAACCACATAGTGATTCTGTTGGGTCTTCAGAGAAAGAGAAGCTATCAATTTCCTCTGGACTGGTTTGACTGACAATGGTGGTTCAGGAATGCTGCCATGTATTTCACTACAAGGAAAGTCAGTACAAGAATGAAACTGATACCCAAGCAAAGACAGGTGCAGAGAAAGAGAGGCTGAACACTAAAGATGCCCCTTGAGTCACATGCTAAATTCTGTGGAGGGTTTATATTTCCCACACAAGTTAGTCTGACTTTAGTTCTTGGTTTTTTTGTTTTTTCCCAAACAGAAGTCTACTTGTCAGATTTTAACTATAGAAATTTCCTGTGATGAATACACATTTATCTAATGTTACAAATGTATTGCTGGTGGAAGTAAGTGTGAAAATAAAGTTTCAGGTGGTTTCCCACCTCCTACATGATAAATGTCATGAGTCTAAGGCGTGCTCACCATCCTGGAGCTTGAGGCAGAAGGAAAGGTCAGTACTGCTGAGTGACTCTCTAATTTTGGTTTGTTGTTGTTTGCAGGGCTAGTGACTACATTCTGAATCTTGCTCTTGACTGGCAAGTGTTCTACAGCTGAGCCACACCCGAATTCCTAGTTGTTTGATGCTACAGTCATCACTCCAGTCCTAACCTGCTCTCAGGTTCTTTTCTGTCTGGGGTTTCCCTCATTCCCCAGGGATGGACACTGACACCCACCTCTGACGATTTCATGAACCCTGAGAAGGATCAAGAATTTATTCCCCATTCTGAGACTACTGAAGGGTAACCCTGATGTCTCAGTTTCCTCTCTAGACAGTGACTGTTAGTAGAAGAGTCCTTTGCGAAAACCATACTTCCTCGGGGCAAGCCACACAGTACACACTGGTGTCAAACAACACCTCAGAGCCATTCTAGCCTCAGAGATCCCCATGGAGATCAACTGAGGTGACATCACAGTGCAGCCTCTCTCCACACCCATTCCTCCTGCCTTCACGATGGCACAGATTTTCCTTCTGAAGTATTCCCCGTGGCTGAGCTCAGGCACTCCTCTGACTCCAAGCCTGCCTTGCAAAGAAATAAAGGACAACCTCAATCTTACTGCCCACACCCTCACAAATACCCTTTACTTCCTCCCACAGCTGTCTTCCTTGCCCATCTATTAAGTCTGTCCATGAATCTAGATTTGATGCCCTGCACACCTGCTTCTAAATATTCAACAGATCTCTGCAGCTCTTTTAATTCTGGTCATGTTCAAGACAAGGCTCCACAAGACTTCCTCCACAAATGCTTTTCCTAATCATTCACACCCTTAAGGCCCATATTCCAAGCCAGTTCATCTTCTGCTTAAATATAGATTGAAGGAATCAATGAACCTTCTTTTCCCTGCAAGAATTTGCCTGAATTTCCTTTCTGAATTGCCTAACTACAGCTGCAACAGGATTTGAACTAGTTTAACATCAGATAGCCATTGCTGCTCCCACAGCCAATAGCCCTCATGTTTAACCTCCATTCCTAGAACCGTGACTCTAGGACACCCACCCACTAAGAAATAGGCTGAGTTTCCTTCCAGATTGGAAGTAAAGTTTCTAACTAACATGAGAAGGGCCCTGCATGATTTTCTGACATTTAAGTCCATTTTTTTAACCTAATAGTGTAACACTCTAAAATAGCATTCATGCCGTATGACAATTTGACAGAAACCAGAGAACAAGGTATATAAAAGGAAACAAGGAAAACAATTATGTTTTTAAAGTCCTAGAAGAAAACAACAAACATTTAGCTGCTTCCAGCCTTCAGAGCTCTTGTAATACATTCTAGTTCTAGTATTAACTTGACATATTTCTAGGAAGGGTCACAAATGGTAAATGACAAATTCTACAAATAAATAAAATATAACTTCTGAAAAAATGGAATTTCCTTCCCCTGGGTCATATAGTAGGCCTACTTTTAGCTGTTTCAGACTTCTCCATATTGATTTCCCTAGTGGCTGTGCCAGTTTTCAACCCCACAACAGCGAATGAGAGTGCTCTTCTACCGTATCATCCCACCATGTGTTGCTGGGGGTTCTGTTGATCCCAGCCATTCTAAGTGGTAAGTTGAAATCTCAAAATATCTTGAATTTGCATTTCCCAGATAACTAAGGATGTTGGACACTTTCAAGATATTTCTTACTCTTACCCATCTAAATTTTAAATCTTATGTTATTGCTTCTACTTATGGGACTACACATGCGAGTACACCATCTACAGAGACAGGAAGATCATCAGGAACTGGTGTTACAGAGTGAGAGCTGGGGACTAAACTTGGGTCCCTTGAAACAACAATCCATGCTCTTTACCACTGAGCCCTCTCTCCAGCCCCTTCTTAGCAATTATTTTAAAATTAATTTTTATTTAAATTAAAAATAATCATATTTTACATGCCAATCCCATTTCCCTCTCCCTTCTACCCTCCCATTACCCCATCAACTCTCCCCCCCATTCCACCCCCATTTACTCCTCAGGGAGAATAAGGCCTCCCATGGGGGATCATCAAAGTCTGTCACATCATTTAGGACAGGATCTAGGCTCTCCCTCATGTATCTAGGCTGAGAGAATATCACTTCATGCACTAGGGATAAACACTGGTTCCACTGCCAGAGTTTCCATAGACTGTCCAAGCAACCCAACTGACACATTCAGGGGTCCTGGTTTGGTCTTATGCTGGCTCCCCAGCTGTTGAATTGGGATCTGTCAACTCCCACTTGCTCAGGCCAGTTGTTTGTTTGGGTTTATTCACCATGATCTTGACACCTTTGCTCATCACTCCTCCCTTTCTATAATTGGATTCCAAGAGTTCGGTGTAGTGCTTAGCTATAAATTTCTGCTTCTGCTTTTGCTTCTATCAGCTACTGCATGAAGGCTCTATGAAGGCATTTAAGATAGTCATCAATCTCTTTATAAGGGAAGGGCATTTAAGGTAACCTCTCCATTATTGCTTAGATTCTTAGTTGGGGGTCATCCTTGTGGGTTGCTGGAGAATTCCCTAAAATTGCATATACTATCTTTTCTCTGGTGTGTATTTTTGGCACCTTTGTCAAATACCACATGACTGTAGTTACATTCACTCATGCTTATGGACCTTTCTGTTCTGTTCTATCATCTACATATGGGTTTTTGCACCAATACCTAATAATCTTTGAAATATGGTAAGGTAATCCCTCCAGAATTGTTCCTTTTATTCAGGATTGCTTTGGCTATTCAAATTCCTTTATGGCTCCATATAAATTTTGGAGATATTCTTCACAGAAGGATATCATGGGAGTTTTGATTGAGATTAAATTTAATGTGTCAATGAATTTGGTAAGATGGTCATTTTTACAATGTCAATTCTACCCATCAGTAAGTACAGGTAGTCTTTCTGTCTTATAGTGTCTTCCTCAATATATTCAGAGATTATAGTTTCTACTGTACAGGGCTCTCCTTAATATGTTCATCCCTAGATATATTTGTTTGAGACTACTGTGAATGGAAGTATTTCCATGGTCTCTTTCCCATATTAGAATATAGAAAATTAGTAAATTAGTATATAGAAAAGCTACAGATTTTTTTTACATTGATTTTGTATCCTGCCACTTTGCGAAAAGTGATGATCATTTCTGTAAGTTTTCTGATAGATATTTGGGATCTCTTTTGTATAAAATCATATCTTCTTCTAAGATACAGATAATTTGACTTCTTCTTTACCCATTTCTTTCCATTTAAATTCCTTCTCTTCTCTAATCATTCTAGCAAGGGCTTTAAGAACTATATTGAAAAGGATTGGGAAAGTGGACAGCTTTGACTCATTCCTTACTTTGGTGGATGAGACAGGAGAAGGGACTCTAGAGATGATGGTAATAGTATACAGATGCCATGAAGGGAGAAATGTGAAAATGAGAAGGGGTCTTAATTGCACAGGGGGGAAGGAAGCTAATATAAAGGGAGAGTGAAGAAGGAAGGAAAGATAATAACACTAAGGATGTTTAAATAAGTCATAGGGAAACATATGTTTACTTTAAAATACATATAATAAAATGTCTAAATAAAAATTTAAAACACGTTTATGTAGTTTAAATAGACTTATGACTTATGTGGTTATAATGCTCCCACCATAGCTATAGATTATCTAACAAAAAAACTTCCAGTACTAGATTAGGCAACTTCCATTCAAGTTGTTTGTCAGGCAACTCCAAGAAACTCCCCAAACAATATAAGTTATTTCCATTAGCTTTGCCTCCCAAAATTTGAAGGCTAGATCCTATTGCTAAAAACACTACACACCTTGGACACGCCCTGTAAACTTCCTCCCTTGGGACTAGCACACAGATAGCACAGATAGGACTTAACTATTCTCTCCCCCCCTCATTTCCACATCTGTCCAATTCCAATGGATAGTTATCCCTGACTCCACCTGATCCTTACATAATTTAGGTTAGAGAGCATATCTACTTTGAGGCTCAAAATCATGTGAATTTTCTTAAGCCACTGGAAGGAAACAGAGTATCAGTAGGTGTAATTAATTAGAAGCTTATACCAAAAGATGCTCCTGAAGTCTAGCCCAGGTATCACCCAAGAGCAGCAGGAATACACAGAAAAACCATGGTCCCTGCAGGAAGATCCACACAGAGAAGACTCAAACCAATGACTGTCAGCCCTAGAAATCTAGTGTCAAACCATATTCTCTATTCTGTCACAACCAATCTCTCATAACACCATTGTATTTTATTGCTGTAATTATTCAGCAGCTCTAGCCGCTGAGCCTAGGTCCTCTTTATCATTTTCCTTCTTTTGAGTAATTAACATTAGTTTGCATATGAATTTAGAGTAAAATTTCTCAGTTTATCCAATAGAAATTTTGATTGACCATTGAGAGTAAATTGATATTTATATTATTTTGTCTTATCAAAGAATATACTTCACTTCATAGAATTTTTTTGAAGTTCGGCATAAATGTCTTGATGCTTTTAGTTACTTGAGTTTTGATGATTTTTTTTTGAGTTCTTTAGATATTCAGGATATAAGCTCTTTATAAGATATATAAAGACAATATTTTCTCCTAGTGTGGCTTATTAATTTATTTCCCCCCTTTCCCACTAATAGCAGTAGGAGGTTTTTATTGTTAAACTTTAAGTTAGTATACAAATATTGTGACACTTGAATATATATCCAAATAGTAACATGGATATGCAAAGTGTATTACTTTATTTTTATTTACCCTTCTCCTACATTGCTCATCTCAGTATTCTACCTCTAGTGGGGCCAGTTAGACCAGCAAATATTTCACACTGCTGTGTGCATATCACTTGCATTCATTCCTCTCTTGTTCCTCATTCCTGAATCTTTTTAAATCTCCTTCCTCCCCCCCCCCCGCTCACACTCCTCCTTTCTCATGTCCTACATACACACTGATATCGTCACATGTACATATATATTGATGTCTATATTCTACATGAGAAAAAGTATTCAATATTTGCCTTTTTGAATCTGGATTACTTCACTCTATGGTATAATCTCCAGTTCCATCATGTTTCGTGCAAGTGACATTATTTCATTCCCAGTTTCTCACAATGTATTTATTTCAATCACATTCATCCCTCCCAGGTCCATACCCACCCAACGTTATGTCCTTTTATTTCCAGCCCAATGTCTATAGCCCATGTAGTCTTAGATGTGTGGCTTTCCTGTTTGCAAAGACTGAACAATTTTTACCAACAATGCTCATCAGGTAAAATGGGCTGCACTTTTCTTTCTTTGTTATGTCTTTATCTCGCTTGGATTTCTGGATAGTGCTGATTGAGCAGAATGAGTTTGGTAGTGCTCCTTCCCTTTTCGTTTTATGTGTAAGAGTTTGGTAAATGTTGGTATTAGCTCCTCCTTAGTGACTTGGCACAATTGACAGTTCTAGTCATTCCTATTCTTTTCTTTGCTGGGAGACGCATATTACTGCTTCCTACTCATGTGCTAATGATTTGTGGAAATTATTATTTCCTCTTGACTTAATTTGGGTAGATCATATGTGTCTAAGAATGTATCAATTTCTTCTAGATTTTTCATGCCATGGATACAACCATGGTTTATTTCATTTCCTTGGCATCCTTCTGTTCCTGCACTTTCCAGTTGCTCTGTCATCCATTTGTAAACTTCTGATGTTCTCCTTCTTTCCCTCTTCAGAACAGTCACCTCTATCCCCACTGACCTTCAGTGGGTCACACAGTCAGTTCTCCCTTACCTCTTCCTTGTCATGACTATCCTTTATAGTATCACTTAAAAGATTTATCTCTCATCCTGACTGCCCTTCAGAGGTCACACAGAGCAACCCCCCCCCCTTATCCTGACTGTCCTGCATCAGATCACACAGAGGCCCATCCATTATTCTGATTGCCCTATACTAGATCATGCAGAGGCCCTCTCTCTCATCCTGATTGACCTGCATCAGGTCACACAGAGGCACTTTCAAATGTCTATCTCACCCTAAAACCACCTTGTCATTTTAATAGTATTTTGATACCAGATGTTACAACTTTGATTAAGTCTACTTTTTGATTTATTTCATAATATTCTATATCCTGTGTGAGAATAATTTTTCTAAGCTAATGGCACAAAAACATTTCTTCTGGAAGCTTTAGAGTTTGGCTTTTAGTTTTATGAAAATGACCAATCTTAATTTCTTTTTATGAATTGTGTAAAGACTTTTTTTCTTTTCTTAATACTCAGTTCCTAGTATCTGGTTATGAATCTTCACTTTTTGAAAAGACTATTGGGTATTATTGAAATGTTTTGGTGCCTGTGACAAAAACAATGCTTTTTCAGTGTATGTGCAGCTGTAAATACTTCATTCTCTTCTGATATTCAATTTACCTTCCAAGGATTAGTGGAAACTTGGGTAATTTTTCAATCCATGGCTATTAATAATGCTGTGATAAACTGTCTAATATATCTCTCTGTTAAATATATAGGTATATATGATGAATGTGTGTGTGTATGTGTGTGTGTGTGTTCTATTAGATACTCAACAGTACAAATATATCACAAGAATGCCTACTTCTAATTTTAGTAGATAACATTTTCTCCTTAGTCTTGGAGGCTAAATCTGAAACCTTGAATTTGTTAGGCAAGCTGTCTACCCATGAGACTAATCTCCAAACACTAGTAGATATAATTTGTTAAGTTATTCATTGCTTACCTTTATTCATTTTTTTCTGTACAAATGCATGCATATTTAAATATGTCCCAGATGTATCGATAATTAGCAATGCTACACAGACATTATGTTTGAATGCTATTAAAGATCGAAAGACAAATTTCTATAATTTGATAGATTTTCACTTAAAATCTTAAGCATCATTTGTTGGTTGAGAGTTGGAGGATAAGTGTAATTTTAAATATAGAAATATCCTATCCTCTGATCTACTAGTTAAACATGAAAGTGTTTATTGAGCTTTTCCTGAGTCTCCACATAGATTGAGCCCACTTATTATGCTGGTACACCTGTTGCCCAGCCTCCAATCCATTAACATGTATAGTTAGTTCCCTAATACACAAACCTTCATGCTTTGAATACAAAAACATTTTCTCTGAATTGGTAGTCTTTTATGTATAATAGAAACAGAATACAAAATAAAGGCCTTCCATTGTGATATGGGTATTAAGTGCTAAAGATAGGTCTTCTTCATTTATGGCTCTTCCAGAGAGCACAGCTGATCCTTGCTTCATTATTACAAAGGTTTTTATTGTTATATAAGTATATCACATCTTTTATTTCAAGACATTTGTTTCTTTACAACTATTGAGAATGTTCCTGTGATTTCTTTATCCATATGTTTGTCACTTGTATATAGGAAGGCTACTAATTTTTGTGTGTTGACTTTGTATCTTTCTGATCTCTTGACTCAATCACTTGAATGAGTTTTCTAATGAAGTTTTTAGAGGAGATGATAGGTAGGTAGGTAGATAGATAGATAGAAAGTATATATATATATATATATATATATATATATATATATATCATATAAAAAAAGGACAATTTTTTCCTATTGTATTTTCTTTATCTGCCCCACTGCTCTAGCTAAGACTTCAAGCTCTATACTGAACAGGAATGGTGAGAGAGGATATCTTGTTTCTTTTAATGGAGATTCTTAGAGTTTTCCTCCACATAGGATGATGTTGGCTATAGGCTTGTCTTTATTATATTGTGGTATGTCCTCCATATTTCTAGATTCTCCAAGACTTTTGTTATAAAAAGATTATTGGATTTTGCCAAAGGCAATTCCTACATCTATTGAGATTATCATATAGTGTCTATCTTTGGGTCTATGTGATAGATTAAATATTTTTTTTATTTGTGTATGTTAAACTATCCCAGAATCTTTTTTATGTGTTCTTGAATTCCTTTTGCAAGTATTTTATTGTAACTTTTGCATCTAATGCTCAAAATCTGCATTCTGCAACACTTCACAGAAAATTTGAAAATAACTTTAAATTTCATTTGAAAACACAGACAAAGGAAGATAGAAAGAGGAAGAGCGAGTGAGAGAGAGAGAGAGAGAGAGAGAGAGAGAGAGAGAGAGAGAGAGAGAGAGAATTGTGAACAGTAGGAACTACTGGAAGTATCACCATCCCTGAATTTAAGCTGTACTGCAGAGTCATAGTAATTTAAGCAGCATGACTCTGACATTAAAACGGAATAGAACTGAAGACTCAGACTTAAGTCCACACTTCTGTCACCACCTGATTTTGTACAAAGAGGCCAAAAATACACACTGAAAAAATACAGGATTTTCAAAAAAGTGTGTTACAGGACCCCAAACAGTGGCAGACCCCAGACCTTAGCACAACTGATGCCACAATGGAGGAATCATTCAGGCCATGGAACTCAGCATGTACACAGTAACACTGACCAAAATGAGAACAAAGACTTAACCCAGCAAGGTCCATAGTTCTGGGAAAGTTCCTTAATGTACTAACCTTGCGTTTTGGCTTCTGTGGTTCTGTTCCAAGATAACTGTTCTTGCTAACTGAGGTGTGTCAATGCAGGATGTTGCTTTTGTGCTTAAAATCTCACTCTGAGAAAGGCTTAGGACTACACTGAGATCCTGAACACTGCATGCCATCATTAGCACGCTAACAAAGGCTTTCTATTGGCTTGAACCAGTGTCCAAGTGGTCTTTTCTGGTGTCCACTTCACAGCAATAATACTGATAAAACAGAAAAGTTACCCATAGAAGAGTGAAACTGAATCCCTATCTTCTACCCTTCAGAAAACTTAAATCCAAGTGGATCAAGAACTGCAACATAACATGTTATGACCTGAATCTGACAGAGCAGAAATACGGAATACACTTCAACTTATAGGTGTATAAAAGGATTTTCAGAGCAATATTCTGCGTACACAGGCATTAAGAATAACAGTTGATAAGTAGGACCATGCAAAACTAAGAATTTTTCTTCACAGTAAAGGACACTATGATTCAAGTGAAAAGGCACCCTACAGAAAGGGAAATTTTTTTATTAGCTATATACACAATAGAGTTAATATATAGAACACACACACACACAGAAATCAAAAAACAAAAAAAAATCACACATCAAGAAAACAACTCTATTTTTAAAAAGGCATGGAACTAAGAAAAGAGTTCCCTAAATAATAAATGTAAATTGTTGAGAAACATTTTTAAATGTTCGACATCTTATGCATTAGATAAGCACAAATTAAAACTACTTTGGGATTTCATATTACTCTTGTCAGAATGTCCAAGTTAAAACTTTAAAACATATACCATTATTTTTTTCTGCAGAGTAGTATTCCATTGTGTAGATGTGCCACATCTTCATTAACCATTCTTCAATTGAGGGGCATCTAGGTTGCTTCCAGGTTCTTGCTATTACAAATAGTGCTGCTATGAACATAGTTGAACAGATGTCTTTGTTGCATGGATGTGAATCCTTTGGGTATATGCTTAAAAGGGGGATTGCCGGGTCCTGTGGTAAACTAATTCCCATTTTCCTGAGGAACCGCCATACTGATCTCCAAAATGGCTGTATGAGTTTGCACTCCCACCAGCAGTGGAGGAGTGTTCCCCTTTCTCCACATCCTCTCCAACATGAGTCATCATTGTTGTTTCTAATTTTAGCCATTCTGGCAGGAGTAAAATGGTATCTCAAAGTTGTTTTTATTTGCATTTCCCTGATAGTTAAGGATGTGGAGCATTTTCTTAAGTGTCTTTCAGGCTTTTTGATTTCCCCTATTGAGAATTCTTTCTTCAGTTCTGTACCCCATTTTTTAATAGGGTTAGTTTGTGTTTTGTTGACTAGTTTCTTGAGTTCTTTGTATATTTTGGAGATCAGCCCTTTGTCGGATATAGGATTGGTGAAAATCTTTTCCCAGTCTGTGGGCTGCCATTTGGTCTTGTCGACAGAAGCTTCTAAGTTTGAAGAGGTCCCATTTACTAATTTTTTTCTCTCAGTGTCTGTGCCCCTCGAGTTATGTTCAGGAAGCAGGTCCTATACCAATTTGTTCAAGGGTACCTCCTACTTTCTCTTCTAAGAGGTTCAATGTGGCTGGATTGATATTGAGGTCTTTGATCCATTTGGACTTGAGTTTTGTGCATAGCGACAGACATGGGTCTATCTGCAGTCTTCTACACCCCTCAGAGACATATTTTAATTGTAAATGCTTAGCCAGTAAGTTAGGTTTGTTACTAAGAAGTTCTTACACCTTAAATTAATCTGTATTTTTTTAATCTATGCTCTACCACATAGTGTTACTTTTATTCAGCACATAACATTTTCATCTTGTTTCTTTCTTCCCCATGCTCTCTTTTTGTTTGTAGGTCCCACCTAACCTCTATCTGCCTAACTATTGGCCATTTAGCCTTTTATTAAGCCAAGGAGATTAACAAATATTCACAGCATACAAAATGATTGTTCCACAGCATGATACTGCCAATAAAGTCCAGAACATGAAATTAAACAGGTTATAGGCTCTACTAGAAAATCTATTACTATTGTTCTGGTAAATTAATACAGAAATAAAATTACTCCTAATGATATATTGCCATCCCATAGTTGAGTGCATCACTCAACTCACATCAGAGAAGCTTCTTCTTACAGTAGATGACAATTAACACAGAGACTCATAACTAGACAATATGCAGAGAGTGAGAGATTTCTGCATGCTCAGCACTAAATGGGATATCTGTATCACTCCCCTCCCCTCTATGCTTAGTGAATTTATAAGGAACTGGGACCAAGAAGATTTTACAAGCTAGATGTAGTATACATCCAAGAACTTACACTTTCCAGACACAACAAAGCAGATGCACAGATGAAGTCAGAGACTGTAAAAGCATTCACAGTGCTGCACACATTCCAGCTACATAAAACCCAGCATGTTGGAGAAATGGACATGAAATCCCACCTATAGCTGAGAAGCTATTCACAAATAACATCTGCTGGGAGAGGGAAAACCAGCTTCCTTCAATGGAGTGACACTGGGGATTTCAAACATATTCCAAAACACACCTCATTCTTGGAAATAGTTGGTCAACACGAATTGGACTTCTTGTTTTAGTAGCTTTTGCTTTTGTTTCTTAAGAGAGCGAATGAATAGGAAGAAGGGAGCAGGGAAGCTCAGGGAGGAGTTAGGGGATAAGAAAGAATATGGTAAAAATATTATAAGACATTCTCAAAGAACAGATAATTTTTTAAAAAAACTGACAACAGAAGCTTGCTCAGTGTGCTGAAAGGGGAAATTTTATTTCTGCTGGGAGGACTACATACTGGTACAACCAGTATGGAAATCAGTGTGGATGTTCTTCAAAAACCTGCAACTCAACTTACCACATTGTCCAGCTGTACAACTTTTCTTTGGCACATATCCAAAGTACTGTAAATAGTCTCCATAGCTACATGTTCTCTCATGTTCACTGTTACTCTACTGACAATAGCCTTAATATTAGGAAACAGTCAGTGTCCATCAACAATGAATGGATAATGAAATGTGGTAGGTACATTTACACAATGGAATATTATTCAGCTCTTCAGAAAAAAAAAAGAAATGTTGAAATATTCAGTTAAATAGGTAGAGCTAGAAACAACCATTCTCACACACAGAAAAACAAATGTTGTTTGGGCTCATCTGTGGATGTTATCTGTGGTTCTTCAAATATGTGTGTTTCACTTATGATGTGACAGAAAGAGAAGACTGACAAATAAAGCTCTTGCAAGAGCCAGAGGAAGTGAATAATTATGGAAATTGTCTTCTGGACACAGCAGGGTGGATACACATATGAGCTCACAGCATGCATGAACCCTGTGCAAGCCCAGGCCAGACAAAATCCCAGCATGAGGAGAGGGCACACAATCTCACCCCTAACCATGGCTCTATTGATAATTGTAAGCTGCTGAAAGAGAGAGAGATGGTTTCCTCTAAGAGCATAACACCTGGTTAAATCAATCATACTCCAGTGGAAGACCATCCCATATATCCAAGAATATCTCAACAACACAAATTGGTCTTGAAGGGTTTTAAAAAAGGAAAGGACATAAAGTTGGATGGTGACAGATCAGGGAAGAGTTCTGGGAGGGAAGGTGAATAAGATCAAAACATATATGAAATTCCCAAAAAACAAGCAAACAATAACAAATTATTTTAAGAGGTTCATATCCTTACCCTATAGTGGAGTCTGTGAGACGGGTACTACAATCCTTGGCCTTTCGGTGATCTACATTACAGTTTCTGTTGGGGTCTCCTCCATCTTACCTGGTCCCAGTTGTTCCCAGTCTATTCAAATAGGCTAATCTATTACCTTGGAATCCTTTTACCTTTTACCATAGGAGAAGCTGCAAAGAATCTTGGCACTAAGCTGTATATAAAAGGGTTGACACATGGGAGGTCAATCTGTCTTTCTTACCTTCTTCAATATATTTGATCTCAGGTATTTTGTTCCAAGGCTGTCCTAAATCATTTCCACTTAACTCACAGGTTCCACAGAGGCATTCATGTCAATGAATAAATGCTACAACAATGGTTCTGTGAAAGAATGATGATTTAATCCTCCTATTCTGCCATCTTTCCTATGTCATCCTTTTCATTTGACAGTCTCTTAAAGTATAAAACACACACTGAGCAGATGGCCTGCTATTCCTTATTTTCTTGAGAGAAGAGAAAGTAGATATTTATACAAAGACTTGTACTCAAGTGTTCATACAGCCCTATCTGTAATACTCTCAGACTGAAAATAACCTACATTCTCAAGTGAATAAACAAATTGTCGTATATATTTGCAATGCAAAAGTACTCAGCAATAAAAATATCTCAGCAATAATCTATAGTGCCATAGAGATGATTGATGGTTACCTGGAGTTGAGTGCTAAGGATGGAATCCAAGAAGCTAAGAGGTGGTGTTAAAAAAGAGCAGGAAGAAATCTCTGGTGAATATATTTATTATTCTAGTTAAGATGCATATGCATGTCACACTTTGACAGATTACATAATTTAAATATGTGCAATTGTAAACTGCATCAGCTAAACTTCAAATTAAAAATAAAGCAGCATGTCTTTCTTTGACAATCCACAGCCATGTAGAAAGGCATAATAAATTTCAAGCAGTCTAACATTAAATTTTTCAGACTCTAACTAAAGCATGCCTTGACAATACAAAGATCAAACAGTACTATATGCACTATATTCATTGCTGCATGGATATAAAGACAAATCAATGTCAGGTTTACAACACTTTATTCTCTTGTCTAAAACATCTAGATGTGGACACTGCAGGGATGTATGGCAATTTTAGGAGGTTAGCAGTAACCCTGGCTGCTATAGCCTTGGTTCCAACATGCATGTAGGAAGCACCCCAAGTATCAGCCGTTAAGAACATTGGCTGTTCTTCCAGAGGTCTTGAGTTCATTTCCCAGCAAGCACATGATTGCTGACAACCATCTGTAACTCCAGTTGCATGGAATTTGATACCTTCTCTGAACCTTTCTATATGTGACAGTCACATACATGGTACAAACATATTCATTCAGGCAAAATATGAATACATAAATGCATCCAACATTGTTTTAATCAGCCACCATCAAGTCATTCCAGCAGCAGAAAAGAAAAAGACATGATGAACACAATTCTCTGTTTAAGGACATCTATCAGAACTGACAAGTGGCAAATTCAAAGCTACCTCATTGGCCCAAAATGAGTTGCATGGCCACATATTCTTCAGTAACTACTTTGAGAATTGTAGTTTTTTATGTACCACAGGCCAGCTAAATGTCTAAGGTATAATATATAAGAAAGTGATATAAAATGTATGGTAAGAGTAACTAGCAAGTTCAAGTCTAGACTGTAAAACATTTCAGACCTGAGCAAATGACCATTTGAACTTTGAAAGTAAAGACAACATCCATGAACGGCTCCTGCACTGTTGCAGGATATTTGACCACACTTGCATTTAATTAATTATTTAATTAATGCAAATTTATTGATTATTTGCATTATGTAATCAATGAGAATGCAAGTCTGCATTAATTAAGTAAATGTGGTTGATTAAATAATTAGAGTAATTAAATAAATTGTTAATTAAATAAAATGAAGCCTGGGTCAGGAAGTTGCATTAACAACCAGTTGACAGAAAGTAGACTCATAGACTCAGAGGGTGCCTGGAAGATGACAGAGAGGTGCACAGGAAGTATCAAGATTGACTTTGTGTGGCATGGTTTTTGTTTTTCCGGCAAATGGAAGGACATTTTCTTTCAGAGATACTGGTAAAGAAAGTAGGTCAGCTATTTGCTATTCATCCTGGCTGAGCTAGTAAGTTTTCATCCCAACCTTCAACTCCCACCCAAGTCTTATTGGTAAATAGAATGATAGAGATTTAATTAAAAGCCACATTTGGTGGCAGTAGCTGAGCCAGTACCTTCATGAATGGAATTCCCACAGGTTGCTGCCTGAGTGGCCAGGCCACTACCAGAGTATCAGACCAGTAACTGTGAAGTCACATTTGCTGGCTAAAACAGCAGCAGATTAAAGCACTGTCTCTGTGATGGTGAAAAAACAACACTGTATTCTTCATCTTTTGTGTTCAAAATGAAGAAGAGGTAACTTGTTGCCGAATAGAAAGGGTATCAAATTTTTACTTTCCTGTGTGAATCTATGAGTGTATGTGTGAGTGTGTGTGTGTATGTGTGTGTGTGTGTATGTGAAGATTAACTAATCTGTGGCCCTTAATCATTAAATTGCCTCGTAAGTCATATATGTTGTTGTTGCATCCATCGAAGCTGCTTACAAGACAGGACTAATCTTTATTCCCTGAGGTACAAACCAACCCTATGCTTTTCTGGAAGGAAGTCTTTCGATACTTCAGTAGGACCCCTTTGACATTCCATTCTTCTTTCCACCTATAACAAAAGCACAGTGTCTGCCCAGATAAGCACCCTCAAATAATTATAATTTTACACTCAGGAAAGCATGCTACTCTCTTCTCATTCATTTTCAACTACACTTCTCTGGAGGGGACAGAAGGTAGGACTGTGGGATTGTGCGGTGACTGTTGCCAAATTACGGGGAAAGGAGCCTATTTCTAGGGAGAAGAGAGCTACGATTGTGGAGACCCATGGTTCTTGAACTGTTCAAGTTGCTAAACTCCCTGGATAAGAGGAGGAAGGAGAGCAGTGCAAATTTTCCTTTCCACGATTTGATCTTTCGTAGACAGTACTGCTTGTTCATGAATTTGACGAAGCAATGGGTGCCCGTAGGGAATGACCAGGGCCTCTCACAAGATGGAGCAGGCCTAAGTCACTTGTTTCTTTTATTTAATTTCTTCCATTTTCAAGACACTAGGATGTTAAAAAGTGGAGTGGGATTTCATGAATGATCGAATACATAGCTCAGAGAAAAACTCCAAGAAGATACTTCAACTGTGGAAAACTACATGAAATAATCTTCTGTTGAGAGGCTCTAGAAATTGCCTTAATGACACACTGCAACTGGCAAAACAGTTACTAAAGAAAAGGAAAGATAGTTCACTGAGAATAGGGGGCAGTCATGATATCTGAGCTAGAGCAGTCACCCTGTGCACTCAAACCAGTTCGTTATTGTTTTTAAATAAGCCACAATTTTTATTTATTCATTTCTTGCACTTGATGTACTCTTTGATGACATCCTTGGCCTGGGATTCTTTGCCCCAGTGCTTAACCACGACACAGCTGCAACCTGCCACTTTCTGTGACTTCCCCTCTCTCTCAGTTTTACAGAGACCTACCCATTCCCCTGGTTTCCTGTGGTCATCACCCTTAATTAGGTTGATCTAAATCAGTTCCTTATAACAGACACTCCACTGTATGGGTGCAACAGTGAAGACTTGGGAAGAAGGAGTGTTTCCCCCTGCTGGCAGGAGTCATTGCTTGTGGATTTACCTTGGAAAGAGTAGTCTGGGTGCTGTTCCTTTTCAACTCTAGCTTTACAAGGCAGAAGCTTTGCCCAGGCCCAGATGCCAAGCTCTTGCTTCTCTCACTGTGTAGGGAAGTTGTCCCACCTATGCATTTCAGACCTGGAACCCTAAAGTCCTGAAATCTCATCCCAGCTCACTTGAAAGATAAACTTTCCTGTTGGGAAGGGTAGAGGGAGAAGAAAAGACACCACCTTTCCTGTCCCCGTACTTCCATAAATTGGAATATCACTCCAGAAAAGCAGAATCCTAGATATAATTTGCCTTAGGGATTCAGGGGCTTTCCAGGGGGAAGAGAAAGTCATAAAAATTAAAGCTTTTGCAACTCAGCAGCTCTCCCAGGTGTAACTGATTTTCTAGGAAGAAAAAGAATAGTTTGCTTAAGGAAATTATCTAAAGCAACAGAGATCATCATAAAGAACAATTACGGTAGCTTCCAGAAACTGCAGTGGCCAGTTTACAACAGAACCAAGAAGAAACCAAGGAAAGCCCTCTACAACAGCTATTCAATTGGATTATAGGCCGAGTCCATGAGATGGAACCCGTGGCTGATGCGCTTGGGTGGCCAATAACCTGAGACTAGATGGGCGCACAGGAAAGCCAATACTACTGTTTTGCTAAAGAAAGAAAGCAATAAAATAACTTCTAACGACATTCTCTTATACTCATAGATCGGAGTCTTGCTCGTTCATCATCAGAGAAGCTTCCTCCAGCAGTAGATGGACATAAAAACAGAGATTCACAACTAGACAATGTGCAGAGAGTGAGGCCATGAAAGTCTCAGTATTAAATGTCCCCATCAAGCCCCACTTCAGGGCTGGAGGACTTTGTGGAATAAAGGGCAAAAAGAGTGTAAGAGTCAGTAGGGATGGAAGACACCAAGGAAAGAAGACCTTCCAGAGGCAATGGGGCTGATGCACATAGGAGCCCACAGAGGCTGTGACAGCATGGACAGGGTTTGCACAGATATGAGCCAGATGGGTCCCAGCATTGAAAGGGAAAGGGAACAAAAGCACCCACCCCTAGCCAGAAGCTTTCTATCTCTAACTGACAACTGCTGGCAAAGGCAAAATTTAGTTTTCTCCAATGGAGTCTCTGGGTATACAAACTATAAAACTATACTTATGGGTAGGCCCTATACTCAGCAGTAGATGGCCAACACAAAATGAACTCAATGGTATTTTTTGAGGTTGTCTCAGTACTTTGACTGGATATTATTATTATTATTATTATTATTATTATCATTATTACCTAAAAGATACTTTGCTGATATATTATGGGGATGTTGTGTTTTTATGGGATTTCTGTATAAGCAAATGTATGTGTCTCTGCATCTGTGCTTCTTGTGTTTTTTCTTTGGCTGTTTTTTCTTTCTTTCGTTTATTTTTGTCTATTCTGTTTTGCTGCTGTTATTGTATTCTGTTCTGTTTGTTTGTTTGTTTTTGTCTTTTTTCTAATGAGAGAGAAAGAAGAGGTGTGTGGATTATAGTGTGTGTGGAGGTGGGAAGAATCTGGGAGAGTTGGAGGGGAAAATGTGATCAGAATATATTGGATGAAAAAAAATATATTTTCAACAAAAGAGCAATAGGAGAATGAAGGAGAAGAAGCAAAAGCAGCAGCAGGCAGCATCCTCTTGGGGTTTGACTGTGGATGTCAGAAAGGCTATGGACCTATGCTGGGGTACCTGCTTTACTGGGGTACAGTTACTGAGAAGTTACAAAAAGATTTGGGAGGAAGGTTATATTGGAAAGTAAACCCAAGCCACAAATAGATCCATCAACACCAGGCAGAAATTTCACTTCACAGAAGACTTAAGCACAACTGTTCACCAAATCATGACTAATTTGATTCTCTGATTTAGGGATAATTGTTAGAAAAGCAGCCTTAAAAATATTACAGTTATTGCTGGTGGGCTAGGCAAAACTGTGTCCTCTTGAGACAAACCACAGAAGGGATCTACAAAATAGTTTGAGGTTAAATGCAAACCAAAATAAGTAGAAATTCCCTGAATCATATAGTATTCAACCATGGACCACTGAACATTTTAAAGAGCTTATTTGTTGTGGGAACTGAAACAAAGGTTTGACTGAAATGCTAAACTGTGGATAATGAAGCTAAGACAGTAATAATTGCTGGATATCTGAGCAAACTTCAAAGGCCATGCACCATAAAGAAAATAGACATAGCCAAGTCATAAGCAAGGAAGAAACAGTAACAGTGTCCAGAAATAATACAGTACTATCTAAAACATCCATTTTAGGAAGATCTTTCATACTTATGGAAGAGATAGAGTGGAAATAATGGAAGACTGGAGATAGATACCAACTGGTTACATTTCTGACTAGGCAAGAAAAATGAATACCTGAATGAAGGCAAGAACTATGAGCAGAGAAAAGGGATTGAAATATATTCTCCAGACTTGAAAGAACAACCAACTGAATATTGGAATGGATAAGTCAACAAAGACAGATGAGACAAAGAATCAATTACAGATATCTGAAAACAGGCTGAGTTGCCTCCTATACTTTCTTTTTAGGGATAGAAAATGCTTACTAAACATAGAGCTGTGTTGATTACTATTGCCAACTTGGCATTATCTAGGATCACCTGAGAAGAGGGAACCTCAATGAAGAAAATATCCCTACCAGACTGGCCTGTATGCAAGCCTGAGGAACATTTTCCTGATTGATGACCCAGCCAACTGTGAGCAATGCCATCTCTGGGCAGGTGGTCCTGAGGCATGTAAAGAAAGCAAATTAAGCAAGTCAGGAGAGCAAGTCAAGTATAAGCAGTACTTCTCCATAGCAGCTGCTTCAATTCCTGCCTTTAGGTTCCTGCCTTGAATTCCTTGCCTGATTTCCTTCAATGTTGGATATGAAAGTGAAAGCCAAGTAAACCCTTTCCTCTCTGAGTTTCTTTTGTTCATAGTGTTTTATCGCAACAATAGAAACCATAAGTCAAGAACATACTGGGTTTCACATGCTTCTTAGAACTTACAGTGAAAGCTGAACGGTGGTGGCACATGCCTTTAATCCAGCACTGAGATGGCAGAGGCAGGCTGACCTCTGTGAATTCAAGGACAGCCTGGTCTACAGAGTGAAAGCCAGGACAGGCTCCACAGCTACAGAGAAACCCTGTCTGGAAAAGAAAAAAATTAAAGTGAAAATAGACAAATAGAAGTTTCAAGATTTCATGTTCAGTGGTTATCAGGGAACATGAATAAAAAGCATATAACTAATGAATGGCTTATGACTAGCTCACATAAGAATGAAAAGAATCATATTTGTATCTCAAGAAACTGAAGACAAATAAAGGCACAGGGCAATATACTTAGGTGAAAGTGAAATTCTCTGCCTTGTCCCAGTTGAGTGTGAACAGAAAGTGCGACATTGAGGAGTTACCTCAATGGTAACCCAAGTCTGGTGGACTTGGGTTTAGAGCATTCTTATCGTACAGGAAGGGAGCAGGCAGAGATGAGAACTTCTCTTCCAACTCTGTCACTATCTGGCTTCACTCAAAATAAGTCATTATTGATCTCTGAACCTCCTTTATCTCACATGAAAATGAAGCCTATGAAGGGATGCCTCTATTCTCCCACTTCTGTTAGTCTGTGTGATTCTACTGCTCAGACAAAGCCTGCCATCCATGACCCCTGTGCCCTCAATTATGGAACACTTTATCTAGCCTTTGTGCTTTATGATGTTTTCTGAATCTAAGCTATGCTTCCCTGAAATACCAATCTCTTCCTTATTTAATATCATTACAGTATTTTCACTTTTACACATAGAAATCCCCATTGGAATTGACCTAAACAGGTGGATTCGTGATCTTATATTAAGGAAAAAATGCCTGCGTATTTCATATGCTGTGTGGTGTTGTTTCTTTCCATTTCTTTTTTCTTTTCCCTCTGCTTTACAGCTCTGTGCTTCAGCCTTTTTCTTAGCCCTAACTCCATCCTAACAGTAGTCTTTGTATTTCCCTGCATTGTGTCAATCAATTACAGTAATTAGCAGTTAGAAGGGAACATGCCATAAACATCCCAGAATTACATAAAAACAAAGCCTGAGGTTCATGCACATTAAAATTGTATGTGTGGCCAGGAAAAGTGTTTAAGTGTGGGTGGTCTGAGTCAATAAAAATAGGAAGGGTGTAGGGAGATTACCTAGGACCATTCAGAACATCTCCATAGAGGACAGGCATGACTAATTCTGTGCAAACCCCACTAATGCTACCCAGGAGAAGATGCAGTAGTGTACACTGAAGAAATAATCTATCAATTTTCCTGTCACTTCCTCCTCTCATATAGCCCTTCTTCATTCATAAAGAGAGTTATGACTTTGCTTACATGCATTTTTATGATCTGCTTTATATTCTAGACTCATTTTTTCCTGTTCATCTCAAAATCTTCCATTTTTCCAGCACTGTCTAGGTTTACTGATGTTTAACAAACATTTATTAGATTAAATATGAGAAATATGCTGTAGGTAATTGATAAATGCAGCCCTTCATCCATAATAATTAATATTACACAGAAATCCTGCAATTTATATAGTGAAATACCAGAAAAGAAGAGAGACAACAAATCAGATCATTGTTAGTATTTCTCAGCATTTAAAATATATTTTAACAAACTGTTATTTCTTGTTGATTTTCATGATTCTTTTAGTGACTTTAGGCTTCCTCTATTTTAGGAGCACTGAACTAATGAAAATGGGATCCAGATGTAAATAAATTGTTCACTAACCATCTTAGTGGTAACTAAAGATTATCCTTCCTAAGAAAGAGGAGCAATCATCTTTGCTTTGGGCTTAATAGCCTATGACACTCAGCTCTGAATGAAATAGATACTTTTGAGAGAATGCATAAAGATTTTAGAAGAGAGAATAACTGTGTAGGCAATAAAAGTACTACAAAGTAAAGGTTTTGCCAACTCTGTGATGATTAATTTTAAGTATCCACTTGGCTGTATTGAAGGGTACATGGATGGGTGATGAGTCAGTGTTCTAGGTGTGTCTAGGAGAATGTTTTACAGAAGATTAGGGTCAAACATAGCTTAAGGAGAACAGAGTTTTAAGATGAATTCATACTAAAGCTTCATTGTTTTATGGCCTCTGGAATGGCTTTCTACTCTGTCAGGACATAAAAGATAGCAAGAACCCTGACTTGAATTAGTAGAGCACTAAGAGTTTGTGATATAGAATGTCTACACTGGTGACCACTAGCCTGACACTTGTAAAAGGCAAGGAAATCAGTGACTGTATCTGATGATTTGAATATTTTTGCCAAGCAGTATTGTAATTATTTATAGAGGCCCTATAAATTATGTTCTGTTAGCACTCCAAAGGTTATGCAGCCAATGATGCCTAGAGCTGGAAGATAGGTTTACACACTGAAAGTCCATAATCTTCTGAAACCACACTAGAATAGAAAATTTTCCCTCTTATTGAAAATACATTTGTGGTAGTATATTTGGCCACCATAATCTCTTAGGGAGTGGCACTATTGGGAGGTATAACTTTGTTGGAGAAAGTGTGTCACTGTGGGGGTAAGCTTTGAGGTTCTGTATGCTCAGGATCCAGTCAGTATTTCAGTGGGCTTCTTGTTGTCTGCAAGATGTAGGACTCTGAGCCACTCCACTATATGTCTGCCTGCATGCCACCACGCTCCTCACTATGATGATAATGAACTGAACCTCTGAGACTGTAAGTGAGCCACCCCAATTAAATGTTTTCTTTGTAAGAGTTGCCATGGTCATGGCATTTCTTCTCAGAAATAAAAATTCTAAGACAACATCTTTTCTCACACAATACATCCTGATTATGGTTTCCTTCCCTCTAATCCTAATTCCTTCACATCTTCCCCTCATTCTAGATCCACCCCCTTAGTCTCTCTCATTAGAAAACAAACAGGTTTCTCAGGGATGATAATACTATCAAAACAAAACCTGACACATAGGAATAGGACAAAACAAACCAACAAATGGAAAAGGATTCCATTGTTACTGTCCTCCACTTAGAATAGATACAATTTTAAGTGCTTTATAATATGAAGACTGGATCTAGTTTTACAGATTTGAAAATATTTCTAGTAACAATATATTTTAACAAATAGGAAAATATATTTTAACAAATAAAATACTGTCTTAAGTAATATCCTACATCTTAATAGAGGCATTGTCTTAGTTATGTATCCATTGCTGGGATAAACTCTATGGCCATAAGCAACTTGGGGAGAACAGGGTTTATCTCATCTCACACTTCCACATGACAGTCTATCCAAACATGGAACAAGAATGAAGTCATGTGAGGAGAATTCTGAGTGCTTTTGAGAGAACTCCAAGAAAATTAGATCAGAGTCTTGTGACATGGGTTTCTTCAAAACATGGAGTTGTTCTTGGAATGTATTCTCGTTCTCTTGCCAGGTGTAGCAGATAGGAGGGAGTTTACTTCAGATTACTCATTATTTCTTGCTGGTGACAATCAATTAAATGTTTATATGCCTCTATTGGAAAACATGTTTTTGCCATGCATAGCTTGTCCTTGTGGTTGTGTACAGTTTGAACTCTGGGGACCTTTATCCTCAGAGTATAAATTATCTGAGGCTCTGAATAAAGTTGAGACTTTGGCCCACTTCATTTATTGGCTCCACCTTCCCAGGTTCCACCATCTCTAGAGAGGTAAGCAACAGTCCATCATTGAGAGAAAGTCATCATTGGAAACTCAGGGTAGGAACCTGGGGACAGGAACTAGAGTAGAGATCACAGAGGGCTGTTGTTTACTGGCCTGCTCCTCATAGCTTCCTCAGTCTGTTATGCTATACAACCCAAGACGACTTGCCTAGGGTTACCATGAACCTCTGTAGGCTAAACCTACTCTCATAAAACATTATCAGAAAATGGACTGCAGATTTGTCTACAGAAAATCTGATGGAGGTATTTTCTCAATTTAGGTTCCTCTTGCCAGATAACTTGTTTGTGCCAAGTTGAGAAGAAGAGGAGGAGGAGGAAGAAGAAGAAGACAGCAAGCATAAGCATATGATAGACAGTCTGAGTAAAATGATGAGCAACTAATATCTAAGTACTTATGCACATGTATGTTTGAGCTATACAATACAAATTATAATTTCATTTATTTCACAAGTTAAAATATATTTGTATTTAAAACCAGATTAAATGGACTAAACATAATGATAGCATTGAAACTAATGATTTATATCTTAAACTTAGTTGCTGAGAGCAGTGTAACAGTTTAGACCCTGTATTTCCCAGGGAACAAAGTGGTTTATAAATCTCTTTTGCAGTTTTAATCCTTTAATTTCCTAAAACAAATGCTATTTCCTTTAGTTATAAAGGTTTATCCCAAGACAAGAGTTATCATTGTGATGGGGGAAGTTCTTCGGTATATATGTTTCTCTTATTGGTTGATGGCCAATAGGAAGGAAGATAGGTGGGACTACCAGACCAGAAGAATTGTGGGAGAGAGGCAGAGAGGCCTCCAGGAAGAGATGACAGGCTGTCGAAAGAGTAACATGCTGGATTATGGGTAAGCCATAACCTCATGTCAATACATAGATTAATAGAAATGGGTTAGTAATTAAGACAGAGCTAGCCAATAAGAAGCCTAAGCCATTGGCCAACAGTTAAATAATTAGCATGTTTCTGTGTGTTCATTTGGGGCTGAAGGGCGGTGGGCCCTGGCAGGACAGAAACTTTCATCTTCATCATTGACTAAAGTGGAACCCACAATCCTGCAAATCTCTGTGTTGAAGAATGCCTGCAAACAGCTCTGTAATTGGGCATAAGATCCACTCAACAAGAGGGAAATCATGCCTAGTACTGGGAACCTAGCCAGCCTCCCAGGCTTAGCGAAGTCATGGATACTGAAGAAGAACCCACAACCACCACTTTACCAGTACCCAACTACATTCTAAACATTTCTTCTCATGCCCACAGATAAGGGTAGTCATCACCCCCTCATTAAGAAAAAATTCTCTTTGCAACAGGAGACCATCACAGAAAGCCACAACCAATTAAAATGCAGAACTATGGAGCCCAGTCTGGATGGATGCGTCTGCAAAATAAACTATAGGTAACTAAGGAATGCTGAGAGTAGAAGAAATAGTCTTTCCCAATGAAGAGCACACCAATTGGTTATCCAAAACAAAATGGTTAGCCCTGAAAACATATACATACACAATCATGTATACAACTAAAGAGGAAAGAAGCCATGAACTTGATGGGGAACAGGGAGGGTACATGGGAGGGTATGTAATGAGGAAAGGGAAGGGAGGAATAATGTAATTATAGTATAATCTCAAAAATATCTCAGAAATAACTTTTTAAAAGAATGCCTTCTAGAGAAGTCTTCTAGCATCCATTTAACCAGAAATTGCTAGTAGCAACCATAGATATAATTGTGTGACAATAACAATTGAAGAAATTGAATAAAAACATTTAAAGTTTTCTGCTTACATTTATGTTGAATGCAGGGGATTGAAATCTCTATACTTTTTGTATTTTAAATGATAAATACTAAAATTTTACATGTTGCTTATGACTATTAAAAAATTCAAAATAATTTAATTAATTACACATATCCTATCTTGCCCTAGCTAACTATTGCCAGAAGCCCAATGTTAGTTGTGGGTATTGTCATCCTTTCTCTTTTCCCATGAAAATACCAAGATACATTATTTCTTAAAATTTGGCAATCTTAACCTTTTATAAAAAGTGGGATGAAACTATATAAGTTTTCCATAGTTTTCTTGGCAAGTACAAAATGAAACAACGCCTTAAGGCAATTGAATGAGGGATATATAGATATTAATTATTTCTATAACTTTATTACAAGACTTCTCAGAAGTTTCTATCTGGAGAATAAACACTCTAAATATAACATATTAAGTATTTGCAAATTGAATCCTCAGTCACCATCTGTGATGGCAGAAAGCTGAAGTCCAAAGAACACATAAGCCAAAATTGATTCATCAAAACTATGTAAGTGATGAGCAGGAATGCAAGCTCAAGGGTAAACACCCCCACCCCATAGAATCTGCTTAAATCCCATGCAACTGGGCTCGGCTGTTCAGTGACTGATGACTGGATTCTGGCCAGGTCTCTGTCCTAGCCTCTGCTGGCACCATCTGATTATGTATTATTTCAAAACCAACTCTCCTATGCCCCTTTACTCAATGACACTCGGAGTCACTGATTTAAAGTGCAGATTGATATTGAAGAAATGCTCCCATTTGTAGCAAGTTCTTCCTTCTAAGAAGATTTTGTAAAGGCCATCTCCTAGGCTCCTTTCCTGAACATTTGATTTAATTGGTCTGTAGTGAGGATCAACTGCTTTGTGTATATTTTCACAGCTGCCAATTCCTGATTTTGAGGACTATTTGTAACACATTACTAAGTAATAGATTCTGCATGTTCTCAGGCCAGAATTCAGAATGTTGTGCCTATTCTTCCTTGATAGATGTAATCAACTACCCAATATATAATATATATATATATATATATATATATATATATATATATATATATATATATCGGTATAATCAATTCTCCAACTCAGGCTTCCAGACTTAAGATCCAGTGGGACACTGCATACTGCTCAGCTCTAGTGGTTTCTACAAATACTCCAAAAGTCTCATGTTTTATCATCCAGTCCTCATGCATTCCTTTAGCAGAATGGACCACTTTCCCAGTCTTCCTTTAAATAAGATTTATTTTTATTTTATATGTATGGATGTTTTGCTACCTGTATGCCACATGCCTGCAGTGCCCATGGCAGCCAGAAAAGGACAATGAATCCCCAGAAATTGGAGTTGCAGACAGTTGTGAGTTGCCATGCAGGTACTGGGAGTCCAAGGCAAGTCCTCTGCAAGAGCAGCAGGTATTCTTAAGCACTGTGCTATCTCCCAGTCTCCTTTGCAGCCTTTCTGTAATGGAGTAGCTATTAATAGTAGCCATGTGTCCTCGTTTTCTTTGTGTTATCTCAGGGAAGGCCTTCAAGTGCATCACTAAAAGGCAACACTCCCAAGATGGTCCATCTCTTGCATCGCTGATTTCCTCATCACTCCTGGGTCAACCCCACCATATCAACATTGGGTTATATTTTCCATCTTTAAAAAAGAAACATCCCTTGAAAGTCTGAATAAAACTTCCAAGAGAATTTTCTATTTCTTTACTTTTTAGTGAGTCCACCAACAACAAAGTATTAAAATCTGTGTCATCTCTTAAGACGTCCTACTTGGTACCTGGTGTCACCTGTGATCTCCCCATCTCCCCACACCTGGCATCTTTGGGGCACTTCTACTCAGTGCTCAGACAGTCCAGAACCTTCTCCCTACCCAGCACTCGCACAGAGTGCTGGGAAGTGATTCAGAGATCCTGGTTCCCAGTGTGCAGCAGATGCCTTTCATCCCAGCTCCTCCCTCTCTCCTCCCTATGGACCCAGCCTCTCCCTTGCTCTACCATTTCTCCATAACTATTTCTTTTGTCCTTACTTGAGAGAGACAATTTCAGCATCCAGCTAATTGACTTCAAATAAATCCTATTTAATTTTATCCATGCCAATGTATTATCTCTCTGGATTTGTAATCAAACCCTCAAACTCAGTCCTGCTCTTGGGGGGAAAACAAAAACAAGCACTTTTTGCTTTTTCTTTTTTGTTTCTTGGCTTAATTTTTAGAGTGCAGGGTGAGAGGGTTTTCTTGACAGAAACAAATTGATTTCTCCACATTTCCATTTCAATCATGGGCACTGGCTGTTGATGGATACACACTTAATTCACCAACGCACTCCTTTGTGGGTAAACATTTTAAACTGCCTGCCAGTCCCAACCTTGAGAGTTTCTACTTTCGCCAGAGCTTCTGTCACTTTCCTAAACGTTTTATTTCAGCCTGAACAGAGCCCAAAGCATGACAGTTTGAAAGGTTATTGTAGAGATTCTAGTGAATGTCAGCCTGTCACACACCCTTCCACCCCCACCACACATACTGGTTATTCAGCTTCAGCCTGAAGTTATCTGCTGTCAGTTTTGGGGGAATAGAATGTCTTGCCATCAGAGGGATATCCTGCTACCATAGGGGATCTTGCTGACAGCCGTAACTATAGGTCACACCAAATGTCACCCAACAACAAAAATATGGAGGGAACTGCAAGGCAGAGATGCAGCAGCCTCAACTTCGGCCACGCCCTTCTTTTTCTGAGATTATTGGCTCTACATTCAGGCTAAAATGAACCCCACAAGGTAGAAACTCTGCAACACTTGTCAGGGCCTTTTATTTAATTTGCTTTGCTTTAAATTTTAAAGAGGGTTTAATTGCAGCTATGGAACCTTACCTGTGCGGTTCTCAGGGCAAGGAATTGTACTTTAGCACATGCCTCTGAATGTGTGTCCAGCAAGGGCTGACTTCTCCAAGTGCAAAAGGCAGACAGATGTCCTATATCAAACACCAGGGAGAAAGGTCCTCTGCTCCCCAGGCTCCTTGTTAAAGATGGTTAATAATTCCAAATTCCAATCAACAGGTATAAAATGACCATTTGTCCTGTGCCTATGGTCATGGTTGGGAAGAAACAAAGCTCTGACTTGGATTTGAATCAGAAGCAGCCTGGAGTGTCGTTATCCCAACACCAGCAGCTGCAGAGGGGAGGAGAAAATTGACATTTTCTCTCCTCCAGGATTTTATGGAGTGTAAGTATGCACTGGGGGACAAGGAAGGAAACAGGGGAAAACCAGTAAGGTAGGCCATCTATATGGCAGCCGTGTTTCACAAAGCTCGTATGACTCTTCTAATTCACTTTATTTTTTTTTTTCCAGTTAAACGTAAGCTCTACAAAATGCACAGTCTCGAATCTAAGTAGAGCTTTGGCATTGTTATGGGAAGGGCTCAGGTTTCCTCCCATCTCCACCCTGGCAGTAGTCTCAGTTCTTGTGCTCCAGTAAATGAAGAATTCAGACAGAACACAGCAATTGATCAAGTAGTCAATAGTTACTAGAGCAAGTGAAAATGCACTTAGGAGGAGCAGGCTGCTGGGCATAGCCAATAGCATCCATCCTGGCAGGCTACGTCCCTCTTGTCCCTCTGTCCCTTCAATGTGCCTCCTTCAGGATGAGCCATTCTCAGAAAGGGGATGCAGTTTTCTCAGAAGCCCATTTTGCCCAGGCTTTAATATGTTTTAAGTGGATAGATTGAAGAATATGCATCAGGGTCAAATTACCCACCAAATCAAAAAGTTTACTGGGGAAAGGTAACAACATTCTCACAATGTTCCCTAAAAGAGGACACTTTGAAGCCATTTTGATCTGACCTAGCAAGCATCAACCACTACCACCCATTGTCCTTTCCATCTTTTTGGGGGGGTTCCTGGGTACCTGTCTGGAGTCAACCACTGCCACTGTCTTCGTATCTTGGCCACCAGATGACCACCACCATTACCAATATCAATATGAACCTAAGTGTCTTTAATTCTTGCATTGTCAGGGAAACCCCCAGAGAAATTCTCCAGTTTACAAGAGGAGGCAAATTAAATGTGATCTAAAACTCCAATCGGCCTATTCCTTGGTTAATACGATTAAGGATTTAGCTCACTAATCTAAAATACTTCCTTAACCCTCTCCATCCTTGTCAGAGCACACAAAGGCAATTGAAAGCGGAGCACCTGAATCCACAGGATGCTCTTAGCCCTGGAGGATCACTCCCATTGCTGCAAGCCTTAATAACCCCCAGCTGGCTTCTACTCAATGCTAAGTGCAAAAGGACTATTTCACTTGATAGCTCTCCTCTCCAAAGAAAGGCACACAACTTAAAAACTTGCATTTCTTTATTTTCTGTGTGTGCACAAGCCTACGCTTCGAGAGCCTGCACCTGCCACTCTGTGCCTATGGAAGACAGAAGTCCACCTGCAGGAGTGCTTTCCCTCAGCTCTGGGGATCACACTCAGAGTACCCAGCTTGGTAGCAAGCACCTTAACCCTTTAATCCCACAGAGGCCTGTTCTGAGTCATGAAAGAAGCAGATGGTCACTGGGATACTCCATCCTGTCCAAAGGCTCTCATGGAAAACTTGAGTTAAGAAGATGAGATGGTCATGATGGGGTCCTAGGGAAAGTTCGGGTAAGATGTTGGTGCTGAGCCAAGAGGAGCTGAAAAAAAAAAAAAGCTGAGCTGGGCTGAGACTCAACTGCTTTGTTTGGTTTCATGGTTTCTTCATCTTCCACGTGAGTTTGCTGACTCTTCTCCCTTTACCGACTTTTTCCCTAAAATAAAATAGACTCTCTCCTATGTACTGCTCATGAGCTTGTAATATAGGAAAATAGGGCACAGAATGAGGTCTGGGAAAGCCTTGCACAAAGGCTTCAAATTAGCATATAAAAAAGTTGGCAAAATCAAAGACTAGTCCCATCTTCTTAGCTAAATCCACCCCCAAGTTCACACAGAAGCATCATGGAGGGTTTCAAGGTGACCTGGGGTTCATTGCAATACTAAAATACACTTCTGGGTGGAGATTTAAGATGCTAATGAGGTAGTCGATGAAGCAGAGAACCCTGCACTATGCAAATGACCTCCAAATCCTGCTCTGAGAGATACAGAAGCCTAAGTCTTTCTGTGGTGTTTGTTCCTGAAGTTTCTACACCCTGATAAACCTCTCTGCTGATGCAGCAATCCAAATCAGGCCAAATCAAATTGAATTAGACAAAGCCCAGGTTTGATGGATAAAACCACTCGGGGATGATTTTCCAGTCCCCCAGACAGCAGATAGAAAGACCACAAGATCACATGTCTGTGGGGGGGGCAATTTAAATACCCCATGGAAGTGGTCTTAGGGAGGAGCCCTGTTTAGTAGGTTTTCTGGGATAGGACAGGGTTTGAGGGAGAGAGAGAGAGAGATGGGGGAGGGGTATTAGGGAGGAACTTCTACCACAGACCAGACTCTTTGGGTATAGGGATGCAGGGGCTGAGGAGGAGCTTCCATCAGGACAGTTGCCTTGGCCAGTGAACCTCCCTTGGAAATGCACTATTAATAAACCGGCCTTGCTTCGACTTCAACTGTGTGTCTCTACTCAGTTCCTTGCTTGGGGACACAGGTACTAGAACCTATGTATTGGGGACCTCCAATATCTGCTAGTATCTAGCCAATCAATTACCATTCTTGTGCTCCATCTGGTAGAGCTTTCTTCTCCTGGACAATCTCTGACTCTGTATTGGAGGAAGTTGCTTTAATTTCTATAATAAGGTACACATCCTGAATCTGTTTTGTTTTGTTTTTGTTTTTCAAGACAGTGCTTCTCTGTGTAACAGCTCTGCCTGCCCTTGTTATTTACCTTGCTTGAGAACAGACCACAAGGTACACAACAAATCCTACTTAAGAGTTTTATTAGTACAGTGTAGGGAGAGGAGGTATGTGCAGGCCTGTCTGGAAGAAATGAGGCAAGAAAGAAAGTGGGTCGGGCATATCTGCTTGTAAAGGTCACTTATTGAATGCCTGTTGGGGCTTATGTAGCCATGCATATGCATGGGTTATGTGGCCAGGCTGAGCATGCACATATGGCCCTGGGGTTACTAAGCATTTTGTCTGAATGTTGATGGCTCATACTCTGCCAACCCCTAGAAATGCTAACACCTGGGATGTCTGAGAATTTTGCCTGAATGCTGATGGTCATGTGGGTGGCCTTTGGACCCCGGAAATGACAAAAGTCCTGGAACTTGGATTGTAGACCAGGCTGGCCTTGAACTCACAGAGATCCACTTGCCTCTGCCTCCTGAGTGCTGGGGTTAAATGTGAGCACCACCACCAACCAACCACATAAAAAGCTAACTACCTTGCCAACAAAAGGAGAATGAAGAGCTTGGGAAAGGGATTGTCAATTGAGATTCCTGAAGGAGCTACATTATTTGAAGGCTTTGCCACCTGACTGTTTAGAACTCTAATTACAGATAGAGTATTGCAGTTTGAAGGCCAAAATTGTCCTGGGCTATCAATAGTCCCCTCTAAGGGACAGATTCTTGGCTTTACCCCAGAAGAGGATTTCAGGATAAGACATTGTGAGGCAGAGTTGAAGTTTCTTACAAATTTTTTTTTAAATTTTAAATAGATTTTAAGTAGGAGTTTACAAGAAGTAGGGGTGGTGTTCAAGAAGAAAATAAGACAATTATTATGTTTGAGCTATGGCCAATCAGGCGACATTTCCTTGTGGTCTTACAGATACTAGTGAGCACCCCATTGGGAATATGTCTAAGAATCTGTGACAAATTGCCCTGTTTCCCAAACTCAGAAAAGAAATGCTAAATCCCAAAAGCAGAGCAGTTCTCTCTACCTCTCTAGCTGGGCAATCATTCCTCATAGTTGATTCTGGGATAATATATATATATATATATATATATATATATATATATATATATATTACATACCCATCCCAATACCCTCTCCCTCCCTCCATCCCAAGTCCCCCAACCCCACTCCACTGGGAAGGATCATCAAAATCTGTCAAGTCATTTGGAGTAGGGTCTAGGCCCTCCCTCCTGTCTCTAGGCTAAGGGAGTATCCCTCCATGGTGATGGGCTCCCAAAGTCTTTTCGTGCATCAAGGATACATCCTGGTTCTACTGTCAGAGGTCCCTTAGACTACCCAGGCCTTCTAACTGAGACCCATGTTCAGGGGGTCTGAGTCAGTCCAATGCCATTAGTCTGTGTGTCCATGAACTCCCCCTTGTTCAGGTCAGCTGTCTGTGTGGGTTTCTCCAGCCTGGTACTGACCCCTTTTCTTATCACTCCTCCCTCTCTGCAACTGGATTCCAAGAATTCAGCTCAGTGTTTAGCTGTGGGTGTCTGCTTCTGTTTCCATCAGCTACTAGATGAGGGCTCTGTGATGGCATATACATTAGTTATCAATCTCACTATCAGGGAAGGGCATCTAAGGTAGCCTCTCCACTATTGCTCAGATTGTTAGTTGGGGTCATGTCTCTGGACATTTCTCTATAGTCAGTTTTCTCTTCAAACCCATAATGGCTCCCTCTATTATGGTTTTTGCTCTAGTCTCTTTGTCCCTCGACTCAATCTTTCTGGTCCTGCATGTTCTCCTCTCCTCTCATTCTCATTCTCCTAACTCCCTCTCTACTCACTGCCCACCCTGTACTCCCAATATGCTCAGGAGATCTTGTTCCTTTCCCCTGTTATGAGGGACCTTGTATGAATCTCTTAGGTTCCTCCTTTCTGGGATCATTCTTATGAGAAAAACCAACAGCCCTTCTGAGCTTATACCACTAATTCCCTAGGCTTTTGGATTCCAGTAAAATGGCAGGCAATTGGGAGCTTAGAGACTTCATACTTCAAAGGGATAAGGTGCATGGCCCTTCCCATCCATTGAAAGCAATTGTAATAGCTAATGGCTAATCTTGGTTGTCTCATTGACATAGCTAGGTAGTTTGAAGCTCAACTCAAGCATTGCCTCCATCAGATTGGCCTATCGACAAGACCATTGGGGTATTTTCTTGACTGATAATTTAGGTAAAAGGTTCAAATCCACTGTGGGTAGTAGCATCCTGTTGATAGGCAGGTAGGCTTTAGTTGCCTAAGAACACTGAGCATGAGCCAGAGAGAGCAAGGGCAGTAAGTAGTGTTCCTTCATGGTCTGCCTCTGTTCCTGGTTGAACCCTGAACCTAGTAATCAACTGGTGCTTGAACTTTTAAGTTAAACAAACCTCCTATGACCCATACCAGGTTACTTGTCATTATGGTGTATGTCACATCACACATCAAACTAGGACACATATCCCCCCACATTCTCTAGGTTCCTATCAGTGTAAAGCACCCCCATTTCCCCCTTCCTCCTTTCTTTTCCAGGTGGTTTGAATTCCCTCTCCCTTTGGATCCTATCACACACTCTTCGGCATTAAATATATCCTGTGGTATCAAGGAACAACATCCTAGTGTCTTCTATTGCTGCTGGAAATTTTGGGGAGTCCCTTCATGGTCTCCAGATGATACCAGAAAGATCAGAGTCCCCTCTTAGGGGTCTAAGTCTCAGTAACAAAGAATTAGGGACATGCTCACACAGAAATTTGAAGGCAATTTTATTACAGTTTAACAGAAAAGCCCCAGGGAAGCCAGCTGTCCATCTTGGCAGTGGCCTGAAGGATGATGATAGAGGAGAAAAGAGAAGGAAAGCTTTACTGCTTGAGTGAAGCCTGCAAAGAGATCAAGTACATGGCATCCCACATGACAAGGCGTGGGGTGGGGTGGGTACTTAGAAAAGGAATCAGAAAGCCCAAAGTAACAGAAAGTCTACTTAGATTCTGGCCAGCATCCGAAAGGAGACAGGGAAAGAGATAAAAGAAAAAGTTGTGTCTTCTGAGTCAGGACTCAGGGCAGGATTCAGAAAGGTCAGTAGACCCAACAAACCTCATGGCGGTTTACAGGAACTGTGCTGGGGATGGGAGTTGTGGCAAGGAAAAGTACAATGTCTCATTAAGAGGATTATTATTCTGCCTATATCTCTAGCATGGTTTAAGGTGAGTCTCCTGTCCTAGGCACCTAGGACCACCACCTTGCTACATGGTGGTCCCCTGGCCAGCTGATTGACCAGCCCAGCTGCAATATGAAGTCCCTACCCAGGCCAGAGATTTCATTCTCTTGACCAGAGGTAAATAATGTTCCCTTGATTGTAGGGAACATAAGAGTCTCCAAGTGACTGAAGTCCTGAATGAATGTGTATTTTGACATGGGCATCGCCATGCTCAAGGCCTCAGACACACAGGACAATTGACAAAGCCATTACCCATATGATCCCTATTCAAAGGGGGTGGCAAAGCCTTTTCTTTCAGAAGCCCAAGTTTGAATTCAGTATATGCCAAGATTAGCAAATGCAGCTTCCACCTCCCAGATGTCTACAGCCTGAGACTACTCAACTACAGACTCCTCCTACCTAGATTAGCTAGCCCCAACTCCACCCTATGCATTACATAATAAACAGGCTGAGGTTCCAAATGTGGCAGTAACAGGATCCCACCTGATCCCAGCTTTATTGTACTTGTATATGTGTGCCTGTCCTTTCTTCATTCCCTTGATGTCCTTAGTCAAGGTTCTGAGACCCAAGTCACCTGAGTGGCCACACTTAATAGGCTATCAGTGCCCCAGTATTAGAATCATAGCTGAGACTTTTCATGACATTGCCAGTGTCTTGGATGGGAGTCACTGAAACAGATCACAAATTAAGGACTTGCCTCCTCTGTCTCTTGCTACAGTTTCTTCACACTTTATTCTTTGGTGAATCCCTTAAGTCTTCAATACACGTATCTACTCTGGACCCAATAAAGCTCAAGTTTGATTTAGGATCCCAGAACATAGATCTTAGCCACTAGTTCAAACCACCAGACACTCTTAGAAATACTCAATGTTGCCTGGGTTCACCAGTGTGACCCTGGTTACACTTCTGGGAGAAGATTTGGGGATATGAGGATTCTTATTTTCCAGAGACTCTAGTTGTTTGATTCCCAAACCCAAAATCCTGTTAGAAAAATCTGCTCCTCATAAAAGCATCTTTTCCCCAGTGTCTAGCTAGCTGGGGATGGCAGCTTTGGACTCTGCTGTCGGTGTTCTCTATTGTATCTGAGACCTTCCAACACCCATGAACATGGGTGTGGTCTTCTCAAAGGAAAGTCATACTACATTGTCATCTTTGCAGTAGCCACACAGAATTTGGGGGACATCTGAAGTTTGCTGTGGAATAATCCTTCTATACACTGTGAATATATATTAGTCTCATTAGCTCATAAAGTGCTATTGGTTGGTAGCCAGACAGGAAGTATAGGTGGGACAGCCAAACTGAGAATGCTGGGAGGAAGAAGGGTGGAGTCAGAGGAGTCAACAGAAGATGCAGAGGGAGCAAGATGTGCTGGAGGACAGGTAAAGCCAAGAGTCACATCAATACACAGATTAATAGGAATAGATGAATTTAAGTTGCAAAAGCTAATTAGCAATACGCCTGAGCTATCAGCTGATCTTCTATAATTAATATTAAGCCTCTGTTAGTTTTTGGGAATTGGCAGGCTGGAAAGAAACTTCCACCTACAGAAGTTCTCTTCAAAGGATTGCTAAGGCATGCAAATGAGATCATAGGATCATTTCTGAGGAGGGCCAGACAGCTTTATAGTTGGTAAGGTGAAACTAGATTACATGGACACAGGAAGATAGAGACTAGCTTCACAGTAAACAAATGGAATAGTCTTGTCTGTGAGATTTCCAGCACATATTCAGGATAGCAGTAAGACCCTTGGTGGAAAAGCAGCTCTCACCTCAAAGAAGATAAGATATAGCTTATGCTGGAGACAAATATGAAGGACCTTGGCCCAGGAACCAGATTCACACTACTCCAAATTCCATGAACCAGATTCACACTACTCCAAATTCCATGTTCCAATGTACTGATAGTTTCGTGAAGGTTTTATAGTAACAAAACAAAGAAAGTTGTAACTCAAGACAATTGGAAAATACATCTGTGGAAATATAGGTGGGTCACAGTAAAGTAGGGACATCTCTGTTCTAAACCTCAGGTGATATTTTGGTGTCTTCCTTAGCATTTGGATTGGTGGAAACTATTGGCCTTCTAAGATTTTTAAAGTTTTGATAGTCGTAGTGTGTTAAGTTAGAGATAGGGATGGGCAAAAGAATCTCTTTCAAATCGATTAAAATAGAACAAGATAACCTAGCTCTGGTTTGCAACTTTTTAACCCTCCACACTCACAAAGCTGAGTCATTTGGCCTTGTAGAACGTGTAACAGGCATGTCACTTCCTTTCTCTGCATTCTTAGAAATTTCTGGCCCCACTGAAGATCATACACACAGTGGCCTTAAGTCTGGGTTGCTGTTGTTGTTAACATCCTTTTTGAGAATGTCTCCCTGTAGAAGACATGTCATTTTTGTGCCAGAACCATTCACAATATATATTGTGTTAAAATTTTTGACTCTCTGTTTATGAGGGGCTTTAACTAGACTCTGTGTCTTCATAATTTTCTCTCTTCCCATCCTGCTTTATTGCCAGTGGCAAATGTTCTTCAAAAGGTTATATGCTGGTCTAAGAGAAGTATGAGAGTTGGGAAAGCTAAGGAGTAGGCATTTAACTTCCAAAAGGGAGGTCCCGTGATGTAGGAGACAGGAGTTGCAAAGGGCCAGGACTACAAACATGAGAGATGGACAGAGGTCCAGGTCTATAGTCTCTAAACTCCTCCAAACAGCATTCCAGAATCTACTAAAAGTCACATGTTATTTCAAGAGTTAAGGGCAAACAAACAAACAAACAAACAAAAACAGACAAAACTTCCTTAGTAAAAAAAAATAAAGAGAAGTTGAAGGAGGAGAAAAACACAAAGTATGTGAAAAAATTAAATTGAGAAAAAGATTAATGAGCATACTATGTTATCTTTTAAGCAATGTACTACAATGGGTTGGATGGAAGATAAAGCAGATAAGGTATTTGAGTAATAATGGCTATGATGGGATGGCAATGGTAATGTGTCCATGGAGGGCCCTCATTGAGAACTGTTAAATGAGTAAAGACCTGAAAGAATTGTGTGATGGGTGGATTGTCTCTTATATAACCACAAGGCACAGAAAACTGAAAAGTATCAAGACATGACTGAGGCACTGAGAAACTGCAAAGGAGCCATGTTGTTAGAGTAGGTTGAACAGGAGAGAAGAGGGGCCCACTTGCCTGACATTGCTCACCTCCCTGAACTTGGCCTTTTTTATTTCCATATACAGACTGCAGACCATTTTGCTGCCTGAACAGTTTAAGCTTTGTTGAGTTATTCTAGATTCATGATTTCTGGTAGTTATTCATTTACTTTAACATAACAGTTTGAGTGGTTGCAGAGCTAAAAACAAAGAAAGTGTACAGAACTTGTAAAATATGAGGGACTTGGGGTTTAGCAGTTAAGAGTGCATGCTACCTTTGCAGATGACCTGGGTTCACTTCCCAGCACACACATGGAGCAGCTCACAGCTACCTATAACCTTAGATCTAAAGGATTCAATGCCCTCTTTGGTGAACCACACACACACACACACACACACACACACACGCATGCACGCACGCACGCACGCACGCATGCACACGCACACACACTTCAAAATAAAAATCTTAAATATGAAAGCTTTGTGTCTCTTTACTGCATAGAGCTACTTAGAAAATCCTAGGGCACTTCTTCTTTGCAACTAAACACTATTTTCTCTGTCTAACAAAGATAGAATCAACCCCATATCAGCTCAAGATGAGAGTCCCATAATTCAGTAAATTGCTGATTCTCTTCTAAACTTAACAAGCTCATGGGCCTGAACTTTGGTGATTTATACAGACAACTTATTAAATGTTCTCCAGCATTTCTGTTCTCTCAACCAGAGCTCTCTTCAGACTCTTTCCAATGCAAATTTAATTGGCTGTTAAACTTAAAGTAGCAAGCGTGAAGTGGTGGAAAGGTCATTTGATGAAGGCCAGGTTCCTTCAAGATGTTCCTGAAAAAAGAAACTGCACATACTTAAATTATCACTGCCTTTCTCCATACTCATCAAATTAGGAAACAGCTTTCTGTATTAGAAAAATTGCTACCAAAATCCTGGGTGATCTTCAGTTTGAGAACACAGGCAGTTTGGGAGAAAACATTCTGTTTTGCTTCCCATAGAGGAATGGAGTTTCCCATCACCACAGTGCATCAGGAAGTCTGCTTTGGCCAAATTCTGAAAGCTGTTGTTCCTATACCTTTTGTCCATCTGTATACCAAAACCCTGACTTCTCGGTTCAGGTTCATAAAATACACTCACCAGGTTTCTAGGTTGTATAGTAGTGGCCTCCATCAGCACCAGAACAACACACCTGACCCCAGCATTGAAGTATGTGTGTCTGTGTGTCTATACTTTCATCATTGCCTAGTAGCTCCAGCCTGGTTTCCAGGATCAAGCCATGCAGGATGTAGAAATTGTAACTCTTATTTTTAAGAAAACTTAAAGGCTAAAGAGAAGGTAGAAAGTAAAATATATTTCTTTCACTGATGCAATGAATTCTTTCATCCATTCAACCTTTGAAGATCATCTCCTAAAATGAAAAGAAGCCCTGGTCAAGGGGGCTGGAGTGATGGCTCAATGGTTAAGAGCACTTGCTGCACATGCAGAGAACTTGAGCTCAGTTCCTAGCATGCTCATGGTAGTTCACAGGCATCTGTAACCCCAGTTCCAGACAATCTAAAGCCCTCGTCTGACTCTGGGCACGAGGCATGCACATTGGTGCACTTCATTCATGTAGGAAAACATTGCTACACATTAAATAAAAATAATAATCTTTAAAGGAAACTCTGGTCATTTTAGTGTGGAAAGAACTAATGTAAAAGAGACAAAGGGAGGAAGAGGAAGCTTGAAGCAACTTTTCATTTCAAAACCAGTAATGATGAACGATGAACACAAGTGTGGTGGTGCACCCCTATAATCTCAGTACTTGAGGATAAAGTAGAAGGACACTAAGCTTCAGGTTAGCCTGGGCCACATAAGATCCTGACTTTACCAAAAAAAAAAAAAAAAAAAAAAAACCTGAGAGAACTTACTGGTTTTGAGGTTCGACTCACAGAACTGACATGTTGGCTCGAAACCATCCATAGGCATGCAGGTGATATATATGTACATATATATTCATACAAAACACTCACACATATAAAATAAACAATTCTAATTAAAATCTAAACCCAGAAGTGAGAGAATTGCCCTAGGTCAATCAATCACTTGAGACCTCAATATACCAATTAAGTTTGACCTTCAACTTGAGTGTTCAAGGATGTTTATCAAAGGCCTCCCAGAATCTACCACAAACTATGAGGTGCTTTCCGGGAAGATCATAATCAATCTGGCCACCTTCCTCAGAGCTTTACCCTGGTGTACAGAAGGACCTAGAACACAAGGGATATTTAGAAGTTTATAATAGTAACAAATGGGTTTGAAAGATCCTGACTGGTGGACTTAAACCCTAAGAGTTCAATGACAAATAAAGCTTATCCACAACAGAATATAGTCCTTTTGTTTTATTTTAAGACCTGAAGTTGAACTTAGCATGTCTGTATTTTATCCCATATTATTATCACAAGTGAGTTCTTGTTTGTATAATATATACTGTTTATGCAAGTATGTACTTGTTTTTATTTACATAAATGATGCTACTTGTTTGGCACTTTCTATGCATCAGTATGCTCTGATAATTTATTCATGATATCCATAAAATTGTGCTGAGTGTAAGACATGCATGGCGCCCCAGATGCATGCTCAGGGTTTGCCTATCCACCTGGCCAGTGATAAACTCCACCATCATATACCACACAGCTATGAACCCTTCTACATGTCCCCTCCTTGTTACATAATTAAGAATAACAATCCATCTGGGGTGGTCGTGGTGAATGCCTCTAGTCCCACCATTTGGGAGGCAGAGGCAGGCAGATGTGAGTTCCAGACCAGCCTGGTCTACAAGAGCTGGTTCCAGGACAGCAGGACAGGCTCCAAAGCCACAGAGGAACCCTGTCTTGGAAAAAAAAAAAAAAGCAATCAAAATCCAGAAAAGTGGCATTTTAAAGGGCATTCTTCCCTCTCTCCATCAATACACCTTCCTTCCCATTGAGACAAACGCCAGGGTACATGCCCACCTATAGTTTTAGTCTCTCCTTTTTTTTTTTTTTTAACCAAGTTTGGGATAGAGGGAACCTTAAATTTCATCCTCTTGTTTGTTTGTTTGTTTGTGAGCCAGGATTTCTCATGTGTAGCCTTGGCTGTCCTGGAACTCACTCTGTGAACCAGGTTGGCCTCAAACTCTACCCACTTCTACCTCCCAAGTGCTGAGATTAAGGGCCTGCACAACCACTGCCTGGCTGAGAGAACCTTAAGTTTCAATCCCAAGATTCCTTATCCCAACTTTTAGTCCTGCTGAGAACTCTAGATTCCTGAGAGATCACCACTTTGTAAAAACCCTTATGGAATAATCACCAATACAATGTGTGGGCAGAACTCAGGCCTGGGGGCTGGGTTGTTGTGTTCACCTGCTTTCCCAGGAGACTGTGTCAGTACAGTCAGACCTAGAAAGATAAGGGTCACTGGCTGAAGCCTGAACGAAGTGTGAAAGTATGACTCCAGCTACAGGTGTCCTCAGGAAGCTACAAAGGGAATGCCACTGAAGGTAGCAGTGGTGATGGTAATTTGTCTTAAGAGTTACTTAGATGGGGGAGGGCCTAGACCCTGCTCCAAATGACAGACTTTGAAGACTCCTGTGGAAGTCTGCTCCCTGGGGAACAGGAAAATGATGGGATGTGGATTGGTGGGGGTAACAGGGAAGGACAGGTGGGTGCATGTGGGAACTGGGATTGACATGTAGAACAAGCTTGTTTCAAATTTAAATAAAAAAATTATCACACAATAAAAGAGTTACTTGGAGTATGACAGAGAAAGTAAAGATCCTAATTTTGCTACAGTTGGCATCTTCAGAAAATAATTAATAAAGCAAGAAGAGCAGATAGACTAATAAGACCTTGAGCCTTGGAAGGGGTCTTTCTTCCTTAAAGAGGAAGAAGAAACCAGTGTTCTTGAAGTAGGCACGAGCTTGCCCAGGAGAGATGTTGCCTCCTTTCCTTTCCCATTGTCCCTGCCCAGTGATGAGCACCCAAGCCTTGACAAGGAAAATCGTGGTCTTGGACAAATGATCACACATGAGCACCCAAGCCTTGACAGGGAAAATCGTGGTCTTGGACAAATGATCACACATGAGTGAAGAACATCCAGAAGCTCCATCAGCTCTAACAAGCAAAACCCAGAACAATGGGGATTCTCACCAACCAAAAGACAGCTTGTTTTCTCCCATATCATGTCTCAAGTTAACCCAGCAAAGAGAGGTGTGTCCATGCAGAAGTTTGAATGTTTCCAATGCTAGTTTCATTTAGAGTAGAGTAAATGTAGCCAGCAGCACTCTCCTGTGTCATATCTAGTAAAGAGTCCCAGACTCTGCAAGCTTATCTTTCCCAGGTGCTTTGTAACTGGATGCCTTCCCAAAGCTTTCCTCTGAAGGCAGTTTGGCCTCCACCCACAGGCAGATTGCAGTGTGTCACCCTTCTTCCAACTACAAAGTAAATTAAATAATCAGGGCTGCTAGAAACTCACAACCATCTAAAGGAGAGGGGGAGTGATGGGGAGGGAGGGAGGAAGGGAAGGAGAGGTAAAAAGAGAGAGACTGAGAGGGAGACAGAGAAGAAGGGAGGAATGGAGGGAGGGAAGGAGAGGGGAAGAGGAAGGGAGGAGAAAGGGAAGAAGGAAGGAAGGAAGGAAGGAAGGAAGGAAGGAAGGAAGGAAGGAAGGAAGAAGGGAAGGAAGACCCTCATATTAAACTAACTAGCTAAAGCCAAGTTGACATTCATATTTCGGTATGATTCAATAACCAAGTCCTTCTGCTGATTGGTTAGATGTCTTGAGTGGTTTATTCCTAGGTAATTATCTGTGAGTAATCCATCTAAGTAAGCATTCCCATTTACGAAGTAGCTTCTCCTTTCACATCATTGACAACGTAACCATCAGCAACTCTGACATACTTTTCTATCCATCTGTCTTTCTAAATGCCCTGAATTTAAAATGCCTCAGTGACTCCAACAGCATACTGAATCAAATTTAAATTCCTTAGCACAACATTCAAGGCTTTTTAATATGTGAACCAAGCTAACTATTTCAAATATGTCACTTGCCAACCTCTCCCTTTACTGCGATCTTAAAACATCCCTCCATGATGCTGTTCCTTATATTCTTTGCTGTATTTGCTCAACATTTTAAATAGCCTCTCCCCCAAGTCTGCCTTGCACTATACCCTAGACAAGTTATTACTAAAACAATATATTATAGAAAATTTTCTTAAAATGGGGATTGAATACAGGCTTGGCTTTCACTTCTCATAGTAAAATCAGATGTATACACATACATATGCCTTTTGCAATATACAGCACACATCAGAATGGGAGAGAGATTCTAAAATCTCAGAATAGCCAAAAGTTTCAACTTCATTACTCTAGTTTTATGAAAACTTGATGATTTGATTATTCCACTTTTCCATATGTGGGGGTGGGGTAAGCAAGAACAAGCATTTAGGAGCCACCATTATAAACTACAGGTGCAACCTACTGTACTGTTGACATGTGTGTAAAGTATGTCCTTCCATCCTATTTAGAAGGATTTCTTTTCATCTCTTTTCACTTCTTTTTTTTGAAATATTTAGTACAGGAATATTATTACTGTTATTTTCTTCATGTCAAACATCTGGTACATACTACGTGTTCATTAAATGTCTGTTAAATAAACTGGAACGAATCTGTGTGTGAAACTCATGCTAAGGCAGATTTGTCTCAGCTACAAAATGGTCCTTGCAATAAAAACAAGGTTGCATGTCTGTGTGTTCTGTACCCACACAAGTTTCTGCAGGTCAGATGCCATCTGTTAAGACCTTTCCTACCCAAGGTTCCACTTGTAACAGAACAGACTGATGGGAGATGTCATTCTGTAAATATATTTCTCTTATTGGTTAATGAATAAAGCACTATTGGCCAACTCTCCTCCAAGTTACACTCACCCCTCTTTTCAAAGTATCCCCCAACTTTGAAAGTATGCAGCCCATCATGTGCAGCCTGCAGGAGATTTTACAACCCCAGAATTTCATCATCTTTTCTGACTCCAGCAGTGTATCAGAGAGCACACTTTAGAGTATAGGCAATATAGCTAAACTCAAGTTAAATTACAACAAAAGAGCAGTTATCCCTCCATGGGGGATATGTTCGCAAAGTCCTTTTGTGCACCAGGGATACATCCTGGCTCCACTGTCTGAGGTCTCTTAGACTGCTCAGTCCTTCTGGCTGAGATCCATATTCAGGGGGAACTGGGATCGACATGTAAAATAATAAATTAAATTAAAAAAATGCTTTGACTCCAAAATTTAAGTTGAAGGACAAGTTACTGGGGAAAAGGATTTCTATTTTTGTTTCCACAGAAAATGAAAAGATGTGGATTCCTTCCAGACTAATGTGGTTTGATCATGCCAGACCGCCTGAAACAGAGTACAAGGTGATCCTACATTCAAAACAGCTGGACAAAACAGCCCTACAGACTACAGCCAGGATTTCTGCATCTTCTTCGAATCCCCCATGACAGCGCCCCTTACCAGCAGGAAGTAGTTTGGAAAGAATGACGCCCAAATTCCCAAATATTGTGTATAAATGTTTGTTTTCATTTAATTGGACTTTGTTATATAAAATTAAATTAAAAATTACAACAAAAGAGAATTTATTGGTTCATATCACTAAAAGCCAATTCAGGTAAAGCTAGATCCTGCAGTGTCCTGGTGGTGCTTTGGACCCTTTTCTTCCCGTGTCTCTATTCTGCCTTCTAGATGCTTCCCCCCTCTATGTCATACCACACACTTTGAATTTGGAAAGGACAACAATCAGGAGCCCTAAAGGCAGCAGGCCTTTTCTTTCTCATCTTTCATCTTACAAGATTTATACAAGATATATATATCAGCCTTCACAGTGCTACAAATTTGTTGCCACTATATTAACTTAAGATACCTGCCAGATGTGAATTAGAGTTAAGACAATGAAATCCCATGACTTTCTGTAGTCTTGGCTTCTAGTTCTAAAGCTATGGGTAGAGGCAGTATCCAGAAAACACTTATTTCTAAGCCTGGAAATATGGGGTTCTTGGAAAGAAGAAAAGAGAAATGGTTATTAGTGACAACCATCCTTTGTGGCCTGCACAGGTGATCATCTCCTGAGGTTGTGTGACTTTGAAAACCTTGAAATCTTCACAAATACACTTATCTGTGTTTGAAATCTCTTTTCCTTAACCTGAAAAAGAAGAGATACTTTGAAGAAAAACCTTTACATCACTCCCATGAGAGTCATCAACATTATTCTTTTTAAACAAAGTGGGATTTAAAGATCTCTTCTAGAAAGAGATAGATGATGACGAAGTTCCTGTTCGGGAACTGACCCAGAAAGTAATGATTAATCACAATCCTGCAGGCTGAACTGTCCACCGCACTAAAGGGCATCATCTTTCTTCCAGTTTCTAAAGAGATCCAGAGACTCTCTGTGTCAGTGAGATATGAGGAAGGGAGTCGTTTGATCCTCCTACAAAAGCCATAACTCAGGGCCCCAACCTGGCAAGCTTTCCAAAGACCCTCATCTGAGGGACGAAGATCAATGCTTCTGGCAAAGCTGGACAGATTCTGAGAAACTGTTCCAGTAGAGGCCTGCTTTCAATAGAAGGATTCAGATTTGCTGCCCATTTAGGATAATACCCATGGTAGATAAAGTCAAATGCATTGTCACGACCTAAGAAATGACCCATGTTCATAACCTCCCAGAGAAACTCACATTTCATCTGTTCCACAGGTTTTGGTTATGGTATTAATTCCATACCAGCCAGGCCCAAATCCCTAGATACTTAGGAAAGTAAGGTGGGAGGGTGACAAGTTCCAGGCACACCTGAACAACTGAGGTATGTAGCAAACTTAGTGACACCTTGACCAACCTCAGCAACTTAGTAGTGCCCTGACTCAAGGCAAGAAGTGAAAGGGGTCATAGGAATAAGCTGTGTGTCTAGGTAAGAGGTAGAGTGCTTACCTAGTCAATGCAAAGCCTTGTTTCAACTCCAGCCCCACACACATACACACAAACACACAAAGACACAGACACATATACACAAACACACAGAGACACACAGATACACACACACACACACAATTCATGTGACTTGCTTTGTAACAGTAGTAAACAAGCTTCCTCCACAGCCATCTGAACCATGCCTGACAGTTACATCATGCCTTTTTTAATTGCTGGAATCATTTTATCCACCATATGAAAACTCTCAGATAATTCCTTGGAGACCAAAAGAGTGAGTAGACATACATTCCATCATCCCAGCTGGATAGTCTTAGGCAAGGGCAAATATCCACCTGCGCCAAGCCATTATCATGCACAGCAAAAATAAAGTATTACATGTTGAGTTCACCTATGCCCAAAATTTAAATAAAATATGAGCAAAAAATATTTTTCACCACTGGGTCTTGGGTCCTATGAATATACAAATAAGAATGTACATACCAATCAGGTCTGAAGACAGTTAATAATATAGAGTATATGATAGACAACTAGTAAATACTGGCTACTGACTCAACAAGTCAGTAATATATTCTGGTCGTTAATTTAAATTCCAGAAAATATGCCTGTACAAAGATTCTCATGGAGTGTTGGAAAATGATAGAAGATTTTACAGCAAAATTAATTTTAGTTTTTTTGTTTCTTTTTACTGAAAATGAAGACTTATCTAATGCAATGCTCAGTGGACAAAGATTTCTAAGAGAGTTGGATGGGAGGGAAGTATGTCACTCCTGAGAACTGTGAATGATACCCATTAAAGGCCTCACTTCTTAACACCTATACAATGCAATTAAGTTTCAAAATGAGTTTGGGATAGGACATTTAACTGAGACATGGTCAGTAAAACAAAACTGTTATGATTCCACTTTTATGACACACTAAGACACAAAAGTCTTAGCAGTAGACAGTAGAGTGTAATTGTTCCAAGGTCAGGGAGGGAGACCTGAGTACTTGCTATGGTATTAGACTGTCTGTTTTACATGATGGAGAGCTATGGAGATGAAAGGTGGAAATGACTGTGAGACATGAAAGTATTTAACAAAGGGCCTGCATTCTTAAAATGGTTAAGATGCAAATTCATTTGTATTTAATCCAATTTAAAACATGGACTAACACCCATTATTCAATTGGTTGTGTCTGCTGGGTCTCTTGGCAATTTTTTGAACTTGAGCTCATCTTCAAGGATGAATATCCACTGGGTGTTTTACGTTCGATGGCCTATAAAACTATAGAACATGGTGATTTCAGTCCCAGTTTAAACTTAGAGGGTAGAAGGTTTCAATGGTTTTCAACCACTTTTTTTAATTTATTTTATTTTATATAACAAAGTCCAATTACATGAAAACAAACATTTATACACAATATTTGGGAATTTGGGCGTTGTTCTTTCCAAACTACTTCCTGCTGGTAAGGGGCACTGTCATGGGGGATTTGAAGAAGATTCAGAAATCCTGGCTGTAGTCTGTAAGGCTGCTTTGTCCAGCTGTTTTGAATGTAGGATCACCTTGTACTCTGTTTCAGGCAGTCTGGCGTGATCAAACCACATTAGTCTGGAAGGAATCCACATCTTTTCTTTTTCTGTGGAAACAAAAATAGAAATCCTTTTCCCCAGCAACTTGTCCTTCAACTTAAATTTTGGAGTCAAAGAATTTTTTTTAATTTAATTTATTATTTTACATGTCGATCCCAGTTCCCTCTCCCTCCCTCCCTCCTTCCTTCCCTCCCTTTTACCCTCTCTGCCCTCTCACATGCACTCTAACCACCCTCCCCTCCCATCCCCCACCTCAATTCCATATGTAGGGCAATGCCATCCAGTTGGGGTCATGTAGATCTGACAGGTCATGTGAAGTAGGGTCTAGGGCTTCTCTCCTGTCTCTAGATTAAGGCAGTTATCCCTCCATGGGGCATGTGTTCGCAAAGTCCTTTTGTGCACCAGGGATACATCCTGGCTCCACTGTCTGAGGTCTCTTAGACTGTTCAGTCCTTCTGGCTGAGACCCATATTCAGGGGGGCCTGAGTCAGTCCCATGCTGGCTTCCCAGCTATCAGTCTAGTGGCCTTTAGCTCCTCCTTGTTCAAGTAAGCTGTCTGTATGTGTTTCTGCTGCATGGTCTTGTCCTCTCCATCTGCATCTGGGTTCTAGTTCGACTCACTGTTTATGTATGGGTGTTTGATCCTGTTTCCAACAGGCATTAGTTGAGGGCTCCATGGAGAAGTTAGTTGTTGATCTCACTCTCCTGGAAGGGCATTTATGATAGCCTTTCCACGGAAGCTCAAATTGTTAGTTGGGAGCAGTCTTGTAGTTCTCTAGACCTTTCTTTGTGTTCAATTTTATCTTCAAACCAATATTGGCTCCCTCTTTTATGTTCTCTGTCTCTGTCTCTGTCTCTCTCTCTCTCTTTCCTATCTTCTATTCCTAACCAGGCTCAATCTTCCTGGTCGCACATGTTTTCCTTTCCTCCCCCTCATTTTCTCCTACTTCTCTCTCCATTCGCTGCCCCCCACACTTTTAAAGAAAGCTCAAATGATGGGGTTGGAGGCATGGTTCCATGGTAAGAGCACAGGCTACAGGCTGCTCTTCCAAAGAACCTAGTTTCAATTACCTGGCATCCACATGGCAGCTCACAACTTTCTATAATTCCAGTTCCAGAGAATCTGATACCCTCATATAGATATATATGCAGGCAGAATAGTAATGTGCATGAAATAAAGTAAAAATAGAATAAGTAAAATGAAACAAAATAAAAAAGCTCAAATGCCTACTGGGATGTCAAGTTTCATTATGACTGTACTCCTTGGTAGTTGTCTAACTTATTGCTCCCCTCTCCCTGTCACACACGTTACCCTTGCTAGAAATTCCTAACTTATTCTAAGCACAAAATCTGAATCAGTTTCCTCAGCTAATCAGTCTCCTTCCTGTTCTCCAGTCATCCCTTCCTCCTTCTCCATCTTAAACTTTCTCATCCCTTAACATTTTAAATGATACTTTTTCTGACCTTGACAGCAGCTCTATTTTTATAGCCTGCTGTTCTGATTCTTGGGGCTTCTGCCTTGTAAAACTTGTTAAAACTCTATTTTAGAATTTAAGGTAAAGCTATCATCTTTTGATTTCAGATAGAAACACAGAATACATGTAGAATTGAAAAGGGTTGCAAGTTCCATTACAAGGTTTATTTAAGAATGCAAAGTTAAGTTTTCTTAAGAATAATATTAATAAAAGTGGCCTCCAGAATAACAAGCTTAAACTTCTCTCAAAAGGATTATAAAAAACAATGATGATGACTTAATATTTTGACTTCTAAAGGTAAATGGAATATATTAGTTCCATAAAACTAAAGACTGTCATTGCTCAAAAAAAGGCACCTGGAGGAAAATCAAATGATAAAGGGGCGTTTTTTCCTGTTTTACAATATTAATTAAAATATAATTACATCACTTCATTCTTCCCTTTCCTCATACCAAACCTTCCCATCTGCTCTCACTCCCTCTTAATTTCATGGCTTCTTTTTCTTTTTTATTGTTGCATACACATACATACACAGGCTCTCATAGATGCATAAATACACAAGTACAACAAGATGAGTCTACTTAGTATTTGTTTGTATGTACATGGTTTCCAGGATGACCACTTGGTATTGGATAATCTTTTGGGGGGGGGTTATTTCTGAAAAAAAAAAACAGTTATCCCCTTCAACAGTCATTAGTTGCCTATGGCTCTTTGTCTAGGGGTGAAGCCTCATGAGACCCTCATACCACTCCATGTCAGCATGTCTACTGACATCATTTGAGATCTTGTTTTGGTGGCCATATTGTTGAGTGTTCTGGTGGAAGCTTCACCACAGTCCCCAGCATCCATAGACCCAAAGAGTATGGAATATTATAGTGGAACTTCCAACCAAGCCCCCTCCCCTATCTTTCTCCAAATGTTGCTGCATCTCAAATAGCCCGCCAAGTGATGACCCCTCTCCCAGAGATGCTCAAGACCACTCCCACCTGGGAATTTAAACTGCCTCCCAGAAAATAGACTCATAGTTTTCTGGTCTCTCCTGTCTCACCCTAGGGCCTTCAGAGCACTGTATCCATGAAACGAGGGCTTTTTCTAATTTTGTTTGATTTGGTCTGATTTGGATTGCTGCATCGATGGAGAGGCTTATCGGGGTGCAGAAACTTCATTGAGAGATCACGGTGTAGCTTCCCTGTCGTTTCCAGGAGACACAATCTCACTGCAGACTCCCCAGTTCTCTTACAGAATGCCCACTCCTCTGTTCCCTGAGCCTTGGGTGCAGGAGGTGTGTTGTAGATCTACCCATTGGGGCTGAGCATCCCATGATCAATTGTGTTCTGCATTTTGACCTATCATTTATATCTTCTCTCACAACTTCATAATACATACATATATGCAACATACATATATATCATACTTCATGCATACTTCATATATACATCCTCTTCTTTCTACCTGCTAAAACATGGTCTTCCTGGACTCAGTTTTACACCAGTAGCATTAAAATCCACAGAGTTTTTCTAAGTTGCAAATCTGACTTGAGCCTTTTGTCTAGCGTGTAAGATATTTTATCTCTTGGCCCTCATCCAGCCCCTTCTTTTGTACTGTCCCTCCTGCTGGCAGGTGAACAGCAGGCTGCCCTTGATTGTCTCCAAAGCCCAGCTCGTCCTCAGTTTATTAGACTAGGTGATTTTTATGTTGTCAAATGTCATCTGTCCTCAGGCTACCCATTTGGAGACTGCCTCTCCATAAACTATTTTCAGTAAAACTGTGGAGTTACCAGAGTAGATCTTGAATAGGAATTTACCACAGACTTAGTCTTGGCTTTCCCCCTGATTGTTCACAGCCCTGCTCTGCCCTCTATAACTTGAGGAAAATTGAGTATCATTTCTCTCTTGATTAGCACACAGAAATCTCCAAATCCAAGCGCAAATTGGTGGCCTCAGCAGCGACAACATGCAATTAGAACATGCAATTATATAGCTGCGGTTTTGCATATTCCAAGCGAGCAATTTAAAATGTCAAATAGTGAGTAGTGTCTTTGTACTCCATAAAAGACTCCTCCTGAGTCCCCCAGACAACTCATTTGCAGAATTGCTAGTAAATCAACATAATTTGTTTTCCCCAAGACTTTGTTCTGCCAGGGAAACCACCTTCCCAAAATGCTGAAGCAGTTCCAATTATATCACATTATTGCATCTCACAATAAGGAACTTCCCTATAATTGGTCATGCAAATGAGAGAAAAGAATGCATATGTAATTTAGACACAGAGGATTATCCTTGAGAGGTAGCCTGACTGATGCTCCCAAGTTAGTTTAATTTCATCTGTGTTCCCATCGCTCCATAAAACTTCCTGGATTTGACAACTCAGCAGATATTATGTTTCCCAGGGGCACACATTTTGCTTGACTGAATTCAAATATTTAATATATAGTGCATGTCAAATATTTGCAGAAATTGAGTGGGAAGATACCACCCTTGTGATACCTGTGACTGCAGAGTAGGAAATGCTTAGTCTTAGATTTGAAGGAAATCGGGTTTTTAGGCCAATGCAGATCCTAATCAAGAACACTTAACTTCACACACCTGGCACTACCAAAGAACATTTTTATCAAAGCCCAAGGCAGGACCTAAAGAAATGTGCTTTTCTGGAAAGAGCTACCACAAGGCAGCAGAAGTATCAGCCTTGTGCTGGTGGTATACAGGTTTGGATATATATTTGTTCCAAGAATGCTTACAAATCTGTCATTTCCCATGGTGAAGGAAAGCAAAATGAACATGAGAAACCTGGGTGAACAATTGCTTTCTGATAACTCTTTGATCTCTTAATTTGCTTCCCATATGCCCCATCCAGTATAGCATGAGGGGATGCAGCTCTATGCAGTACACATCCATCAGAATACTTGTACCTATGGAGAATGCTTGTCACATTTATGTTTGCTGTGGATTGACGGCTGGAATACAGCTATAAAGATTGTGAGAGCTCAAGGCTGAATCCAGTTTCCAGGTGTGAATCTGTATGAATCTTACCTCTGTTATCTATAAAACAGGTATGGAAGAAACTTAAACATTTATCTCATGTTATTTAGCTCATGGCAACCCTAGGCAAGTATTCTGATAAAAAGATGGTCTAGAGGCTCTTCTTCTTGAACCTTAATTTTTTTTCTGAAGTTACAGTCCTACCTCTGTGTTGCTTCTTTCTAAATGTGATAACCCAGATACAACATGGTGAGGGAGATCCAGTGTGCTCAGATTCTGTTAGCTACATAGTGCAGAAGCCGAGAGGGCAGCAGGTAGACTCAAACAGATCTAGGTTCAAATCCTGTCCCCATCCTTCAAATGCAATTTTTGGCAATTGATTTGCTTTCCTTAAAACTTAATGTCCCCATCTGGAAAGGGAAGTTGACTGGATCTATCTGTAAAGAATTAATGGGTCACTAAATGAGATGGTCATAGTGTACTTGGTCTTCAGAAAATATCTACAGATGATGGCACTGACTACAACTTAGTCTCTAATCCTGTTAATGGCTCAAATTTAGACTTTTAAACAAAGTTTAAACCATCTGTCTTTAGAAATGGAGTCATGCTTCTCCTATTACTGCTTAAAATTCCACCAAAGGTTGTTTTCGTCTACTCTTTCTAATGCCATCTTGCTTTTGGACTTCTATGTTTAACTCCCTATCATCTGCCTTTATCTCCAGGGAAAACCCACTCCTCTAATCTGCTTGACTAGAGTTGTCCTTGAATTTCTGTTATCACCACCTCCTTCTCACTCATGCTCTGTCCAGTGACTCAGGCCAATATCTCTGAATGAGCACGCATGCGCACGTGCACACGCACACACACACGCACACGCACACGCACACACACACACACACACACACTTGCCAGCCATATTTAAGAACTAGGAATGCAAAACTAGTGCAGGCTGCCTTCAGATGGTTAACTGAAAAATAAACAGGTGGGACACTGGAGAGACATTAACAGGACATAAAGACTGGTGGATACGGAAGCTAGGGAGTTAAGTCTTTAACTCGTTTAGATCCTTCAGGCCCTCCCCAATTCCTCTAGAAAAATCTTTGTACCAATATGCTTTTGTCTGCACATTCTCTCTTTCCTTAGCATCACCATAAGTTAGACTGTGCAATATCACAGCATTAGCATAATGGTGATTATTTTTTTTTTTTTTTTTTGTTGCTGTTGCTTAACCTCTGGAAGCTCAGACACAGACACATTTCCTAGGTAACACATTTTCCACTAGCTAAAAGTGGCAGAAACTGATTTAGGGAAGAGAAAATAAAAATTCTTTGACACCTAAATCTGCTTAGTCATTTGGTTAGGTGACCTTTGAAGACTTCAGGAATGATTTGTCATCTCAAAATTATAAGGGCCATTGGAAGGCCAGGATTTTCCAGATCAAAAACACAAGACAAACCACATAAATGTATTCCGATTCTGCAAAGGAAAGCAGATGGAGTTCACACAGGGGAAGCAAGACTCCACAGTTGGGCCAGCAAACTGAAACTGCTCTGCAGAAGCTAATAGGAAAAGCTGAGTACTATGAATTGACTTATTTATGGATTCCACACAAAATGGATTGGGAAGGGTTGGAGACCTAGGACTAGGTAAATTGGACATGGGGAAGGGAACTTCCGTTTCAGAATATCGGTGACCTCCAGCAACCTGGTGGGAGTAGAATCAGCAGAGGGCCCACACATTGCTCCTAGATAGATGCCAGCAGTAGCATGAACATTCGGCTTCGCTCTCTGTTTTTGCTGTGTAACCCACCTGGCCTCTTTCTCCTTTTGTATCTGAAGTTAATAAATTCTAGTTTTAAATATTTGTGTCAAGAGACTTGCATATCCATGGCATTGTTGCACTGTTCACAACAGATAGTTTTCCATCAACAAACAGATGACAAAGGAAATATGATACACATGCACAGTGGACTTCATTCAAACATAAAGGAACATGAAATCTTGACATTTGCAGGGAAATGAATGAAACTGGAAACTATTGTTGTAAACAAGATAATTAATACTAAGAATAACAAATGGAGCATGGTTACTCTCATATACAAATCCTAGAGTTTAATTATTGTGTGTGTGTGTGTGTGTGTGTGTGTGTGTGTGTGTGTATGTGTGTGTGTGTACTTTTGTAGGTATAGGTCACAAAACCAGAAAGGCGATCATAATCATGAGATTGAAAACCAGGTCTTCATGGTAATAGGATGCATGTGAAATGAACGTAGAGGGGAGACTATAGGGAGGGAAAGGATCTACAGGAGGTGGGTAGGGATCGAACTGGGGGCTTGAGGGAAGATCAACAAAAACCAAGTATAGGGAAAACTCCCACAATGAGATCCATTACTTTGTATGCTAATTTTTAAAAACTAATTTAAAAACTGCTATGCCCTTGGACTGGATAATAGCTAAAGCAAAGGTAGTTTCCAAACATAGAAGGAAGGGAGCTCTACAGCTTAGACCAGGGAATCTAAAGACATTGCAAGAGAAGCCCAGCCAGGTGCGTCAAAGAGAAGCACAGCCAGCTAAGAAGTAGCCCTGTGAACATTTGACTGACACCTCGGGAATCATGGGTGGGGTCAGAAAGCATCTGTCTGTCTCATATGAGATACAGAATGCATTTATCTGATGAAAGTAGTAACTCTGAAGTGCCAGAGGATTTGGTAAAATAAGGTATACCAGGAAGCTTCTTACACAGGGAAGTAGTGCACGTGTGAAAGGGGTCAGAATGCCCCCACAAAGACTGTGGAAGCAAAGGCTCAAAAACTCCCAAATGTTTATAAGGCAATCCTCCATAATGTCATATCATAAAGACACAACTGAAGGATGCCTAGGGAAGGTTGCCAGAGGCCAGCAGTCTTCTTCTGGGGTTTCTCTGATTTATTTCCCTTATCAACAAGGTCCCTCTGAGAAGTCTGATGACTTTCATTCCCAGAAAACTCCATTAAAGAACTGACAGACACAAATGATCTCTGGCTGCTGCTAAATGTGTAGCAGGATGGGAAATTCCCACTTCATTTTTTCAAAACCCAGAAGTCCCTGAAATGGAACTGACGTGAATTCCTCCTCCCTGAAAACTAACTTACAAAGTGACAGAAGGTTCCATGCAAGTTTCTGAAGAAGGAAAGCAAGCAACAGCCCTACCCAGCTACACTTGTGAAGATCAACAGCCAGCATGGCATAATAACCTTATGAATGCACTAGTGGCACCCATGCCTTGATGGTAACCAACAGCTCTCTAACTGGACAAGACCAATTCAACAGTGAGGAAACCATGACTGGTACTGGAAACTAGTCAACTACCTAGGCTAGTGAAGTCATGCCTCTTGGAGGTGAAGCCACACCTGCCACATTATTAGACCATCAATTGCCAGCTACATTCTAAATATTTGTTCTTTTAGCCACAGGTAAGTGTAGTCCTCATCCCTCATCAAGGAAACCAAAACCAGTCAAAATGTAAAGTTGTGAACCCAGTGCCAATGGATACATCTACAAAACAACTCCCATCCCTAAAGCTTGGGGACCACTGCTGAGGAGGGGGGTAGAAATATGCTAAGAGTCTGAGGATCAAGGACGTTGCTGTGTGAGACTGTGTATCATCATAAAGTCAGAAACTACACCCACAAACTCTCAGCACCAGCACAATTGCCTAAATAAACATGAACTGAACAAAGACAACACATGCTAAAATAAATGGAGGCTTCAACTTTACACAAGGAACTACAGGAAACTCAGTAATGCAAAGAGTGGGTGAAATGGTCTTCACCAAGGAAGAACACACCAATTGGTTACCCAAAACCAAATGGTCAGCCCTGAAAACATAGATACAAATAACATATAGAATGAACAGGTGAGATTTAGGAGAGAGAGAAATGAGAAAAAGAGTTATATGTTTAATAATGATTGATAAAAGAAGAGGTCATGAAATTGAAAGAGCAAGGAAGTGTTTGTAGGGAAGAAAAGAAATAGGAAAATGATATAACTATATTATCTCAGAAATATATTTTAAAAAGAAAACTATCTCTTTCAGAAATTCTAACCCAATTCTCACTGTGACCCTCCATGAAGATGAAAAGGCACCAGTCAGCATTCTTTTTACTGTCACAAAAACAAGATCATTAAGCTCCCACGTTTATCTTCTCATCCAGGCTGTGCATAATTAATTTTGCCTCAAAGGGATATCCCTCCAGCTCTTCCCTTTGATAATGTCTACTAGTCTGGCCTCTCTGGTTTTCTGCACATTGTAATATTAAGCAGAAATGCAATCTAGAAGCTATGAGTTTGGGACCAATTAAAAGCATATTAAGAACATACAGTGGTTTGCATATCATGATTATGATACTAATTTTAAAAACTTCTAAAAATCACTATTTTCCAATATTCAGCATAGAATTCTACAGATGGTATATGAGTCTGCTATATGCTGAAATGGTTAAAATTCCAATTCTATTGGACACTATTTGGAAATACAGAACGCTTCCTGAGATACTCACTGTTGTTATTGTTATTTGCTAGAACTGCTCTCAGAATTCAATGGGAGAAACAGAAAGTTAACTCTGATGCTGACAGCAGAGCACTGTTGGCATTGCTGAGGACATTTACCAGTCGGATCTAAGGATCTTTGACATTTGAGTACCTCCTAGATAAGACGCTCCCATTGATGGCTATAGTTTTAATGACTATAAATCAAGGAGCTCTAATGCCGACTTGCGATCCACTTTTATTTGAAGTGTGTATCTAACTGATGCACCATTTCGCAGTTATACATCTAACAAATGACTCCTGGTTCACATGGTTTCAGACTGAACATGCAATAACCCACCCCAGACACCAACTGTTTGTTGTGGTCTTGCATTCTTAACTCTGAAGTTGTTCTTGTCAAAGAACTGCTGTGCCTTCTACATCCAACCACTCATGCCCTTAGTCTATTTGCTAGATCCCTCATTTGGATCTGTTTCTCTCACTTTGATAATTCATTAGTAGCTTCATGTAACTGCAATGAAACCCCAGAGACAACTATGCTCTAGGTTTCAACCATACATCCAAATGCATAAGGCTAGGAATCAAAGACATTTTTGCTGTTGTTGGTTAGAATAAATTTTGACTGACAAATTCTTTACAATTTATGACTAGTTATTTTTATGCATGGGAGTGTGAAATGTTTTTGAGTAGAGCTTAATTTTGTAGATCATTGTCCTGGTTGTATAGCAGTGTTTACATCCTCACATAGCTTTGGCTCCTGAAGTCACACAGCTGGGAAGCCTCATCTTTCTGCTACACTGCTCTTTAGTTGTGGATTGAGTATCTTAATCACTATAGAAGACACTGCTTCCTCCTTAAGACTGCTTTATAAGGGTTGTAGTTTTAAAGATTTACTTTTTTAATATTATATGTATGTCTGTGTAACTATGTATGTGAATGCAGGTGCCTTAAGAGGCCTCAGGCATTGGATCCTGCGGAGCTATAGGTGAAATTATGAATTACCCAATGAGCTTGCTGGGAACTGAGCTCATCAAGAGTACACATCCTGCTATATGATGATGACACATGACTTTAATCTCAGCATTTAGGAGGCAGAGGAAGGAGAATTTCTGTGAGTTTGAGGACAGTGTGGTCTATTAGAGCAAGTTCCAAGACAGCCAGGGCAACACAGAGAATCCCAGTCTTGAAAAACAAAACAAAACAACAACAAAATACCCCACACACATCCCTTTTTTAATAATGTACTTGGCAGCCTGATCAATTACCTGCATATTCTATGCACACAAATGTCTCTGATCAATGAATTTAGCAACTTGTTAGCCTGCATTCTCCACCTACACCAAGCTTAAGACATGCCCCACTCTAACAATGGAATAAGTTTCTCCTCCCCTTAGTGACCGTCAAACCTGGCTAGTTTCTACTCAAAGACATTCCTGCTTTATCTGGGTTCCAGGGAGGTAGGCCCGGAATGGTTTGACGTGTATTTTCAATAAGGCAAAACTGTATCTGAGTGAACACTTCGAAAGAGTCCCCTATTTGCTACCTTGAGCCTATGTGTAATTTAACGCACATGGCCACTGGCACTTTGAAATAAGAGCAAATATGATTACCCACACAAGAGTGCCAGGAATTTGGGCTCACTAACATTCCCTGATGGAAAGTGTGACTTATGAGGTGGCAGGAGAGGCAAGTATGCAAAGCCTTTCTCTTCCCAGAGGATATTAAAATGAGATGCACTGTAGGAATGGGCATGTACAGTTGTAGGTAAACTTTCTTGTCAGTACAGTCAACTTTCAAATAATAACATGGAGCCTTAATATTACTAATGAATACTTGGCCTTAGCTTAGGCTTGTTCCTCACTAGTTCCTATAATTTAATTAACCCATATTTTCTAATCTATGTTCTTTTACATGGCTTGGTTACCTTCTCTCTGTACTGCTCATGCTGTTTCCTTTGAGTCTGGCTGAAGACTCCCCTTCCTTCTTCCCAGAGTTCTTTCTATCCCTAGAAGCCATGCCTAACCTCTTCCTGCCTTGCTCATGGTCATTTAACTATCTATTAAACCAATCACTGTGACACATCTTTGCACAATATAAAGGGATATTCTGCAAGAGTTTGTCATTTATACATAGGAGGGATAAGGATTTCTTTTTAAAGTTAATCTTGTATCCAGCCACTTGGCTTGAAGGTTTTTATCAGTTACAGAAGTTCCCTGGTAGAATGTTTGGGATCACTTATTACTATCACATCATCTGCAAATATATTATCTTCCTTATAATTCGTTCTCCACCCAGCTATATCCTCCTGTCTCCACCTCCCTAGTGCTGGGATTAAAGGTGTGAGCTCTGTTTCTCTTTTAGACTGGACCAATTTTGTGTAGCTCAGTGAGGCCTTGAATTAATGGAGAACTATCTGCCTCTGCCTCTGTCTCCCAAGTCCTGAGATTAAAGATGTGCATTGCCTAGTTTTATGGCTGCGGCTAGCTTTGCATTTTGATCTCCAGTTGCCTAATTAGATCTTAAACAATGTATTACCACATCTTTGCACAAGTTGGGGCATGGGATAAGGAGAGTAGGGGTTGAGGGCACTGAATAAGTGGATGTGGCCCACTAGCGGGCTACCTATCTGTGGTTCTGGCTGCACTGTGGCCTCTGGTCCAGCACAGAGTCTTTGCCTGAGTTCCCCTATCTGGTTTTCTGACTTGTTTGGCCTGTCCCTTGGTAGTAGAAGTTCACCACAGTTGGGGGCAGGAAGAAAAGTTATAATTTTTCTTAATTTGATTGGGGGAACAAGAAATCTATTCATACTGGAAAATGTCCTTGTGGCTCTTATCTGATCTGTGACTAGCTTATTCCTACCAAGATGGCCACTCTCCAGGAACACCCTGAAGGCATGTCAACCAGAGTAACACAGGGGAGGCACTGCACCAAAACACATGCAGTAACAGATTAGCCAGGACCAGTATGCAAACACCTATTAAACCATCAGGGTAAGGAGGGAAAGAGACAGGGAAGGAGACATGCAGGCTAACCTCGTAAGGCCCAGGGATACTCAATTAGATAGACCAAGGGGAATTGTAGTCACTGGCTATAAAGCAAGCAGGCATGGCAATTCAAAGTCACACTGCAACAGAGATGGTCACTTCAGCACACCTGTGAAATTTATAAGAGGGATGTATGAAAGTAGGGTGAGGTAAGCCCAGCAGGGTGGGCTCTAGGACATGATCTCTAGGAAGCACTTGCTGTCTGAGGCACATACCTATATTGGCAACACTGAGGATGTAGAAAATGTCACCAGCCTGTCTTCTGATGTGAAGAAGTCAAATTCAGAGCGACAGTAGATGCTCACATAACATAATATCGACAATCTCTTCCTGAAATGTTACTCTAGGACTAGGGAGATGGCTCAGTGAGTAAAGTCCTTGACAGACAAATGTGAATTTAAAGCCCTAGAAATCCCATAAATCTGGGTACAGTAGCATATGTCTATAATCCCAGCACACCAAGGATGAGATGGGAAATGGAGCCAGGAGAATCCCTGAAAGCTCCGGGGCTATTCTGTCTGCCCTGTGCTGACTTAAACAATGAAAGAGAAGCCTTGTCTCAAACAGAGTGGAAGAAGACTGACACTTAAGGTTGAACTCTGACCTTTGTGCATGCTTGATGGCACAAATGCATTCATCTGGACACACATACATACTCCTAAAGTGCTTTCTCAAAGTTTTTATCTCATCTTGATTAAAGTTGAGTCGCCTTAGTTCTTTATTCTTTAAAAGAATTTCTTCTAAGTGTGAGAATACACTTCTGGGATCATAATTGGGTGGTTTTGCATCCATGACTCATGATCAATGATGTCATCATTGATTTGAGTAATTAAATAATTACAGTTAGAAGGATACCCACACATCATCAGCTCAGGACGGGAAGAAGCTTGACTACCTTTGTGTCAGCATGAGGAAATTATAGGAACAGCTCCTTACAAGGCTATATCTGCAAAATTAAGAGGACAAAATGGCATCTAATGTCATAGTCAGAACCTAGAAAACATGATTCATGAAATTACTGTGAATAATCACAAGCCACATTTGACTGAAGAAGACCTCACCAAAGGCTACTAGACAATTTGAACTACCTACACACAGCGTGAGAGAAAACAGGAAAGCTATGCCCCCATGATGTCCACAAACAAACTGCAGGCAGCTCTCCTGCCTCAGGACCAAGGAGGCAAATACATTATAGAAGAGACAGCCTGTGCATGTAGAACATTTGTAGTTAAACGGGGTGGGGAAACAGTCCAGGCCATGATACAGCAGCAGAGAAGATGGGGTGCACAGTGGAATCTGGCTTGAGAGGGAGAGAATCGGGACTATGGGACTTAGGACTATGCAGCCACCAGCTGCCTGGACAACAGATTTCTACTCCTTAAGTGTTTATTTCCTTGAATGCCTAAAAATATCTTTCACCCAACCAGGGTTATTGTTAATGTGCCTCTCAGATCTCTAGAAATTCTTCTCATCCTTCATTCTATCCCCACAACCATGTGAAGATGCAGTTTCAAGATGAAACTTTACTTGAACAAGGGGTTTTACATAACTGTAATCAGGCTCCTTTTCTTCAGCAAGGGTGACTTGGTACTTTCTTCTTTAGAATGGTATCCAGCATGTCTCCCTCAAAAGACAGGTTGCGTCAGATTTAATTCGACTGTATGAGTCCCCAAAAGAGAACACATACCAGTAAGCAGTGATGGCCTTTGATTTCAATTTGTCTGTCTCTGTGTCTTCCCTCAGTTATACTGCCTGTAATGGCAAATAAAACCACCAACGACATCCAAGCAGGGACATCATCAAGAGGTCCCATATGTGTGCTCAACCGTATGTTCTCCCTGCTCACTATCCAACTGTGTCCACCCCTGCTCTGCTCTACAAGCCTGTCTTTTGGGACTGCATCTGCTCTCTGCTTTCTGCTTCTGGTTAGGGTTGGCAGATAAAGTCTCAGTAGGAGATGATGAATTCTGGAGAAAAGTGGGATTATAGAAATCATTTTCGTGTCTCCTTTCTGTAGGGTAGAACATAAAGTCACAGCCCTTCTCAAAGGAACCCTCTATAACTCCTGGGCCACCAGGGACTTCTTCATTTTGTTTCCTTCCAGAAGGAGGAAAAGCTCCACTGTCACTAGCTTGAGTGGAAAAGTATCCAGTGTAGTATACCTCTCACATTTTGCAAAACATACACCATCTATTCCAAGCTAAATCCATAATTGGTAAGCCATGATGATCATTACATCAAAATTTCTTCTGAACAATGAAGTCAAGGTGTCTCTTAGAAGGCCTATTTTGGGGGTGCAATGTGTAGGGATATCCAGCAGTTAAATAAGAACTCAGGAAAACTTGGTCTATTGTAAACAAAATATCCACAAATTCTGTAAGTTACACAGACATCTTGTTTTGCACCTGACCAAACTGTATTTTCTGGTTAGGGTTGGTTGTATTTTCGTAGATGTGTCGGTTAGGATAGCAGCCTTCTAAGTAAGGGTTTCTTTGGTTGCTACACCCTTGAACTTTCCATGGGAAACTCTGGTTTCTCTTTTAAAAGAAGCCCAGGAATTACACTTCAGTCTATCACCAGTTCTTTCACATGAAGTTCCAGCAATGTCTTCTCTCTAACTTAACCCGACCCACACCCCGCATTATACTCCCAGGAATCTTTTATCTGTTTCTAGCCTATCATTCATACTGTTTTGTTTTGTGCCAATTGTTTTATGTCCCAGGTGCTATACTTAGAAAATTCCCTAGTTCAAGTGAAACACTCTACAATATTTTATTCCCTTCCCATTTTTTAAACTTTCAAACAGTTAACACAGACTTGTGGCAAAAAAAGAAAAAGTTATAAAAATGGAATAAAAATTGACTTGGCAGTTTAGAAGAAAAATTAGGAAATAAGGCCAGTGAAGTTGAAAAGCTGGATCCAAATTATTAACCTCATAAACTTTTACAGCTCCACATTTGAACTAAAGGCTGTGTGAGTCACTTTTGGATCACTGTGACTAAATACCTGGAATAGTTTAAAAGAGAGGAGATGATTTTGTCTTCTGAGATACCACCAGAGTCACCCACTAAGACTGCTTTGATGGGAGATGTCATTCTGTATATGTTTCTCATACTGGTTAATAATAAAGCACTGTTGGCCAATAGGAAAGGAAGACAGGAGGGACTAGGAGACAAGGAGGAAAGAGGAAGTAGTGAGTAAGGAGTCAAGATGGAGAGACTGGGGAGACGAGATGCTGGCCCCTTTCCCCGGTAAGAAGACCACGTGGAAATATTAGATTAAAAGAAATGGGTTAATACTTAAGACAGAGCTAGCCAATAAGAAACAAGTAATGGGCCAACAGAATTATATTAAATACAGAGTCTCAGTGTGTTAATCGGGGCTGGCGCAGCAGCCGGACAAGACTGGCGGCGGGCGGAAAAACCGTACTCCTTACACTGCTTTTCCCATGTGAAGTGTTCTCTGGCCCAGGCCTGTTAAGCTTTCCCAGATGTCCCACACAAATGAGTTTCAGTGGTTTAAGAACTGCACACTCAGGCTCAAATGCAGGGATGGCCATTCTCTGGTACCAGTTTTCTGTTTCTCAGCTTTTTTATCCATATGACAGAACGCTTGGATATGAAGCTTAAAGGGAGGAAAGCCTTATAAAGTTGGCTCTCTGTCTTCGGGTCTCAAGGGGGATGGTACAGCTGCTCACATCATGACAATGGGGGCTGAGGGTGGGGTTCCTATGCTCTCTGGTCTTTTCCATATGCATCCCTTTATTCTATCTGGTCCTGCACCCTTTGGGATGGGATAGTGTTGCTGAAATTCTAAATGAGTTTTCTCCCTCAGTCTTCTCTGGAAATACCCTAACTGCCTAACTGTCCTAAAATGTAGTATTGTACACTGTCCATTTCATTATTATAGGAAGAAGAAAGCAGACCTGGTATAAAGAGGGGGTTTGGCTCAGTTTTACTAGTCTTAAAATACTACTATAGTTGGATACAATGAAATTCAAATGCATAAGGTGCATAAGTACACCTTCATGCTTTACCTGCTTTTTAATATATATTCAAGCCACAATGCTCTGAGCAAGGGTTGAACATCCACATGAGTGGAGAGCTGGTGAATAGAGGACAACATCGCTGCAAGAACAGACTCGATCCTCAGTTCCACACTTGTGTCTTCTTGGTAGATGGATGACACTTTTCATTCATGTTAGAGAAAGTCAATGTCATATGCTATGGCTATCTGTAAGTTTAGACTCGTTGAATATCTTTATACATTTGGTGGAGTATTTCTCCTTTCCTCCTCAAATAAAATTACATTTCCACTTACTGTTTAGAATAACCCTTGCTCCTCACTCCTTGAAAAAGTCTAAAGAACATATTTTATCAAATACACTATGCTTTTCCATCCTTTGGTTGAATCTTTAATCTCTTCCACTCTGATAATTCTGGAGTAATAATAACAATACAGCATTTAATGAGTATTAATAGTTGCTATTTTCCAGCACCAGGCTGCTTTTTTTTAACTCATTTTTATCAATAAATCTCACTACAATTCTATATTTTGATACAATTAACCTCATTTTTATATATTAGACAAAGACAGGTTGGAAAATTAAACAAATAATTTATTTGTTATTCATTTATTACTTATTAACTTGTTGACTAGAAAGAGGTAGGACTGCCCTGAGAAATAACTCAAATGTAGGACCTAGCATGCACAAGACACTAAGTTTGATTCTCATTTCTTATACACCACACACACAGAATTATCAGGCTAATATTTCAGCCCACATCTATCTTATTCAAATTCAAGTTACAGTCATTCTTCTCCTAAACATGTATCAATAAAAAGAGACAAGAATAATCAAGCAATAATTTCACATGAAATAAAACAAGAGCCATTAAATTTAAATGATGCATAATACAACCTTTTTATAAAAAAAACTGTTGTAGAAGTTGACTTCCATAGTAACAGCCATTTTCTTAATCATAATAGCTCTGATTACTGAAAAGACATGAAGCAAGTTGAAGCCTGTTGATGTTTTCCGTAGTGTTCTGTCTGGAGAGGGTCCTTAGACTCTCAGCTAAGATTCCAGCCACTTCCTCCCTTCTGCACATTTCTCTGTCACTCCAAGCTATATATATCACCCCAGATGCATGTGGTCTCAGACATTGTTAGAATACACAGGAGGTAGAAAATTAAGGGGAACTTTAGCTATGCAGTTATCAGGATGTCAGTGTCCATGCTGAAGTGAGACTTTTTGATGATGTGTCTGTTGGCAAAGAGGACTCATGGTATTCTAAATAACCCTTGACCCCATGCTCCTATAAGGAAGCCCAATCAACCCATTGCATCAGCAAGCTAGACTGAAGTGTAATACTACTTTGGTCTATTGATGGTGCATTCCATGGGATGAGCTGATGCTTGCTCATGTCTCCCAGACTTTAGTCCTCCTCTATCTTATCAGAATGATTTATTTCTGAAACATCTCTCAGGAAATATTTCATTCCAGAAGGTAAAATTAACACTTAAATTAATTGCATAGTACTATCTCAAGAGTTACTGAGGCGTGCAAGCTATTTAGTGTTTATGTAATTGTACTTATGGAAAAATCCTTCAAGCAGAAAAACAAAAAAAAAATAGAAAAATCAATAACAAGAATACAAATGGAACCAGGCAGTGGTGGCACATGCCTTTAATCCCAGCACTCAGGAGGTAGAGGCAGGCAGATCTCTGTGAGTTCAAGGCCAGCCTGCTCTACAAAAACAAACCCTATCTTGAAAGACAAGAGGCAGAGAGAGAGAGAAAGAGAGAGAGAGAAAGAGAGAGAGAGAACATAAAAGAGGGAGCCATTATTGGTTTGAAGAGAAAACTGAACCTAAAGAAAGGTCTAGAGACATACAAGACTGACTCCAACTAACAATTTGAGCAACCATGGAATGGTTGCCCTTCCCTGATAGTGAGATCAACAATTAATTTATCCACCATCATGGAGCCCTCATCTAGTACCTGTTGGAAACAGAAGCAAACACCCATAACTAAACACTGAGTTGAACTAGAATCTAGATGCAGAGAGAGAGAACAAGATCAGCTTGCAGAAACACAGAGACAGCTGAGCTGAACAAGGAGGAGCTAAAGGCCCCCTAGACTGATAGCTTGGAATCCAGCATGGGACTGACTCAGATCCCCCTGAATATGGCTCTCAGCTAGAAGGACTGAGCAGTCTAAGGGACCTCAGACAGTATTCCTGGTGCACAAAATGACCTTGTAGAGGGACCCATGAAGGGACACTCCCTTAACCTATAGACAGGAGAGAAGTCCCAGTCCCTACTTCAAATGACTTGACAGATTTACATGATCCCACCTGGATGGCATAGCCCTACACGTGGAATGGGCATGGGGAGATGGGAGGGGAGGGTGGTCAGGGTGCATGTCATGTAAGGGGGGAGAGAGGGTAAAAGGGAGGGAGGGAGAGGGAACTGGGATTGACATGTAAAATAAAAGAAAAGAAAAGAAAACAGTAAAGTTTCAAAGGTTTACTGGGAAAAAATAGCAATACCTGCCTATTTAAAAGGACTTACTGGTAAAGTAGATATGCAAGAAAAGAATGGGAACAAAGCATGACTAAATGCTAAATGTTCAGCTGAATTAATCAGTAAAACTATCAAGTTGTAGGTTTGTCCTTAGTGGAAAACTTATTGCTGAATTTCCTCCTGCCTATCTTTTAAACTATTTATATTTTCTTTTTTTTTTTTTTTCCTTGAACTTGGTGACTTATGTCTAATAATTCACTCATTCATCCAAACTATCAAATTTGCTGGTGTGTGGTTTTCATAATAGTTTCTATAATCTTTTGTACTTCTGTGGTATCTCTTGTAGTGTCTATTTTCTCCGTCTGATTTTATTTTAGCTTTTGTTTGACGTCTGACAAACAACTTGTTGGGGCTGTTTCTTTTCAAAAGAAAACAATTCATGGCATATATCAAGTGCTGTTTCCCTCATCTTGCTTATTGGTCTTTGTCCCTCGACTGATTTTTCTTTCCTTTTTTATCTAAATTTGAAACAAAGTTGTTTTACATGTCAATCCCAGTTCCCTCACCCTCCCATCCTCTATAACCCCTACCAAACCCCAGCCCATCCCCTTTCTGCTCCCCAGGGAGGGTGAGGCCTTCCATGGAGAGTCTTCAAAGTCTGTTATTTCATTTGGAGCAGGGCCTAGGCCATCACCCATATGTCTAGGCTGAGAAAGTATCCCTCTATGTGGATGGGCTCTCAAAGTCCATTCCTATACTAGGGTTAAATACTGATCCATTACTAGAGGCCCCATAGACTTGCCAGTCCTCCTAACTAACACCCACATTCAGGAGGTCTGGATTGGTCCTATACTGGATTCCCAGCTATCACACTGGGGTGTTCAGGTCAGCTGATTCTGTGGGTTTCTCCAGCCTGGTCTTGACCTCTTTGTTCATCACTCCTCCCTCTCTGTAACTGGATTCCAGGAGTTCAGCTAGTGTTTAGTATCTGTTTCTGCTGATACCCTCTACTGATTTTGAGTTTAGATTTTTTTGTTTCTCTAGAACTTTCATGCCCAACACTGCTTCATTTAAGATCTTTGAGTTTTATATTGCTTAGTTTGTTATAAAGGATATTACAATGGAGAGAGATGAAGAATGGGAAAGGGTGTGGTATGGAAGGAAAGAGGCAGAGTTCCCATGTCCTCCCAGACTGAGGCAATCTCAGAGACATCATGTGCTCCACTCCATTCTTTTTCAAGCCTTCAGATGCAGACATTTATTGCTCAACATGTCCCTCTTACAACAGCTTTTTCTCTGTCCCACAGGCTGTAGTACACCAACTTCCCATTTTCATCTGTTCCACGAAACTTAATTTCCTTTTAATGTTGTCCTTGATTCCTTGGCTATTGAGGAGCACTTTGCTGCTATTAATTCATAATTTGTTCCTCTGATACCACCATCTCCAATTTACTTAAAATCTCCTTTCCTACCATCTTCTATTAGATTTTTTTTTTGCTGTTTAGATATACATTTTCTTAATCACCTTTGAAAGGGAAAATTTTCCCCGTGGAAATTCTTCTCTTTCTGGGGTTATTATCTTTTCTCTGCATGGACTTTTTTGCTAGTATTCAGGCATCTGTGCTGGCCTGCCCTTAGGGTCCTTACAGGTTATGTCCTCAACTACAGCTACTAAGGACACCACCTGTGCACATTCACTACATTCCCACCTCTCCCCACTCTGATCTTTTCTCTCTCTGCTTCTCTGCCTCTCTGTCTCCCTCTCTTTTTTTCTGGTCCTGTCCTCAGAAGCCAGTCTCTTCCCTCCTCTCCCTCCTTTTCCATTCTCTCCCTTCAATTAAAAAAAAAAAAAAAACTCCATTTGGTTTGGACGCTATTGCATGGCATCTTTCTCTAGAGGCTTTTAAAATGACAACATTATTATTCTGCCTTTTGATGCTCATTTTACCCTGTAATATTTCAGATCCCTTGGAACTGGAGCTACAGACAGTTGTGATCTGCCATATGGGTGCTGGGAATTGAACCCAGGTCCTCTGGAAGAGCAGTCAATGCTCTTAACTACTGAGCCATCTCTGCAGCCCTACCCTATAATATTTCATCTTTGCATGCATAAAGCATCAAAACTTCTTGCACACAATTTTGAATACTCAACAGATATTTATTGAATCAATAGATTAATAGCTTCACAACAATCATACAATTTAACATACTTTAACACTCACCTTTGTCAAGGTCAACATACAGAGAATATTAAAGAGAAGGGAGATTTATAGCACTCATATTAAAGTATAAATATTGTAAATTCTTTTCTAATAATAGATACCAGGAAGTATTCCACAGATGCAAAAGTCAAAGTAAATGACAATGAATATTTCTACAGAAGAAAAGACTGTAATCCCACTTTATCAATGAAAATTTTAGAATGGACAGGGAAACAGGTAAGCAATCTGCTGGTTTTTACCTCTCTCCTCTCCACTAAATCCAATGTTCCAGTCCCATCTCCAACATTTTAGCAGATCACATCCTCTCCCTCCTCTCTGGCCCCATCTCCAACATGTAACACAAACCTTCTTCCAAACTCATCCTGTTATCCCAGCCTCTAACTCCAGCAGCACTCACTGGGAATCTACCAGCCAAGCCTGCCAGGGAATCAGGTAGAACACCAAAACAGGTAGGCTAGCTTCAGATATTCACTCTCCATCCCCTCCTCCAACTACAACTCCCTAGTCTCTTCCCCAGCTCTGTAGCAGACTACCTATTGTGGCTTCACATCCTTCTCTACCCCATTCCCAAGGGACTAAGCAGATCCTGGTAGAACACCTTACTCTCCTCCCTTCTGTGGACCTCTTCAGCTTCTTGTCCCAGCCTATTTTCATTCCTACATATCAGTGCTCAATTTTTATCTGAAACCTCCAGTAACCACACATAGCATGATCCCAGAAGAATTCCCTACCAAAAGTGACATAGCCACCATACCCTCCTAAGAACCAGAGAGGGCAACAGAAACCAATAAACTAAATACACCTGCCCCAAAAAGGTCAAATATCAGCTCTTAGAATTACAAACATCCCAAACCCAGAATCATAGACACTAGTATGAAAACACAATCATTAAGATCCAGGATAATATGTTCCCACTAGAGTCCAGCAATCTACTACAGTAAGTTCTGAGAATTGCAACATAACTTAATAATAAGACAAAGACCTTAAAATAGCCTTTATGAATATGTTAAAAATCCTTAAAGAGAAAATGAATAAATCTGTTTAAGAACTAATATGAAAACACAACAGCGGAAAAAAGTTAATCAAATAGTTTGAGACATGAAAGTATAAATTGAATAAATAAAGAAAGCATAAATTGAGGGAAATCTGGAAATGAAAAGTTTAAGAATTCAAACAGTAACCACAGAGGCAAACATCTCCAACAGAATAGGAAAGATGGGAGAGAGAATCACAGGTATTAAAGACACAATAGAAGAAATGTGTATCTCAGTCAGAAAAAAAAAATGTTAAATCTAAAAAAAAAAAAATCCTACAATAAAGCATCCAGGAAATCTGGAACACTATGACAGGACCAAATCTATAAATAGCAGTAATAGAGGAAGAAAAAACCCCAAATAACAGGCACAGAAAGTATTTTCAACAAAAGCCATGAATAAATTTTCCCTAACCTAAAAAAGGAGGTGTCAAACAAGGTAAAAGAAGCATAGAGAACAGAAAATAGACTGGACCACAACAGAAAGTCCCCTCATCACATAATAATTAAACCACTAAGCATATAGAACAAGGAAAGAATATTAAGAGCTGCAAGGAAAAAAAACAAACATGTAACATATAAAGGCAGACCAATGTTAGTAACACCATACTTTTCAGTGGAGACTCTTAAAACCAGAAAGGACTAGATCGATATTCTACAAACTCCAAGAGACCACAGGTCCCAGCCCAGACTAGCAAATCTTTCAATCACAATAGATGAAGAAAAAAATCCTCAATAACACCAAATAAAAGACTATCTGCAAATCCAGCTCCAGAAAAGACTCCAGGAGAAAATCTTCAAACTGAGGAGGTGAATGACCAGCAAATCAACGGAAATGGGAAAACCCACACCACAACAGCAAAATAGCAGGAATCAACCAACAGTGTTCACTGATCTCTTTCAACATCGATAGTCTCTATTTCCCAATGAAAAAGACATGGGCTAACAGAATGCATGTAGAAACAGGATTCTTCCTTCTGCAATATCCAAGAAACACACCTTAACATCAAAGATGGATATTACTTCAGAGTAAAGAATGGAAAAAGATATTACAAGCAAATAGACTTAAGAAGCAAGCTGGTATAGCCATTTTAATATCTGACAAAATAGACTTCAAACAAAAACTTAAATCAGAATAGACAGATATGACATATTCATCAAAAGAAAAATCAACCAAGAGGTCATTGCAATTCTTAATATTTATACCCCAAACACAAAGATATCCAGGTTCATAAAGAAACACTTCTACATTTTAAATCAAATATTGATCCTCACACACTAATAATGGGAAACTTTAATGTCTCACTATTGCAAATAGGCAACTCATCCAGACAAGAAATGTTGGGGCTAACTGATATTATAAACCAAAGGCACCTAACATATTTATACAACATTTCACCCAAACATGAAAGACTATACCTTTTATCAGCACCTCATGGAACTTTCTCCAGAATTGTCCACATAATAAAAGCAAGTCTCAACATATACAAGAACATTAAAATAACACCATGCATTCTATCTGACCACCCAGACTAAAGCTGGATAGCAATACCAACAGAAAGCCTACAAACCCATGGAAACTCAACAACTCACTACTGAATGACAAATGGATCAAGACAGGAATTAAAGATTTTCTGGAATTGACTGAAAATGACTACACTACATACCCAAACTTATCAGACACAATGAAGTTGGATCTCAGAGGTGGCTTCATAACACTGTCTACATACAAAAAAAAATTGGGGAGCTCTCATACTAGTAACTTAACCACAAATCTAGAACAAAAAGAAGAAATTAGCCCAAAAAGAGTAGATGGGAGGAAATAATCAACTTCAGTACTGAAATCAATAAAATAAAATAGAAACAATCATTGAAACAAAGATTTGCTTCTTTGAGAAAAATCAGTAGACAACCCCTTATGAAAATGACTAAAAGATAGAGAGACAAGATTCAAATTAACAAAATTAGAGATGAAAAGGGGACATAACAACAAACACCAAGGAAATCAAGAGACTCATAAGGACATACTTCAAAAACCTGTACTCAAACAAATAGGAAAAACTAAAAGATATGGACAATTTTCTTGATAGATACCACTTACCAAATATAAATCAAGATCAGATAAACAATTTAAATAGACCTGTATCCCCCAAGGAAATAGAAGCAGCCATTAAAAGTCTCCCAGCAACAACAACAAAAAAAAAATGGGCCAGATGGTTTTAGCACAGAATGTTCTTAGACTGCCTAGGATTTTGTGCCAATACTCTTCAAATTATTCCAGAAAATAGAAACAAAAGGAAAATTGCTAAATTCGTTCTATGAGGCCACAGTTACCCTGATACCCAAACCACATAAAGATCCAACAAAGAAAGAGAATTACAAACTAATTTCCCTTATGAATACAGATACAAAAATACTCAATAAAATATTTTTAAACTCAATTCAAGAATACATGATAAAAATTAGCCAACATTATCAAGAAGGCTTCACCCCAGAAATTCAGGGTGGTTCAACATGTATAAATTTATAAATATAATCCACCATATAAACAAACTAAAAGAGAAAAAAAAAAACACATGAGCATCTCATTAGATGCAGAATAAGGCCTTTGATATAATGCAACACTATTCATGATAAAAGTCCTGAAGAGATTAGAGATACAAGAGATACCTAAACACAACAAAAGGAGTTTACAACAAGCCCATAACCAACATCAACTTAAATGGAGAGAAACTCAAAGCAATTCCACTAAAGTACGTATCAAAACAACATTGTTCCCTCTCTCCACACCTATTCAATATAGGACACAAGGTTTTAGCTAAAGCAATAAGACAATGGGAGGACATTAAGGGGGTACAAATAGGAAAGGAAGGAGTCAAAAATCATTATTTACAGATGATATCATAATATACATAAGCTACCCTAAAAATTCCACAGGGAAATAAGTACTTTCAACAAAGTAGCTAAATACAAAATTAACACACTAAGATCTATAGCTCTCCTATATACAAATGACATTCGGTGTTGAAAAACAAATCAGGGAAACAACATCTTTTTCAATAACCTCAAATAATGTAAAACAGCACAGAGTGACCAAGAAAGTGAAAGGTTTGTATGATGAAAACTTTAAGGCACTGAAGAAAGAAATTGAAGAAAATATCAGAAGATGGAAAGATTTCCCATACTCACAGATTGCTAGGATTAACACAGTAAAAATGGTCATCCTACCAAAAGCAATCTCCAGGTTCAATGAAATCCCATCAACATTCTAGCATAATTCTCACAGATCTTGAAAGGGCAATTTTTTTTATAAGGAAGCTAGAAATACACAGTAGAAAAAAAAAAGCCCATATCATAAAAAACAAACAAAAAAAATGATGCTAGTCATACTACACAGCTGCATGTAAAATAGAAGAACTCAAATAAATCCATACTTGTCACACTTCAGAGCTCAACCCCCAATAAATCAAAGCCCTCCATATAAAACCAAATACACTGAACCTGATATAAGAGAAAGTAGGGGAATAGCCTTAAACTCATTTGCAAGGGGAAGACTTTCTGAACAGATCACCATTAGCACAGGCCTAAGGTCACCAATTAATAGATGAGATATTGTAAAACTGAAAAGCTTCTGTAAGTCAAAGGAATCCATCAATAGGTCAAAATGACAACCTACAGAATGAGAAAAGATTTTTACCAACTACACATTTGATAGAGTGCCGATATCCAAAACATATAAAGAACTCAAAAAACCAGATATCAATGAAACAAATAATCCAATTAAAATGGGGTTCAGATCTAAACAGAAATTTCTCAAAAGAGGAAATTCAAATGTCTGAGAAACATTTATGGAAATATTCAACAACCTTAGTCACAGATTTCATCTTACATCTGTCAGAATGGCTGAAATCAATAAAACAATTGATAGCTCGTGCTAACAAGGGAAATACTCACCCACTACTGGTGGGAGTGCAAACTTGTACAGCCACTTTGGAAATCAGTGTGTCAGTTCCTTGGGAAGATAGGAATTGATCTACCTCAAGATCCAGCTATACCCCTTTTGATCATAAATCCAAAGGACACTTCATTCTACCTCAGAGACACTTGCTCAACCCTGTTCACTGATAACCTGTTCGTGTTAGAAATTAGAAACAACCTAGATGTCCCTTAATAGGACAAGGGATTAAAAAAAATGTTTTTGCATTTACACAATAGAGTATCACCCAGCCATTAAAAAAAATGAAATCATGAATTTCAAGGCAAATGGATGGAACTAGATAATTTTAGCATGAGTGAGGTATCCCAGATCCAGAAAGGCAAACATGGTATGTATTTACTTATATGTGAATATTGGCTGTTAAGTCAATGATAGCCAAGCTACAATCTGTAATTATAAAGTAAGGGACCAGGGGAGGAGGCAGATATATCTCTCAGGAAATGGAAATTGGATACATAATTATGGATGGATGGGTGGATTGGAATGGGAGAATCAAGTGCAGATAGGAGCCAAGTGGGGGATGAGGACAGGAATACCAGGAGAGACAGCTAAAATTAAGAACAATTTGAGGAATAGTATGGACTTAACACAGTACGTTTCCTAAAATATACCTATATATGAAGGATATCTAAATGAAATCACCAAATAACAGAGGAAACAGAGCTCTAACTGACCGTCTCTCGTCACCAAATAAAGCTTCCAGTACCAGAATTGGGTTATATATAATTGGATTGTTGGCCAAAGCGATTCCACATGAACCTTCACATAACTCAGGCTGTTGTAAAGACTGTTGATTGTTCTCCACAAACTGATGGCAGGTCCCCTTTGCTGAATACAGTACCTATACAATTCATTGAACATGGAGAAGATGAGCTGATGCCTACGTAGAACCTTGATCCCTATATGCCAGTATCTTTGGTACAGGAAGGAACTCTGCATGCTGGAAAAGAGAAATGTAAACGCCTACCCAGCAACAAACTGATCTACAATGGTGTTCTGGCTGCAAGGGTATGCTGGTGCAATGGTTGAACAAAGCTTATGGGAACAAACCAATATCTGATTTGACTTAAGCTTCACTCCAAAAGATGCAATCCATACCTGATGCCCATTGGGTGACCAAGAACCAGAGACTAGATAGCCCTGGAACCTACGTAGGGAACCCAAATACCAATGTTCTACTAAAAGAACATAGCAATAAAAGGACTCCTAATGACATTCTGCTATACTCATATATCAGTGTCTTGCTAGGTCATCATCAGAGAACCTTGCTCCTACAGCTGACGTGAGCATATTCAGAGACCTACAGTCAGATACAATGCAGAGAATAAGAGACCTTGGAACATCTATCCTTAAAAAGGATGGCTCCATTAATCCTCACCCTCAGTGTTCAGGGAACCCTGGGGAAGAGGAGCTGGAAAGAGTGTAAGAGCTAGAGGAAATGGAGGACACCAAAACAAGGGCTCTAAATTAACCTGATCAAGGCACATGTGAATTCACAGAGACTAAGGCAGAATGGAAAGGACTTGCGTCGGTCTGCACCAGGCCCTTTGTGTATATATTATGGCTGGCAATTTATTGTTTTTATAGGATTCCTTCTCATCTCTTCACATGTGTCCAGCTAGTTCAGCAGCCTTCATTTTTACTAGATACTGGGTTCTTTCTCATGAGCTCATTCAGAACCTTCTCACAGTTATCAAGGAGACTGAAATGGGATAATCAGAACATTCTCTCAAAGAGACTGGAGCAAGCAAGCTGAACGTGTAAGTCAGAATAGACTCCAGATGGAAACTGAGTCACTTGTGGGCTCCCACAATGAACCACTAATTGGTTATACCAAGTGATCAGTCCTCAAATTACATGCAAATAAGTATCATTGAATGGACTAAGCAAGCTTGATATACATATTTGAACAGCCTGCCTCTGTGTGTGTGTGTGTGTGTGTGTGTGTGTGTGCGTGCGTGTGGTATGTGTAATGATAATAACTGAAACAGATGTAGGGGGTTACCTGGAAGGGGCTGGCAGGAGCAAACAAAATAAGAAAATGACAAGATTGTATTTTAAGTTAAATACCTTTATAAACTTTTTTAAAAGGAAAAAAAATAGCACTTCATCTCATTTTGGGTTACCTAACTTTCCTGCTGAAGGAACCATTGATTAATCATAAGAGGATGGGGGCTATAATAGCTATCTTGTGGACTAGCATCCCAGCTTCAGAACTTCACCTAAAACAAGAAGGTAAGATTTGTCCCCCCACCCTACCCCAGGAAATCTATACCCTTCCCTTGTTTTGTCATTCATCTAAGTAGCACTCCATTGTAAATTTGCTATGTGTTAGTAACTATCCCAGAGTCCACCAGGGTATTAATGGGGAGCCCAATCTGTAGTATCAGCAGAAAGTCCCAGGGCCTTTGATACTATCTTCTCAAAATACCATCCTTGCCCTATGCTTCCACAGCTAATGATCAATTTCTACCTTCCTGTATTGACAAATGAAGTAGACTCCCAAGCAAATGCCATACCCAAGCAAAAGCCATACCGAGAAGAGATAGACTAGCACATAGGCCTTATAGTTCTGATTTGCTGTGAGTTTAAGAAACTTCATCCTAAGCAAGGAACAGAGGAACTCTACTCCTTCTTTCAAATTTATGTGAAAGGGTGCATAAGATGGTTGCAAATATAATATTTCTATAAATGCCTAAAGAGCCTTAGATTTGAGTGTTCCCCTATAATAACTAAGAAGGAAGTCCTCCTACCAGATATTGATAATATTATCTAACTGCTTTGCATTTATGTAGCTATTGCAAGCAAAGGAGATTTAAAAGCCTGGGAAAATGGAAATAATCCCATTATCTTGCCAATAGCACCCAAATATCCATTTAAAAAATTAGTTGTCAAACCAGAAAGTTGCACTGGAATGAATTGTCCTGTTTCTGAATAAACTAGCTAAGAGTGGCTGTTAAAATCCTTTTCTAGTAATCTATGTTATCAGGTTTCAATGACATTGGATTTGTGTATTTATCTAGAAACCAAGGTGATTTCTGTTAATGCTTTGTTGAAGTCAAATTTTAATTAGAAGCCTGAAGGGGTCCTCTTATCAGGCCTGAGCATTCATCTGAGTCATCAGTGAATATATTTTCTTCAGAAAGAGGATTTGTCTTTTTCTCCCCATGTGACAGAAGTGATCTCAGACTAGACTTGATTTTATTCACCAACTTATTTCTCACAATGGAAGATAAAATTGTAGGTAACAGAATACATTGCCATCTCTACAAAAGTTAACAGCTAATTACACAATTCAAATTCTAGAAAATTTAAGATTAGTTTGATTAATTGGAATGATTTTTATTAGATATTATCTAAAGAAAGAACACCAACCCAATTAGGATACTTTATCATTAATGGCCTTTCCTGGATAGATAAAGATGTTGAACATATTTTAAATGTTTCTCTGCCATTTGAGACTCTTATGTTGAGAATTCCCTGTTTAGGTTTATTTCCAATTTTCTAGATGGATTATTTAATTTGTTGATGTCTAGTTTCTTGAGTTCTTTATATATTTTGGAGATCAGCCCTAGTCAGATATGGGATTGGTAAAGATTTTTTTTCCATTTCATAGGTTGTCATTTTGTCCTTTTGACAGTATCCTTTGCCTTACATAAGCTTTTCAGTTTCATGAGGTCCCATTTATTGTCAATCTTAGTGTTTATGCTACTGGTATTCTATGCAGGAGGTTATCCCCTGTGCCAAAGTATTTAAGAATATTTCCCACTCTTTCTTTTATCAGGTTTAGTGTAAATGGATTTATGTTGAGGTCTTTGTAGATTCCAATAACATCATTTTATGTACATATGACTGATTTTTAAAATTTAATTATGGTAAAACAAGTTATACTTAGTGATAAATATGACCAATGAAGAACATGTTTTGGACCCAGTGAGCTGCAAATTGGGTGTAGATATAAATGTGTTGGCCCTCCCTCTGTTGTAATCAGAGAATGTATGACCCTTTCTCTCCAATGTTTTATAATAATTGTAGGAGACATTTTCTTTCCTATTTCCAAAGTATGATTCTAGTCCCCATCACTAATCCATTTCAATCTATGAAACATTTTATCAAGTCTAGATCCTTTACAATTATCTAAATTACTTTTAGTCTCATTCATTCATATGTGTGTGTGTGTATGTATATGTATATGTATTATGTATACATATATATGAATATACATATATAGTCTCCCTCTCTCTCTCTCTGTCTCATGGGAGACAACTTAAACAGTATTTCAAGATAATTTAGAAGATCACTGTTACAAAATACTGATTTATACATATACAAACCTCATTGTGATATTTTTGGAAAATGAAGCATTATGGTTATCAGTATGAAGAACTCAGCCAGTATAGAAATAGAGTGTGATAAGGCTCTCAATCATGGCTTTAAAATGAGACTTGAACATCAGGACAAAAAACATAAAATTTATCATTGGAACTACTTCTGCACCTCCACAACATGTAATACATATGTGCTCAGAAGTAGCAAGGACATACTATACACAGTTTGTTCATTTGTATTTAGTTGAATCCTTAGCTCAAGATTCTGTAGACTCAGAGGGTCCACATGTACTCAGTCCCTGCACCTCCTACTAATTTTTTCAGGTTATTGATCCTTATTTCTATTAGGTATTTTATCATTGTGACTCAGAAATTTTACAAAGCCACTATATCATAAAAGAACTGCAAATATGTTTTTCAAAATTATAAATAAATTAATGCATGAGTTTGGAAAGTCAAAAAAGATATAATGCTTCAGAATCTGTGACTTTTAAAGTATTTTATCTGGAGTGATTTTTCCTTATATTTATTTTAAAATTTTATATTTTATATACCAATCCCAGTTCCCTCTCCCTCCCTTCTACTCCCCCCCCACCATCTTCCCACCTCAGCCCCTGTCTACTACCCAGAAAGGGCCAGCTCTCCCATGGGGAATCAACAAAGTCTATCACATGCCTTTCCCCTGCACCTAGGCTGAGCAAGGTATACCTCCATAGGGAATTGGCTCCAAAAAGCCAGTTCACGTACTAGGGATAAATACTGGTTCCACTGCTTGAAGCTCCACAAACTATCCAAACCATCTGGGATGTTTTTAAAGTGAGGAATAGTAGAGTTAAACATTTAGAGTCTATTGTGTACATGATCCTGTGCATTAAACAACAAAATAATATTTCTGCTTCCACAGCTGAGAATTTTTTAATATCAAACTGACGTTTCTAAATAAGACATGATGTCATGTGTTCTGAAATTTGTTGTCACTACAACAGTTCAGTCTCCTTCTTCTCCCTCTTTCCATCATCATCCTGGATAACTTGTATTTCTATTCTGCCAAACTAAGGTCCCGGGCTGCTTCGTGAAGCAGCCACTGACTAAACAAGTAAGTCTTAAGTACCCTTTTCTTGTTTTCTGTGCTATGATGGCTATTCTTAAGGATGACAGATGATGTGGCCAACAGCATTTACTTCTGTAGGGAAACTGTAGTGTAGCCAAGGTACCAAGTACCAACGGTAAACAGCACTGACCATTTACCAGTGCAAACTTTATCTGTGCTTCATTACTATATACATTTGGATAAATTATAAGTAATATATATGTATATTCATCTGTGTATGTTTTTGTGTGTCTATATGTGAATGTATGTGCATTATATGCCCTTAAGAAAGATAACTTTGGATAGTGATGATATAGATTTTTAAAAAGAAAACTCAGTCTATTTTCCAATATATTTACTACATAAGGGTACTAAGATAATGAGGTATCTACTTCCCAAGTATTATATAATACTTTAATATTATTTTATAATGAAAAACATGAATCTGATTCATTTGATAAGTATGTAAATCAATTTCTCTAAATCCATCTCATCTGAAAAATTAAGATGATTTCTAGTTACTGGTTATATTGTATGAGCACGTTTAAATGATAAACTGTAGACAAATCTAATAAGGAAGAGTGAATTCTTAATCAATATTAATTTCCCTTTTCTTTCTGCCTACAAAATTTGACATTTCATTATCTTGCATAGAAGAACACCAGTACTAAATTTAGGTAATCCAATTTCATTGATTCCTAATAGAAAGCATTAACATAGATAAGAAAAAAAAATCAAGGCTTACCCAATTCATCACAAGAGTTCAAAGCCATGAGCACTTCAAAAGGAAATAATCTACAAGGTCCTTTCCTAAGTCACAAATGATAGTTTAATTTTTGTATATGTCCCTTCGTGTCAAGTGGCAATTGATTCTCCTATCAAACCAAAACTGCCAGATGACAAACGCCATGTAGCCCAGGCTGACCTAGAATCAGCAGCAATCTTCTAGCCTCAGCCTCCCAGTGCTGGAACTACATGCATGAACCGTGAAGGAATAATGGCCTAAGACAAAGAACCTCAAGGGAGCCGAAAAACTCCTATTTAAGCATACTCGGTAGAACACCTGCCCAAAAAAAAAAAAAAAAAAAAAAAAAAAAAATCCACATTGTAATTAGACCATCCACTGGTATTATTGGGCTTGGAAACTACAAACTACTACAGATAAAACTTCCCTCCCAAAACTTCCCTCCTATACCCTTTGAAGCCCCAAGCCCCTGTGCCTATGTATACAGTCTCCACTCCATGGAGACTGCTGCACTTCAATTGTTATGATTAAAGGACAGTTCTGCTTCTGTAGAAGTCTGCCACCTCTTTCTTTAATTCCCATATCACCTTGATCAATCCAGATCTAGCAAACCACAGCTACACCCAGCCCAGATATCAATCTTAAATGCTCATGTTTTAAATCGGTCTTCCTATGGTCGCAAAAGATCTTAAAAGAGATGAAGACCCATGATCAGGAAATTTCCTAGAGTGCTTCAGTTGTAATCTGGGGAGGAACCCAGATAGAGGCTGGTAGGTGTCACCACTCCAGAGGCAGTGGGACACAGGACTTGAGAGAATGGAGGCAATGCATGTTTTGAAATGAAGTCTGACACGATGGCCAACTTTATTTAGAGCAACAGACATTTTATACTCTGGGGGTTAAGAGAATTCACACAGGTAAAGTTCACATGAGTTTAAGCTGTCTGCAATAATAAAGACAAGTCATTTTTCCATAGAGTCACACAAAGGACAGTTTAAACACTGGAGAGTGTCTACAATTAAAAAACAATTCAGTCAAAGCTTCTTGCAGTTACTTTGAAGTTGTCTGTGACAAAGTAAATGGTCAAAGGCAGCAAATAAACCATTGCAAATGAATGCCTAACCATTCTGGAGTTCTTGGCACCCCCAAGCCTCCTGTACATATGATATCTACACCTCAAAAAGCATCAGTGTGTTGGACAGAGTCACACAGTTTTTTCAAACTATGTAAGAGACTCCATCCCTTGAGTCTCATTCTTTTGTACTATCTGCTCTATGAGAAACATGAAAGTCACCATCAGAAATGGCTAGCCTAGCTCACAAAGCCTAGAAGAATCATACTCAGCAGGCTCCTGAGCAGATGATGTATTCCCTAACATTATATACCTTGAAAATACTCCTGAAAACCCCTCTCTTAATGCAGCCTGCATCAATGCTGATATAACAGCTTGATCGGTGAAAGTCCCTCTTCTTTTTCCTGAGACATGGGAAGCATGTGATTTCTGTTCCTAGGCTTTCTGCCATCCAAAACAGAGAAAAAAAATCCCCATGTGCTTTTAATATTGCAGATGGGAAACATGGCTCTACCACAAGGGAGGTAAAAGAAAATGATACAGAATTTCCTTGTTATTAAATCTGTAGCTAACAGATAAGGCAAAAAAAAAATCCAAACCTTCATCAGAAAATTGAGCAGGCAGGATAGGAAAAACAAACAAACAAACAAAAAACTATTCCATCAAACCACTGATACATCATTACCGTGAAAATAATTATGGTGTAGTATGTTGGCTCGTATTGGTTCCACTATCAATAGAGAGCTGAATACATATGAATAATTGACTTTTCCAAGATCTGTTTTATAAAATAAGGTGGGTCTGTAACCCATGTTCCACAATGTTGACTCAGACATGAATTAGATTTCAGGCGGACTGAAGCAGGGGAGGGCTGACAGGCAGGCAGAGTGGAGTCGACTGGCAGACCTCAGTTTTGACAGGAGACATAAATAAGAGATGGGGCAGTGGGAGGGCCTGTAAAAGAAACAGGACAGCACAAGGCAGCTTGACAGCTAGAGGCTGTCAGGTCTTGGTGGAAAGGAACAGAGTACATTTCTAGACGCTCCTACACCATTCTGACTACCAGTATCATGGTCTCCAGGACAAAGTGAGAACAGGTGCCCCATGGACTGCTGGGAAGCTGTCCTCACCTCCCTCAGAGAAAACGGGGTGGCATAGCACCAACATCACAACTCCCACTGGCTACTTAGATTCCTTTTCCACACCAAATGTTCAGAAGGAAAAACAAAAACAAAAATGGTACATAAACCACATTCCATCGACTCTACATTCCCCTCCTCTTCCACAAGAGAATGCTGTCCTTGAGGTGCAGAGGACACTCCTGGGCTTGGAATTTGGCATTTAAAGTGCTGTCAACAAGCATGGTGTAATCCATTAATGCATGCAGTTGAAATGCATTCATAATTACAATTATAAAGTACTCTCAGTAATAGGGCACATGTCTGTTTATAACTTGTGTCAGATAGCTCTCCAGGTGTGAGAAGTGCTACTTCAAAATCTATAGTGAGCATGGGCTGAGAAACGGCTTAGTGATTCATCAGAGTCCTTGCTGCTCTTAGAGAAGACCTGAGTATAGTTCCCAGAAGCCATGGTCAGGTAGCTCACACTGCATGTAACTTTACCTGTCAAAGGTCTGATGCCCTCTTCTGGCTTCTGAAGACACTCACACACATATGCACACACATAGAAACCTAGTTTAAAAAAAAAAACTGCAGTGATTACCTTATCAGAAACCTAATGTTTTAGGCTTGCAGTGTGAATCTTGGGGACTCTGAGAGCCTTGAAATTATAGTGATTTGGCAAAGATTGATCTTCGTCGTGCTGCAGCATTTACATGCATTTATGACAGGAATGCTTTTCCTGCTAACAGAGCTGAATACATCCCACAGACACCATATTGCCACTCACTGCTTTAGAAAATATCCTGTGTTGGATTTCTAATTACTTCGCAAATCCCTCACTCTGCCTGTTAATTTCTCCTATACTTTAGGCCTAAACTTAAATCACTGAGAATTAAAACTCATGAACTGAAGTCAGCCTTCCCAGAATTGTATAAAATGAGATGCTAATGTAGTTAATGAAACATAAACAGCTTTAAAATATATCTGCACTTTAAAATTACAAAACAGGAATTGCTTAAAATCCCCTGCTGTGTTCTCTATGAGCTCTTAGTTTCCATAACCATCCTCATTTAAGTCCCATTCCTTGCGTTTGGTCTTTAAAATTATCCAATTTTTCACGATACTTCTTATACAGCACCTACATTAGGTTCTCTAAGGGATCAGAACTGATATTTTCAGTTCACTTTACATATATTCAGTTTTATATGTGTACAAAGTTTTAACATATTAAATATAAACATATATAAACATATAACATTATAATATATATATACATATATATATATGAATGATTTATTATATTGTATCACAGGATGTGGGCCAGGTCATCTAAAGTGGCTGTCATACACTACAGAAGACAATATCTGGTAGTTGTTCAATCCATGATGCTGGGCTGGGTGCCCCAGTAGTTCCCCAATCTGGCCTGACACTGAATGCCTTGATGATCCCCAGAGAGCTAATGGCCTTAAGTCTATGTTGGAATAACTAAAGAGTTGATTTTAATATTGGTGAAGGAATGCCTTTTCAACAGCATAGATGGAACGTTATTGTAGACAAGCATGAAAAAAACTAGTTTCTTTCTTCTATATAACTCCTTTTATTTAGGTTGCCACAAGAAGGTGATACCCACATTTAGGATGGGTCTTTTTGCGTTTAATTATCTGATAAAGGAAATTTATTGGCCCTGAAACCTAGGATAGAAATAAACACTACTGAAGGAAAAAAAATGTCAACATAAGCATGCCTAATGGTATTCTGTTATACTCAAAGATTGGTGCCTACCCCAATTGACATCAGAGAGCCTTCATCCAGTAACTGATGAAAACAGATGCAAAGACCCACAGCCAAACATTAGACTGAGCTCAGGGAATCCTCTTTAAGAGAAGGAAGACAGAATGCCAAGCCAGAGGGGCCAAGGGCATTACAAGAAAACCCACAGAATCAACATCATGGTCTCATAGGGGCTCACAGAGTCTGAATCAACAACCAGGGAGCCTGTATGGGACCAAAGTAGGCATACTACATATATGTGGCAGTTGTATAGTTTGGTCTACTTGCAGGACTTCTAACAATGGGAGCAGGGGTCATTCCTAATGCTTAGCTGACTTTTGGTGCTTAGTCCTACTATAACTGGATATGCCATACTTTGTTGATTGATATCCATGGGAGGCCTGCTCCTTTCCATAACAAAAACAGAGGAGGAGTGGGTTGACAGGTGCAAGGGGAGGTAGGGGAAGGAATGGGAGGATAGAATGGATGGAAAACCTGTCAGGTTGCAAAATAAATAAATTTAGTTATGAGAAAAGAAAAATCCTTCACCATAGTGCCCACAAGCTTTGGTCTTAGTTGATTCCAAATATAGTCAAACTGACAACCAAGATTATCTATGACAAGTTTACTCCAAGTGACATCTCCTTATGTCATGCTCAGTTTGTACTATCCATCCTTACTTCTTTTCTGCCTGTTTTATTTATTTATTTTTACTGTCTGTTTTTAAGTTTTGCAATTCGAGAAGGAAGCAAAACAAGGCATATATTTCTAAGTTTGTGGTTCTCAATCTTCCTAATGCTGTGACACTTTAATACAGTTCCTCATGTTGTAATGACCCCCACCAGAAAAAGTATGTCATTGCTACATCATAATTGTAATTTCCTATTGTTATAAACATAATGTAAATATCTGATATGGAGGATATCTGATATGTGACCACAGATTGATCCACAGATTGAGAACTACTCTTGTAAGAAATTAGGCCAAGACAAAAACTTAAAATTCAACCATGCTAGTGTTCTTCTTGTTCATTGTATCTGGGTTTTCTTGGATGACGCCCAGTTAAACAATGGATAAGGATAAACACATTCTATGAACATGACTTTAGAAGCCTTGTCACTGGGGGAAAAAATGGGTAGAAAGCAAGCCAAGTCACATCCACATGCCCAACTGGAGCATCTCTCATAATAACAGGTCATTGGAACAAAAAAAGCATTCATCAAACAGTACCTGGTCCCTGTCTTATTCTGTGGTCTACTGTTAAGAAGACTCAGCATGACCATGGCAATACTTATAAAATACAGCATTTAATTGGGGTGGCTTACAGTTTTAGAGGTCTAGTCCATTACTATTGTAGCAAGAAGCATAGCAGCTGGCAGCAAACATGGAACTGGAGAATTAGCTGAATGTTCTACATCTAGACCCACAGACATCAGGAAAAGAAAGACACTGGATCTGGCTTGGGCTTTTGAAATCTGAAAGCCCACCCCACTGACATATTTCCTCCAACAAGGCCACACCTATTCCAATAAGGCCACACCTCCTAATCCTTCTCAAGTAATGCCATTCCTGATGACCAAGCATTCAAAGGCATGAACGTATGGAGCCATTCTTATTTTAAACTAGCATAGTTCTAGAGTCAAAGAAGCAAGAGTGGAAAGGAATACCACATAATGAGGAAGAGTTATTGAGAGGAAGCCAGTGCTAACTGACCAGCCAATAACATCAGACATGTTCCTGACAGGTCAATACTGGAATTGACAGGACAAAAGCTCAAGCTCCCACTTCATTTCACTGACTTCAGGGAGTAGTGTCACCATACAGGAGAGCTGATTTCCTCCCTATGATAACTAGAAATCTTCAGGTTTGACCTAAGGATAGATCATTTTCCATAACTCCAAGTCCAGTTACATTAATGAAGAAAGAAAGATGAAATCTTTAAATGAAGTGATTACCTCAAGAAGAGCAACCATCTAAAGACATTATATAAAAGTTGTTATCAATGTTAAAACTAGCAAAAACTTTAATTTCTTAATTGAATTGCTTGCCAGCTAAATCTATCTATCCATTAAGATAATTAAAGTAAAATTTAGTTACAAAATTGAATTTTTATGTGACTGAGATAATCTGATAAGATTCGTGTATATGATATTGCCTTTGTCTTTGGTTAAATCAGTAAGACAGACACTAAATCTTTTCATTCTTCCTCCTGAAATATACAGAGAAGTTATTTCTATTCACCTAATTACATATTCATGAGATCACTCATGTGAATGCGTCTAGGGGACTTTAAAGAATAGTTATCTAAATAGAAGGTATATATCTATTTCTACCTAATAAATAATGATTTTTCCCTAAATTGAAGAATGAAATCCCAAGTTCACCCAGGCACCAAGAGCCAGGATCAAATTTTGCCCATTTTCCCCTAAACCCCACACTTAAAATCTTCAATTAATAGACACATTCATAGGAGAATATTATTTCTGTAGCTATAATGTTAAGAATCAATAATCAGCTTTAACAACATTAATTGAGAACCTTATAATACTACACATTTTGAATTGTTTTATTCTTTCAATTTTGAGAGATGTGAAGTCCAAAAAATGTGGCTTTATTTGACCCCCACAGAATTACAAAACTAAATGTTAACCCTACATATATAGATGACAAATATTCCCCCTGCCTCATTCTCTTGTTATCTTTGCTCTTGCCTTAAGCTAATGATAGACAACATCTTTCTGAAAAATCTTCTCTATGTTCTCCTAGCTAAAAGATCAAAGAAAATTGGATAGTTGAACATTTAAAATAACCTGAATAGGAAGAAAATGTAAAGAGAATAGGTACTTCTGTAGATATTCACAATTCTCTAACATATTAGCTATTCTGTTGCTGTGACCAAATAAAGTTAAGGAAGAAAAGCTTTATTTTAATGTGTAATTCCAGGAAATAAAAAGTCTAAGATGGTGGGAAGCAGGCTTGGTGGCCTGAGATGGCTAATCCCACTTTCATCTAAACACAGGAAGCAGAGAGAATGAACAGGAAGTGAGATGAGGCTATAAAATCTCAAAGCCCATCTTCATAGACATACTTCCTTCAGCAAGACTGTATCTCTTCATGAGTCTATATCCTTCCCAAGTAGCATTGCCAACAGGAGACCAAGTGGTCAGACACATGAACTGATAGCATACATTTCTCATCCAAACCAACCACACGTAATTTTATGGGTGTGAAGGGAAGGACTGATGTAGATATACCACGTTTCAGTATGGTGGTTTTTGTTATAGTATCTCTTGCTTCTTGTGTTCCTTGATCTTTTTTCTGCTAGTTATTTATCCCAGAGTATTTCTTGTCCGGGTTATCTTCCCACCTCTCTTCATCTGCTCTACAGCACCCCTTCCTAGGAATTTCAGCACAGCTGGATGGTTTGAATTCTCTGCCACTTCTTGTCCACACACACCACTTGTTTTCTGATGGCACCATTTAGTTTTCTTCTAAACACTCATTACAGCTGTCATGAAAGTTCTGAGGTATTTTTTGTTGTGGTGGTTTAGTTTGGGTTAGCTAGGTTGTTTTGTTTGGGGGCAAAGTCTCATTTTGTAGCCTCAAACTCATGATTGGCCCCTAGATCCTTGCCTGAGCCATAGAATTACAGGTGTTTATCAGCACCCCTGACTCCTCGGGTATCTTTTTGACTCGTTTGCTGTTTTCTCTCCACTTCATCAACAGACATTCTCACCTAAGTATTGCTTACTGCTCACAGCCTAGCAGAGTGGGTCCCATGTGGTGTTGATTGACCTTAATTGTTGGATAAATTATAGAATAAATCCATATAAGCAAAACTTAACCACAACAGGGATGACTTGAAATGCATCATCCATCACTTTCACATGTGACCTTAGCTGCTCATGTGAGTCAGTCTGCCCCAAAACAGGTGTCATCTCTCTCACTCAGAACTAGAGCATGATGGGAAACTTAACCAAACACATTCACTGAATATATAGCCAGTTTGCTAGAAAAAAGCTTGTGCATATGGGATGCCCTCCTGTTTACCGTTGCACAAACTAGATTTGGAGTTTTGTTTTTTCTTTTTCTTTTCTTTTTCTTTTTTTGATCACATTTTGGTATTGAACTCGGAAATGAAAACATCTCACAGCTAAAATAAAGTGGGCATCCAAACTCTCTTGCCAAGTCCCAAATTCTCCAATTTCAGTGAATTTCCATGCAGAGTGACCATTGTGAAACCCATGCAGCTTTGCCTAGGCTTTCACGCTTCCATTATCAGATTTATTTTTTTTTCACTTATCCACCAAAAATGAAATTATGACAGAGTTGAAACCTGAAAAGCAATTGGCTGCACATCTCCTTTCACAGCTGATGTCTTTTTGCCTATGTTCCACCCTTCCTTGTGACCTAATATTGCTTTTTCTTGGTCTCCTTTTTAAATGTCATACTATACACACAGAACTCTTTACATATGCTCATGTATAATTATGAGTTAGGACCTGCATCTGGGGAAAACATGAAGTAACGTTTGCTTTTTTTTTTTTTTTTAACATTTTTTTTTATTTTACATATCCATCCCAGTTCCCTCTTCCTCCCTCCCTCTCTCCCTCTCTCCCTCCCTCCCTTTCTCCCTCCCTCTCTCTCTTCCTCTTTCTCTCCCACCTTCCCATGCCCCCCACCACCACCCTCCCCTCACATCCCCCCACTCCACAGGGAGGGTGATGCCTTCCAGGAGGGTTCATCTAAATCTGTCAAGTCATTTGGGGTAGGGAACACACCTTCTCTCCTGTCTCTATGTTAAGGGAGCATACTTCCATGGAGGATATGCTTTCAAAGTCCTTTTGTGCACCAGGGATACATCTGACCACTGTCAGAGGTCCCTTACACTGCCCAGGCCTTCTAGCTGAGACTCGTGTTCAGAGGATCTGAGTCAGTCCCATGGCTGGATTCCCAGCTATCAGTCTTGTGGCCCATTAGCTCCTCCTTGTTCAGGTCAGCTCTCTCTATGTGTTTCTGTAGGGTAGTCTTGTCCTCCCTCTCTGCATCTGGATTCCAGTTCAGCTCAGTGTTTAGTTGTGGGTGTCTGCTTCTGTTTCCATCAGCAACTAGATGAGGGCTCTATGATGGGGGATAAGTTAGTCGTCGATCTCATTATCAGGTAAGGGCACTTATGGTAGACTTTCCACTGTTGCTCAAATTGTTAGTTGGGATCAGTCTTGTAGGTCTCTGGAAATTTCTCTATATTCAGTTTTCTCTTCAAATCTATAATGGTCCCCTCTTTTATTCTCTCTCTCTCTCTCTCTCTCTCTCTCTCTCTCTCTCTCTCTCTCTCTCTCTCTCTCTCTCTCTCTCCTATTCCTACCCTGACTCAATCCTCCTAGTCCCACAGTCCCACATGATTTCCTCTCCCCTTCTCTTTCTCCTAGTTCCCTCTCCACTCACTGCCCCACTACTCCCCATGTGCTCTGTAGATCTTGTCCCTTCCCCGTTCTGTGAGGGCCTTTATATGAATCTCTTAGAATCTTCCTTGTATCCTAGTTTCTCTGGCGGTGTGAATTATAGGCTGGTGATCCTTTACTCTAAGTCTAAAATCCATATATGAGTGAGCACATACCATGTTCCTCTTTTTGTGACTCAGTCACCTCATTCAGGATGGTTTCTTAAAGTTCCATCCATTTGCCTGAGAATTTCAAGATTCCATTGTTTTTTGCTTTTTGGGTTTTTTTTTTTTTTTCAACAAAGTAGTATTCCATTATGTAAATGTGCTACATCTTTTTTATCCATTCTTCAGTTGGGGAGCATCTAGGTTGCTTCCAGATTCTTGATATCACAAATAATGCTGCTACAAACATAGTTGAACACATATTTTTGTTGCATGGATGTGGATCATTTGAGTATATGCCTAAGAGGGGGATTGCCCGGTCCAATTTTCCTGAGGAATCACCATACTGATCTCCAAAATGGCTGTACAAGTTTGCACTACCACCAGAAGTGGAGGAGTGTTCCCCTTTCTCCACTCTAGCATAAGTTGTCATTGGTGTTTCTAATTTTCACCATTCTGGCAAGAGTAAGATGGTTTTTATTTGCATTTCCCTGATAGCTAAGAATGATGAGCATTTTCTTAAGTGTCTTTTGGCCTTTTTTATTTCCTTTATTGAGAGTCTCTATTCAGTTCTGTACTCCAATTTTTAAAATAGGGTTATTTGGTGTTTTGGTGACTAGTTTCTTGAGTTCTTTGTATATTTTCAAGATAAGCCCTCGGTCAGATGTAGGATTGGTGAAGATCTTTTCCCAGTCTGTGGTCTGCCATTTGGCCTTGTCAACTGTGTCCGTTGCCTTACAGAAGCTTCTAAGTTTGAGGAGGTCCCATTTATTAATTGTTGATCTCAGTGTCTGTGCTACTGGAGTTATGTTCAGGAAGCAGTCTCCTGTATCAATTTGTTCAAGGGAACCTCCTACTTTCTCTTCTGAGAGGTTCAGTGTGGCTGAATTGATGTTGAGGTCTTTGATCCATTTGGACTTGAGTTTTGTGCGTGGCAACAGACATGGGTCTATCTGCAGTCTTCTACACACCATCATCCAGTTGTGCCAGCACCATTTGTTGAAGATGCTTTCCTCCTCCCATTGTATACTTTTAGCTGTTTTGTCAAAAATCAGGTGTTCGTAGGTGTATGGTTAACATCAGAATTTTCAATTTTGTTCCATTGCTCTACTTGTCTATTTTTGTGCCAATACCAGGCTGTTTTCAAGACTTTATCTCTGTAGTAGAGCTTAACGTTGGGAATGGTGATGTTCCTTTATTGTACAGGGTTGTTTTTGGCTATCCTGGGTCTTTTGTTTTTCCAGTCAGTCCTAACATAAAAATAACAAACAACATAGAAGTTTGTTTTGCAGAATCACAGACCCAATATTACTAAACATTTGGAGCTGACAGTCAACAGTCTTGCCCATTTGATCTCAAGGTTCAGCTCTGTACCAGCTGCCTACAGCACTGCAGCCTCTCAAGTTTGTTCAGTGGGAGAATTCAACTTGTTTACTTCTGAAAACAGACACAGACTTTTGGTTATAAATGTTGAAACAGATCATCCAGGTCATCCACTACATCTCCACTAAGAGAAACAATGGCCCAAATGCCAGACATAAATAAATACCACCTTGATTATATGAAATTATGTAGTGAAATTATGTAGACATTGATACTAGTAAAGCAAGTTATTTTAGAGTATAAAAAAACCAGTATATTCTTAGATTTCTACAAAGCAATAACCATAAAGAAATTACAGTGATATCTCTATATTTTCAAGAGAAACTTTGACTCAAAGCTTCCTTTTGCTAGATGTTCACACTCAACTATGGGAGAATTCTGAGAATCCAGCTTCAAAGAGACGTATTATTTTCCAAACAAGCACACATGTACACATGCAACCATGTAAGTGTGTATGTGTATGCATGTGAACCTTCAAATATATAGTCATACACAATACACAGAGAGAGAGAGAGAGAGAGAGAGAGAGAGAGAGATGCATACATATTCACATCTCAATTTTCCCAAGTCTTTCCTTAGCTATAAGGGAATTCCTTCAGAATGAAAATATTCAACAGCATGAAATATATTACTGTCTTTCAGTTTAATTTTACTATCTCATAAAACCCTGTGAAAGTTAAGGAAAACTTTATTTTATTTAAACAAACATATTCCATATAGCCTCATTTTCCTAAATTATTTCTTTTCTCCCCCTGTCTTTATGTATGTTTTAAAATGCATCTGAAATGAGGCTTACCAGATAATAGCATTGCTTATATCTGGGTGGACTCTACTGCATTTGCACTGTTTTGTTTTGTCTTTTCTTTATTACTTGAATATCTGCTAATGTTTATATTTTTCTTCACAAAACAAGGCTTAGTCACACAAATTGAAAAAATAGTACTGGAAAACATGAAGAAAGGGGAATAAGCACAGTATACTATAATGAGTTTCCATTTGATGTGCTTAGAATGCCTGTTGGGTGAGTCAAAGAAAACAGTATAATGAAAATTTCATTTTGTAACTTGACTTCATTACAGGAAACAGAAGCTGAGACAACCATTTTCATCACTTATGGGCATTTGTGTTTTGCTCTTATTCAATAATACAAATTAGAGTATGATAAGCCTTCCCTGTCTCCGGGAAAATTGTCATTTGGTGGATTCTCCTGGGTTCCCTTAGTTTAGAATTAAATGAATCCCCAAGTGTTATGTTGCATCTGAATAAGCCATTCCCTTGTATCTGTAAAAGATGTGCTGGAATTTCACCTCTGTGTCATGAGTTCCAAACAGTCTTCCCTGAGGCCATCCAGCTGGCCATATCAAACTGGATTCAGCTTAAGCATCAGCTGTACCATAAAATGGACTTCTTGGTATTTATTCTTAACAACAAGGAGCCAATTTCTAAAAGCCATATGTAATCTAGGAATTCATATCCTATCAAAATTTCAAGAAAAACCGATCCAATGTTTTATATGGAAACACAAAAGGCTCCAAATAGCTAAAGCAACTCTAAGCAGAAAAAAAATGTTGGTGATATCATAAAGTCTGAGTTCAGATTATACTTCAGAGCCAAATTCACAAAGACAGTATAGCATTGTTTGACAAAGGTGTCAAACACAGACACTGATAAAAGAAGAAGAAGACAGCCCATTTAACAAATGATGCTGACTAAACTGGATTCCCATGTGAAGAATACAATAACATCTATTTCTTTCATTTGCCCCAAATCAATTCACAATGGATCAAATTTAAAGCCTGAGATTCTGAAACTGCTTTAAGAGATCGACTCAAGCAAGACCTTCCTGAAAAAGATGTTGACTATACATAGCCCCAAGAAGGGCTTATGTGAAATTAAAAGCTTCTATACAGCCAAGAAAACTCTCTGCAAAATGACTAGACAGCCTTCAGAGTGGGAACAGATCTCAGGCAGCTGTGCTCCAAACAGGGAGTTAATATCTGCAGTATGTGAAGAACTGAAATTATTTATTTGTCCCAAAATTAATCATGAAATAGCCAATCAATAAATGAGCTAATTAAATAAGTAGTTCATGAAAGAAGAAACACAAATGGCTAATCAATCAGTATTTTGTAAAGTGTTCAATGTCTTTCCCCATTGAGAAAATGCAAATTAAAATGACTTTAAGATTCCATCTGTTGTCTGTTAGAATGGCTATCATCAAGAAAACAAAACAACAAATTCTCTCCTGGATGTGTGAAAGAGGAATCCTTCATGTTGGGGAGGTGTGTGTGTGTGTGTGTGTGTGTGTGTGTGTGTGTGTGTGTAAATTATTAGTGCATCCATTTTGTTATCAAAATGGGGAGCTTCTCAAAAACTTGAAAATAGAACTGCCTGATGACCCAGATACACCACTGCTGGGTGTGTACTCAGAGGGCTGTATCCTACCTAAAAGATATTTGTACATCCGAGTTATTGCTGCTCTAGTCACAATAACAAGCAACTAGAACCATCCTAGCCATCCACCCATCAACAGATAAACAGATAAAAAGTATGGTACCTATATTGAAAGAATTTTATCAGCTGTGAAGAAAAATGAAATTAAGTTTTCAGAAAAATGATCTCGGGATTACATTAATGAGGTGTTGCAGATACAAAAACAAAAAAGACAATTGCACATGTTTAACTTAATATTCAGGTGCTAGATTTTAATATCTGCATGTGATATGGAACTGGGAAATGGAAAGGCACTCCCATGTGGAGAGAAAGAGATATTACAGAAGAAGGGGCTGCTGAGGATGGAAGGGTACAAAGGAGTAAAGGGACAGGGGAGAGAGGGGAAGGAAGTCAGTAACAATGTCTTGTTTAAAAATGTCATAATTAAAGCTAAAACTAACAATTTGCATGCTAATTTCAAATATTAAAATAAGTTAATTTTAAAAATAAATTTCCTCTTTTTTTTTTTTTTTTTTTTTTTTTTTTTTTTTTTTCAAGACAGGGTTTCTCTGTAGCTTTGTAGCCTGTCCTGGAACTTGCTCTATAGACCAGGCTGGCCTCAAACTCACAGAGATCCGCCTACCTCTGGGTTAAAATAGCTGCTGTGAAGAGATCCAGCATCTATGATGACTTGCTCTTACCTATGTACCAGTATTTCTCCATAATGGCAATCCCTAAGATTCTGATGTCGACATGTCTACCAGCATGGGCCACCACACCTATGTGACATATATAAGGTGCATTTTTAAAAGTAAATCCATAGACATTTAAGAAAAGCATTTCAACCAGGATTGTCCATCCTGGTTTATTTATATTGTCATATTTAATAAAGTCAGGTTCCAAAAGAATCTGTCAGTAAATTGGCATATGATGCCATTGAAGCTTTTTTATATTTTACTATTATAATGTCATCCCAAAACATCAGCTAATATGGATTTTTATTAGTTCTGCCTTTCTAATTATTTGTAAGTAACACTTATTGATGGACTTAAGCTGTGTGCTTTGTAGAATATTCTGAGGTAGATACTACTGTCTCCATTTTATATCTGAGGAAACTGAGGTCCAACAAGATTAAATAAATGGTCTGGAACACAGTGCAAGTAAGTGATGATGCAAAGACTTTCAACCAGTTGGACTGAACTGCTAGCTAGGTCCTACCCCTGTTCTGAACCCCATCCCCTCTTCACAATTCCAGAATCCGTCCGCACATCTCCTTAGGCAACACAGATAGATCAGGTCTACCTGACAAAAATCATTCTTCTTAAACCACCCTCTCTTGCTTATTTTTGAAATCAATTTCAAGCAAGTCATGAAGATAGCTAAGTAGCATTCTTAGGTTGTCAACCACACCTCCGCAGACTTCACTGATTCATGTTCATTTTGGTTTTACTAATGCAGCCTGTGTTTTGCTGATATATATCTTTAACAAGACCCTCATTGCTTTGTAATTGTTCAGCATGCTTGATTAAGTTTTTCTTATGAAGACAGATGGTCGGCATGGTCATAAAATCGAAATAATAAAAGGAAATGAGAATGCTATAACAGGGCATCTTCCACCCGAACACCAATAAATTGCTGATTAAAGTGTTCCTCTTCTTAGCCATTGCCAAAGCCCATCACCTCCGTGAATCAGATCCTTCTAAAATCCTGCAGGCCAGCTGAAGTCAAAGACAAATGAAGAGACTGTTAGTCAATTTCATTAACCAGGAAACGTGTTCTGAAGGCAAGTCATCTACTGTCAGTGTGAGGCTTCCCTCAGGCAGATTCTTCTGTCATTCTCCAGTAGGCAGGGGACATGGGAGGAGGCAGCTCATCCAAAGTGTATAGCAAAGAAACAAATATATCTTGCCAAAAGCTGAATAATTCTATATTTTCATAAATATCCTTGAATTTTCCTCTAGAATACAGTTAGGTGCCCCCACCCTTGGCATTATTTTTTTTCCTCTTGTATCTTATGTTTAAGCTTTGTTTGGAAAACTCAGAGCAGCATGTGGTCCAAAGTTAATTTTGCCTTTACAGGGAAAACTCAACAATTGCATTTGGATTTTAATGATTTTTTAGGTGAGCATGCAATGTAATGGAACCTTCATAAATATCTACTCTACTACCTTCCCCATGCCCTTCCCTTCTCCAGCTGGCTGGCTCCCTTTCTTCTTCTAGTTGGCCCTCCCTTTACTTTGTCTGTTATGTGTACTCTGTTGCCCAATCTCCCACCTCCCTTTAGATCTCCTACTCTCCTTCAAGACCCCTTTCTAGCTTCATAACCTACACACACACACACACACACACACACACACACACACACACACACACACGTACATTTAAAATCTGCATACTAGAGAAATTATTTGACTTGTCTGAGTCTGGTTTTTTTTGCTAAACATAATAATCTCCAATGGCATCCATGTTCCTGCAAATGCTATACTTTCATTGTACATGAAATTCCTGTTCTTTGCCTATTCCTCTCTTGAACATCTAGACTGGCTAGTTCTTCTCTATAGTGACTACTGCAGCCATAAAAATAAATGAGTTAAGAGTCCCTTTAGTTCAGGTGTGTTGCACAATAGTACTAATTGCAGTGTTCCTTTCCTCACACCATCTCCAGCTCTTTTTTGTTATATTTGATGAGAGCAAGTGATGGAATTTCAAATGTGTTTTAATTTGCATTTCTCTAATGGCTAAGGTCATTGAATACTTTCCTAAGTATTTATGGCCCATTTGTATTTCATCTTTTAGAACTGCTTATACAGTTCCTGAACCCATTTATTGATTGGCAGATTTTTTTTTGTAACATTTAATTTTACAGTTCTTTAGGTAGCCTGGGCATGAATTTCTTGTCTGGTGCATAGTTGGGAACGGGTATTTTTCCATTCTGTAGGCTCTCCTTGACTTTGGTCAATGTTAGTTTTACTGTGTAGAAGCATCATAATTCCAATGAATCACACATGTGAGTTCTTAGGGTCATCCCTGTGCTGATAATCCAGTTCAGAAAATCCTTGCCTATGCCTGCATCTCAAAGTATTTACTCGTGTTTTTCTCTGTTTCAAAGTCTCCAGTCTAATGATGTCAGGTATGTTTTGAATGTGTGTATGTAGGAGGAGGGATCTGGATCTCATTTCATCTTTCTTCATGTCATCATCCAATTTCACACTGTTTTTGTTAAGGATGTTGTCTTTTCTACAGTTTTTGTTTTTCACAACTTTTCAAAAAAAAAAAAATAGGAAGCTATCACTGTCGATTCCTTTGTGGTTCTTTATCTTAGTGATTTCCACGACTTTGTGTGTCAGCACCTTGCTGTTGGTGATGCTATGGCCTCGTAATAGAATTTAAGAAGAAAGCAGCTTTGCTCTTTCTTGTAAAAGTGTTTTGACTCCTTCAGAGCCTTATTCTGTTAATGCTTCCATGAGCATTTTAAAAATTGCTTTCCTAGTTCTGTGGACACTGTCACTGGGATGTCTATTGAATTGTTTCTGTACATTGCTTGTGCTTGGCATTTGAATTAATTGCCATTTTCATATTAATTCTGCTAATCCTTGAGCATAAGTGGTCTTCCCAAATTCTCCAAAATGTCTTCAATTTCTTTAAGGACAAAGTTTTCATTGTAATGGTCCTTTACATCCTTGGATGAGTTTAGTCCTATATTGTTTACTTTTGGTTATTGTGGTGATTTCCCCAGGAAGCTTTCTCAATTAGTTCATTATAGTATTATAGAGAGAAAAAACTACTGTTTATAAATGTTTATATTCATAACTTCTTAATTTTATAAATCACATGTGCTAAAGACTTATTCTATTTTTTCTAGATTTTTCTGAATACAAGTTTTTAAAGTATTTGTTAACAGTTATTTCCTTGGAATCTTATTAATTATCCATTTTCCACCTTTAATGTCATTAATTTGGGTCTTTCTTTCTTTTGGTTAGCTTTCCAGTGGTTGGGGTGTCTATACTAATTTTCTTTCAAAATAAATTCTGCATTTGGCCAATTTCTGTGCATTGCTCTTTAGTCTCCTTTTCACTAATTTCTGTCCCAATCTTCATTATTTCTTGCCATTTGCTGCCTTTGGGTTTGAACTGTTCCTGTTTCTCAAGGACTGTAAATACTCACAGCTATAAACATTCTTCTCAGATGTCTCCCCAGATTCTGAGAAGTTGTTCTTTTCCTTCATTTCAAATCTAAGAAATCTTCTGTTTCCTCTTGCAGGGTCTTAGTCCAACCATAGAAGGCTGAGCTGGGTCCAAGGAAAGGACATGCACTGCTCACTTGTTCCCCAGCCTCCCAGGATCCAGGAGACAATCAGACACAGCAGAGAGTCTAGTCAATTGGGGAACTCGTTTATTGCCCCATAGCAAGTATCTTTTAAAGGAAAACACCACAGGGCTGGGAAAACAGCCAGCCAATGGTTTTAAAGTTCAACCTATCATGTGCCTGGGCACCCTATGCTTTACATAGTGAACATGAGCCATTCATGCAGTGACCGCATCTGGTTTGATCTTGGCAGCCAATCACCCTTTTGTGCAAACAACTGAGGACTCGCCCTCTTAACTTCCCCTCTGCACCATCTCTACACCTCTACAGTTTCTTTCAACCTCCATATATTTGTGCAGTTTTGTTGTACTATGATCTGATAATATTCATTATTTTGACTGTTTTTATTACAAATATTTGGTCTGAAGTCCCATTATGTATGAGATTTTTTTCTATTACTATTGTTTTAAAAGAGACATTATTCCCTGCCCACCATGAACTTTATCATTTTTTTCCTCACAAATTTTAAGGTGATCCACCTCCTCTTACTTACACACACACACACACACACACACACACACACACACACACACACACGCACGCACGCACGCACACACACACACGCACACACACACACCATGATAGATTCCTTAGCCATATGCTGATCATCAGGCAGCTGGATACTCACTGCTCTTTCCAGGGAATTCTATCTTTCTTAACCTTCCTGAATTACCATCTCCACATCTTAAGCTAGATAGATAGTTCTAGGCTCAGCATAAGTACTTTTCTTTGTATGACTTGGGAACTTCCTCCATACAGTAAGCTGGGGCAACTATAAGGTCCATGATTCATTTCCTCTCTCTCAGTAATCACTTTCCTTCATTTTCTGATGTCTGATATCAATGAGAACTACTGCTTTATATATTTTCCCCACTTTTAGTTGTCTCAGGTAGGGATGCAAATCATGTCTTTTAATGCTAAATACTGAATATTTGTGTACCACATCCCATAATTTGGTAAAATCTTAACCCCCCCCCAAGTGATGGTATCAGGAGATAGGGCCTTTAGGCAGAGATGAGGACATTCAGAAAGTGTGTTTATAAAAGAGACAACAGTGAACTCTTGCCCAGCCCTTCCACCAAAGAGACATGAGTTTGAACCAGTAAGTAACCCTCAGCAGATACCACACTGATAACACCCGGATTTGCTAGTGCCTTAATATGGCACTTCCAGCCCCCAGAACTATGAGAAATAAATATAGCTGGTATATCAGCCACTTAATCTATGGTATATTTAGTTACTGAAACCACAAAGATTTAAGATACCTACTATGGATAAAAGCTTCTGTCTGCCTGGTCCTGCAACTATTTAATCCCAAATAAACACACAGAGGCTTATATTAATTATAAACTGTTTGGGCTATAACTCAGGCTTCTTGTTGGCTAGCTCCTCTTAATTATTAATTCATTTCTATTAATATGTGTATTTCCACATGATCTTAGCTTACTGGTGTTGCCTAGACCTCTGGCTTCCTCGGCAGCTACATGGCAAATCCCTCTCAACTCCTCCTTGCCTTCCTCATCCCAGAATTTTTCTAGTCTAGCATACTTCTTGCCTGGCTACTGGCCAATCATCATTAATCATCAACCAATAAGAGAAACATATTCACAGCATACAAAAGGACATCCCCTATCAATCTATGTTGACTGAAAGTGAACATTTCTCATTCTAAAAACTACCAATCACTTGGTACAGTAATAAATTACCATATTTTAATGACATAAAATATAAATTTATTCTTCCAGGGTTCTAGAAACCAGAAGTCCAAAATTTGCACCACTGAACCAAAGTTAAAATGTCACAGCATGTCTGGACTTCTGCAGGATAATCTGGAAGAGAAGCCATTATTTGCCTCTTCCAGCCCGTGTTGTCACCTAGCATTCCTTGGTTTATGATGCTATAATTCTATCTTCAAAAACAGCATTTTCAGTCTCTCTGTTCCTGTTATTGTATTGCCACAGGAGCTTGCACTGACCTCCCCTCCATTCCCCAGTGTAGGGAGAATGACATCTCCCATCATCCCAGGCCATGTGATCTCCCTCAAAAGAATGTGGATAAGATGCACATTTAAAAGATAGGCAGAATTTACTGAAGAGTAAAACAGAGAACCCTCGATAAAGATGGATAGGAGTGGATGATGGCCAAAGAGGTTGTTGCTTCCTCTACATTTTAAGCAGCCTTTATACTATTTCTAAAGTTCCTAGACTAGTGTTTTCCTGCCCAGGTGACTGACTGTCACAGGAAAGGCAGTGTTATATACTCTTCTAGCCTCCTGCTAGATAGTAATCCTACAAGCTTCTGGGCTTCAGGAACTAGGTATGAATTAATGACCTCTAGGCAGTTATGATTTGACTCATGTCTCCTCCTTGGACCAGTAATGTGACTCAGTTCACATTCTTCTGAGCAGTAATTGGAGTGTTGATTTTCATTCCTCGCTTTTTTACAAGCTCTCGAATATAAGGAAGGGGTCTAAACCTAATGTCCTTCAAATCTACATTACTCCAATCTTCAATTCTATTATCTTTAAATCTTCCTGTGTTATTATGACTCTCCCTTTCTCTCTCTTCCTCCCTCCATCCTTCCCTCTCTCTTCTGAGTATCTTGTCAAGTATGCATGTGTAACATTTAGAACTCACTACATAATCCATGATAATCACTCTCCCTTAAGATCTAAAACATTCATATTTACAAAGACACATTTTCCCATATCCTATAATATTTGCAGTCCCAGGGTTTAGGGTCTAAAAATTCAAGAAAGTAGCAGAGTATTCAGCCAACCATACCTTTTCCAGAAATTAACAATGTTCAATCTGGCGGTAATGATGCATACCTTTAATCCCAGGACTCAGAAGGCAGAGGCAAACAGATCTGTGAGTTCAAGGACAGCCTGGTCTAGAGTGAATTCCTGGGCAGACAGGGCTGTACAGAGAAATCCTGTCTCAAAAAAAAAAAAAAGTGGTCTGGAATGGTCAAATAATGGATGATTACTAAAAGGAATGACAGCTAGTGACACATTCATAAAACACATCGATAATGTGTATCCCCATATTGTCAACATATATCACAGGATTAAAAAGATGACTTTCCTTAAATATACAGATGTATCTCATCTTCTGTGAGCTATTCTGAATTATGTTCCCAATATGAAGCCACACAGCTCCAGCCAAAGAAAATGTCATTCATAAGAAATAAAATAGTAAGCTTATAAAGTTTGGGGCTCTGGGAACCAGTTCAAATAGTTATCAATTAATGGTATTTTTAACAATTCAGAATGTCACATCTGTTCATGTGGATAGAGATGTGACTCAAATCCCACTTCTCAGAAGATCTGGGGGGGAGACATCACAATTTTAAGCATGCAACAAAATGCCAACTACAGAAAGTCCTCAATCTATGCCCCTTTCCTTTTAATTCTGCTATAGTCTCTAACTTCTGTATCCTCCAAAGCCTGCCTAGTAGACAAGATAAAAAAAATATCCCCCTCCCCTCCTGGAAAGACTCCTTACAGATGACAGAATTTCAAAACAATGCACTTTATTTCTGTTCCTTTAAAAGACTAATCTTACATTTTTAGCATAACCACTAGTAAATATTTTTGTAAGATGCTTTGTTGCCCTATTTAGGCTTTTATGAGAGTCAACATGTTTTAAACAAAGGGTATTCAAAAATGTGTTTTCTTGATATCTCATTTCATAATCTAAATTGAAACACTGTCCGAATAAGCCTGGCAGTTTTGTAGAAATAACAGAATCTTGGAATCACTCCCTAGGTTCAATTCTACATGTTCTTTATGGGGGTTAAAAAAAGATTAATAGGTGAAATAAACTATTTAGTAGCCAGAAGTTTGTAAGCAAAGGTTCTGCCCTCCTCAATTGTGTGTTTCACTTCCCTTGGCTCTTCAACACATATACTTTTTTCTAAGAATTAAATTAACTGAAATACCAATATTGTACCAGGCACTGGGGAGGATATAAAAGTCATCAGTCCCAACATTGGCAGGAGAGAACAGCCAGTACAGGTTCATCCAATGCTGACAAACTAAAATCGTGACTGCACCAAGGATCTTCTCCCCTGTCTTGGGGCCAACTGCCTTGCACAGAGCTCACCAGGTTCTTATGAGCCAAGCAAGTTAAGAATCCAGCATAGGATCCTGGCCCCCCCACCCCCAATCTTCTGAAACAGTGGTTCTCAAACTTCCTAACGCTGTGACCCTCATGTTGTGGTGACTCCTAACCATAGAATTATTTCATGTCTACTTTATAACTGTAATTCTGCTATGAATTGTAATGTAAATATCTGATATGCAGAATATCTTTTATGTGACCCCTGTGCAAGGGTCATTCCACCCCCAAAGGGGTCACAATCCACTGGTGGGAACTGCTGCTTTAAAACCTCTCTAAGATAACAGCAACATAGGTCATTTGTTGGCCCTAAACCCTGTAAGAGAATTGTAAGAAGTTCCTCATTCTTACAGAGAGACTGAAGATTAAAGAGGGAGAGAAAATCCAAGACCAGTGGCGGAAGAGGAAGTGCTGCTAGGTATCAAAGTGAGACAGCAGCCCCCGTATTGTATGTGAGAGTTCATAGTGCACTCATCTGCTTGAGTTCTGCATTAAAAATTAAGCAGGCCAGCTACTATCTTACTTCCCACTCTACATCAAAGCATCAAGAGCCATCAAAGATGGAAGGAACTATATCAACATATTTCCAAAGTAGTAGCAGACTGGAAATAAAGGAGACAGAGAGAGGCGTTACTGAAATTATTAGAATAAAGGCCTGAGGCTTGACAGCCTGCTGTCAAGCCATGCTGGACCACCTGTCCTCAATAGAGTGCTCAAACAGGGAAGCAATAAAGAACAGCGTCCATATTGGGAAGAGGAACAGAGTAGTCCAGTACCAAAGCCCCTCTACCTAGGTCCTAGATTTCCAGGAGCCAGATTATCCTAGACAAACACGCAGCTACCAGCCTTTTCCCCCTTCCCACCTGGGAGTCCTGTAAAGAGTACAGTCCTTTGGGTGTACACTCTTTCAATAGTCTGAAAAGGGTCACTGTGGAATGACTTCATTCCTGCCAGAATAGTTACAGAGCCAACTCGGCCCGAGTTGGTGGCACAGTACAGAAAGGGATAACAATATCCACTTGTCCACTGTGTTTTCATGTTTCTTTGATTTGTCTTATTATTTTATGTGTATGACTATTTGTTTTTACTTTATTGTTTTTTTTTATTTTACATGTCGATCCCAGTTCCCTCTCCCTGCCTTCCTCCCTCCTTCCTTCCCTCCCTCCCTCTTACCCTCCCTCCCCTCTCATCCCCCCATCCCCATTCCACATGTAGGGCTATGCCATCCAGATGGGGTCATGTAAATCTGTCAAGTCATTTGAAGTAGGGACTAGGACTTCCCTCCTGTCTCTAGATTAAGGGAGTATCCCTCCATGGGGGATGTGTTCACAAGGTCCTTTTGTGTACCAAGAATACATCCTGGTTCCACTGTCTGAGGTCCCTTAGACTGCTCAGTCCTTCTAGCTGAGAGCCATATTCAGGGAGGCCTGAGTCAGTCCCATGCTGGCTTCCCAGCTATCAGTCTGGGGACCCATTAGCTCCTCCTTGTTTGGGTCACCTGTCTCTATGTGTTTCTGCAACCTGGTCTTGTCCTCTCCCTCTGCATCTGGATTCTAGTTAGACTCAATGGTTAGGTATGGGTGTTTGCTTCTGTTTCCAACAGGTACTAGATGAGGGCTCCATGATGGTGGATAAGTTAGTTGTTGATCTCACTATCCAGGAAGGGCATCTATGGTAGCCTTTCCATGGTTGCTCAAATTGTTAGTTGTTGGCAGTCTTGTAGGTCTCTAGACCTTTCTTTAGGTTCAGTTTTCTCTTCAAACCAATAATGGCTCCCTCTTTTATGATCTCTCTCTCTCTGTCTCTCCCCCCCCCCCACTCTTCTGTCTTCTAGTCCTACCCTGACTCAATCTTCCTAGTCCCATGCGCTTCCCTCTCTTCCCCTTCTCTTTCTTGAGATACCATCTTACTCCTGACAGAATGGCTAAAATTAGAAATACCAATGACAACCCATGCTGGAGAGGATGTGGAGAAAGGGGAACACTCCTCCTCTGCTGGTGGGAGTGCAAGCTCGTACAGCCATTTTGGAGATCAGTATGGCGGTTCCTCAGGAAAATGGGAATTAGTTTACCACAGGACCTGGCAATCCCTTCTTAGGAATATACCCAAATGATCCACATCCATACAACAAAAACATGTGCTCAAATATGTTCATAGCAGCATTATTTGTAATAGCAAGAACCTGGAAGCAACCTAGATGCCCCTCAACTGAAGAATGGATAAAGAAGATGTGGCACATCTACACAATGGAATACTACTCTGCAGAAAAAAAAATAATGGAATCTTGAAATTTTCAGGCAAATGGATGGAACTTGAAGAAACCATCCTGAAGGAGGTAACCCAGTCACAAAAAGAGGAACATGGTATGTACTCACTCATATACAGATTTTAGACCTAGAGCAAAGGATCACCAGCCTATAATTCACACCACCAGAGGAACTAGCATACAAGGTGTATTCTAAGAGATTCCTATCAGATCCCTCACAAAAAGGGGAAAGGACAAGTCCCCCAGGACACATGGGAAGTGGGGGGTGGGGTGGGGGGGCAGTGAATGGAGAGAGAGCTGTGTATGACCATTTCACTGGTCTGTATGCATGTGTACATGTAGGCATGGTGTCAGAGGAGATCAGAAGACAGTGACAGATCCTCTGAGACTCGAACTGTGGGAGGTTGCAAGTCACTATATGGAAGTTGGGAACTGAACCCAGTCCTCTGCAAGAATCCCTAAGCACTGAACAAAGTCTTCCAGCCCACTCCACATGCCCCTGCTTTTCCATTTGGCCTTCTCTGAGGACCTCAGCCTGCTGCCTCTGTAATTGGAAAGCCAAAAGAACACTGAAGAGCTATAGTGAGAATGCGATGCAGGATTCTGAGTGTGCTCCATCCTGTTGGATCTGTGCACTAGACAGCATCTGAGATTTAAAAAAAAAAAAAAAGCTAATGAAGACAATTATAAAATTACAAGACACAGAGTCATCGACTATTCCAGCAGTGGCTGCCTTTTCCTTAACTTCCTTTAAAGTATGCTAAGCCTGTGGTCTAACAAGGAAGACCTTTTCAAATTGTGCCTCAGCATCCTGCAGTCTCGGGTCTGCACACAAGGTACAAGCCTGAAGACAGAGAGAATGAGGTCAGCATGGTGGGGGATGGAGGGGCTACGAATATCTGACAGTCTCACAAAGGAAATGCCTTTGGCTTCTCACTCAAGCGTGGCAGAAGCAGCTCTCTAAACGGGGAGGGGATGCAGCACTCTTCAAGCCTGGTGGCTTTCACGTGCAGACGGTTGTGAAGAGGCTATTTTTATTCTTACAGAGAAAATCTCGTGACCAAGGAGGCCTTTGGGAGCAGAAGGGGTGCCTGCAAGACCCTGCTATTTGCTTGCCTGCAGTGAAGGACATTGGTGAACACAAAAGGTATTTTCCCTTCTGCAGTACAGAGACCATCTGTTACCCTGCCCAGTGCAGCATGGGGGAAGCCCTTTGCAAACACAGCCTTTTTGCCAGAGTTCCCTGGAAACACTCCCCAGACGATCCCGCCCACGCACAAGCTACATACTTCATCCCAGCCTGCCTTTTGTATTCTTCCTTTTTATTGTTCTATAGAGAGAGGAGAGAGAACATTGCCTGTAATTTAAAACTAGCAGCAGGGTCTGCCTTCAAAGCAGTCAAAATTTTATTATTATCGTTACTATTATCCTGACTATTTTAGTGATAGGACAGCACTACTGACGTCAGCTCTCTCTCCCCCCCCCCCCAACACACAGACACACCATGGTATCTTGCTCATGAGAAGCAGATTGAGGTGCTACAGCAAACTTATCAGAAGGGACTCCAAAGATCCTTTCACAACGTAACCTGAGTGGAAATACACACACACAAACACACACACACACACACACACACACACACACACACACACACACACACGGAAATGGCCACAATCGTGTTTCACTGAAGCAGAACCAAAGAGACTGATCTGAAGGATTCCCCTCCCTTAAACTCCAGGCTGGAGGAGGAAGAAAGTGAGCCCAATTTGTTGCACTACCTAGAAAGCCCTGAGAGGACAGAAACAGGGGTCTTGGTTTTCCAGCTGAACCATCCAAAACCATCCCAGGGAGCAGAGGTCAGATCCCCTAGTATTACATTTGAATGCCTCCACTCCCCACTGATGACATGTTTCTCTATCCCTAAGATTCGGTGTGTAGAATCCATTTCTCTTATCTGGGCTTTTTTCTCTGTCTGAGTTAGTTCATGTGTTCCTGACCTGGTTTGCACCTTTTGGAATCCCAGAGACCTTTCAGAAGTTAATTAAATAAACCTCAGACCTACCTCCAAGGGTCAGCTTGGAGGGACCCTTCAGCTAAAGCCAGTGTCTGACACTTGTCTGCAAAAGTAACACTGTTTCACCAAGTGGTGAAGGTAGCCCTGTGGAACATCTGTGGGTGTAAGCCTGAGTGACACTGGCAGCTCTTCCCTTGACCTTAAGAAGATTCAGCTCATGTCCTGAGTCATGGTGTTGAATGGCATTGTCTCCCACTTTGCCTTGTTGTAAACCTTATTAACAATCCAGACAGGTGAACGCCCTGTGCTTTTTGCTTTGCAAGAAGGAAATAAAATGGGCTAGCAGCGCCACCATTTGAAGGCTGGGAGAACTGCGAGGGAGAAATAATGAAACTATTTTCACCTTCTGAATGGCAAACAGAAATGTCATTACACTTCATAGCTGTCACACAAAACAGGAAGCAGAGCTTTCTTCCACGTGCACTGAATCCAATATGTGCAAGCAAGCCATGCGGATATGTAGGTAATAAAGCTACATGAGACTTTCTTAGCCATTTGGTTTTCAGCATTGTGTGGCTACATAGTTCAGCATACATCAACAGTAGAACACATATACAGTGGTGGACCCAAAGCTTCTTTTACCCCTTGATGATGTAGCTATCCTCATTTGAGTAGCTACATTCTATAATGTCCACACAATAATGAAATTGCCTATAGATATGTTTCTCAAACCGCAATCCTGTTACTAACTGGTAAGTGACTGTAGTAATGTGATTGCGTGTAGATATAACCTTTAATGTCACTGAAAGGAAGTTCACAGATGAAAAGAACCCAATTCCTCCTGGCATTTGTGCACAAAAATCCCATTTCAATTGCACTTCTACAAACATGTTTGATTGCTGTGTGAATAGCCAAACTGCTTTCCAGCCCTTATTTGTCATTGGTATATGACATACTGACTTTTCAAAACTAAAAACACTAATTTCTCAAGAATAAAGACCTCCTTGAGTTGAGAGTCAGTCACAGTGTGGACCAGACAGAGAACATCCTACCCCTGTGACAGACACATAAAAACACAAGTGAAGGATATCTCCCCCAAGTCTGTGGAGAAGCCTAATTGGTCACTGGTTTCCTAGGAAACAAAACCATCAACAAAAGAGCAAGTGATGTATGGGGGATAAATGTCCCTTCTGAAATAAATTATGAGTTGGAGGAAATGCCAGTAAAGCATTTGCAGGACCTTAAAAATACATTTGCTTGCACCAAGAAATACCTACCCTGATAAAATTAAGAGAATGTCACATATTCTCCCACGATGCTTACTCTGGCATAAAAAGAGATAGTATTTTCCAAATTTTGATGAGCCTCGTTCAAATTCCCATCATTCAAATTACCCATATGTTCCAAGTAAGGAATTACACAATCATAGATTTGAGCACAGGAAGAGATTTGCAAATCACCTAGTCCAACCCACTCACTTTCAAAGTAAAGAACAGACACCAGGGTAGGGAAGAGATTCAACACAAACGGTCAGTATGGCTAACACTGGGTCAGAAACTCAACCCGGGACCCCAGTCACCATCAGCATGGCTAACACTGGGTCAGAAACTGCAACTTGGGACCCCTGACACAGCATAGAGCCCTGCAAATGGTTTTGTTTCAGACTGTGTCTGAAAATGTCATGCCTGATACTGATACCTGTTCTTTTGTCATACTGCTCAACAATACCTGTTACATAAGTATTGTTAAGTATTGTTATCGAGTGTTTGTTTAGTGTTGGTGAACTTTGTTACTGTAACAAAAACTACCAATTTATACAGAGAGACCTGTGTAGCAGGTCTCAGCCTATAATCAACTGGGTTCCTCCCCTTCCGTCTCCAGCAGAGGTGATGGTAACCATGGCAGGCAGCGTACACAGTAGAAAACTGCACAGCTCATGGCTAGGAAGCAAAAGACAGAGGATGAGAAGAGAGACTAAGGTCCTATATTGTCCTTCATTGATGTCATAAAAGCTTCCCATAAGGCCCTCTGTCCTAATGTCCCCAGCATTTCCTAGGAGCACTACAAGGGGACAAAGGCTTTATTCAGCCCATAAACCCTGAGATGGACTTACAAGACCAGGATCTGGGGCCTGATAAGATACTGAGGTCCTTTTGATGGAGGAATAAAAACACTGAGCAGAAGGAACATGTATAGGATGGAAAATCAAATGTTTATTTTATTTTTTTACAAGAACACAAGTCTAATGTAATGTAATGATGAATTACATAACAGACTATTAAATTATAAAATTCCTTGAAAATATACCAACTCAATAATCATTTCCTCTCTGGGCTGACATATTTCAAATACTGTGTGATGAGATATATTCAAAACATGATACTGTGTAGTTTTAAACATGTCCAACTAAAATTATCTAGCCCTGTACTTGAAAGGCATGCTGAGTGGCCATTTCCAAAGTGTTTAGTTGTGTCTGAGGAGAGGCCATGTCTCCCTTGTTTCCAATAACTACTCCCACTACAGGAGCACATACAAAATATACTTCTTAGCCCCCATAGTAGTTTCTCAGTTAACAAGTTTGGGGGGGGTGAGTGAAAATGTTGTTGTAGAGAGATGGTCATGGCTAAGATTCATAGCCAAAAAGAATAGTCAAACAAAGGCGCAAAATGTCTTTGACTGCTCAGCCATTCCTATAACATTTTGACAATAGTTTCTCAGCTTCTGCACTTCTATTACTTTTCAATAAATATAAAATATGTAATGTTATAGTAGATTCAGCATTTTTTTCTAAGCATACTATGACCTGTAGAAAATAACCACAAAGAAAATAAATCCCTTATCATGCATGAAGTAACCTCTGTGGTGATATTTCATTTATACTCTAACAGATAAAGCTTGCTTGAAGATCAGTGGTGGAGCGAGCCACTAGTTAACCACAGAGTTCTGGAGGTCTGTACAGACAGACAGGGAGTGATATGGCTGATTGGACAGAGGAATACAAGATGAAAAGAGACAGAAACTCAGTCTCTTTTCAGTCTGGAGAATTTTGTAGAGATAAGAATTCTAGTGGCTGGCTGTTTCTCTGATCTTTCAGCTTTCACCCCTAATATCTGATTCTGGGTTTTTATTATTAAGACCAATTGGAACTTCATGCTACAAAACTCTGGACCTGGGGAACAGGAAGTACAGAAAATGATTTTTAATGGGAACAATCTAGAGTCACGGGACTAGATTGCTCTATATGATAACTCCTAGCTTCCTGTTCAGAGAGCTTAAATTGGATGCCACAAAATCTTGCTTATGAAGAAGACAAACTTAAACGTGTGTAGCAGACCAGGGAAAATCAGCTTCCTGTCAGGATTTCCCACTTCACAAAGAGCATTGGCGACCCACAGCTGTTCACTTATTCATCAGATAGTTGGAGCTCTAAGCATTTCATCACATGAATGTGAAAGTTGGGGGCCATGTTCTAGTAGCTGAGAACTTCAGCTGTGAAGAGAGACATCTGCACTTAGGCCCTCAATGCCTGCCAACTTTAAAAATGCACATGCTATCTGAATAGCACGCACAGTGTCATCTCTGCTCTGAGAACCTAAATGATCCCATCTGGAGAATCTGCTCAGTGAAGACCCTGGGAATACTCTAGGTCTAAGATGCTGACATGAATCTATGTCAGTTGTTCCTCAAGAAACCACATGACTTTCCTGTAGCCACTTGGAGCTCACTAAAACATCCACTGAAAGCATTCTAAGATAATAGCTACTACTGTTAGTTCAAAGTTTGGTGCCTGACACTAAAACTAATGACAATTAATTATCTCATTCCCCAAATCCAGTTCTTAAGGGAGTCCTTTTCCACATCTTTCTACATATCAACCATTGTAAGCCAACCCAATCTGTGTCTCATACTGAAAAATGGATGCCATATTTAAATTTTCTTTTCATGACAATAGGCCCAGCTTAAAAACTATTCTACTCCAAGCTCTCAAATTTCCCTCTACTTTCAACAAAAGCTCTCACACTTAATTTTGAGAGACCCCAGGAAATCTTCTCCCACAACTCAAGATAAGATCTTGTTAACTGTTTTGCAAACCCTAGCTCATCTTTGATCTCTAATGCTATGGTCATCAGGTTATGCACCCTGAATTATGCAAAACAAATGGTGTCTACAAGGCAACTCTACCTCTCCCCACTACATGCAACAGTGACTTTTGACTGTGGATTTCCCTGTCATTACCTATCTCTCATCAAAGGTACAGATACACATCCACAGAGATGGGAAACAAACATAGTGGCAGACAGACTCTTAAGCAGTATCCAAATTTCTCCTCCTAGGAGTATTTTCCCAGAAGTTATCTCAACTTTCCAGGCAAGACCCCAGGCAGGGTTTCCATGACTTCTCTGACTCGGGACTATGTTATGCCATTCCTTTGTGTAAAGTGGGCACCCAGCTACCAGAATCAATGACGGAAAAATAGAATTTCAATCCAACCACTTCTCTAACAACAAAGGAAAACCGAATACCCAAGTTTTAGAAGTTTTCATTCCATATGCCAATATAAAAATGTCAACCTTTGTCAGTTTACAAAGGGGGAAAAAAAACAACAAAATGATTATGAGCAAAGAGAAAGGCTCATAAGCAAAGAATTACGCTGAGGCAGCCAACTGAGGGTATGCCTAACAGATGGGAAACAGTTTCAAAAAAACTCTGTTGAATATGCAATAGGATTTAATGTTGATGAGAAATCAGATAGCTACTTACATCTGAAAGATGTGAGTAAATGTCAAATAATATTAATTGAATTAAAAAAAACACTGTTGAGGGAAAGAAAGAATATATTCTCTGTAAAATCACACAACATAGAGAGAGAAATGAGATCAGGAATAAGGATATATTTGAGGACCCCAGCTAAGCTATAGATATCATCAAAAGGCATTATTATATAATTGTAAGTTTAGGCAGCAGTATTTTGAGAATTAATGATTTCTTCCTAAACTCAGATTTAATAAAATAAAAGGTAATAAATTGTTTTGTTTTGTTTTTATAAAGTCTAAATGGCTTGGCCTTGTATAGTTGAAATTTTCTTTGGGCCCCCAACCAGCTCCCAAATAAAGACACTGAGACACATTATTAATTATGAATGCTTAGCCTTAATTAGGCTTGTCCCACCAACTCTTTTAACTTAATTTAAACTGTTTCTAGCATCTATGTTTTGCCTGGGGCTTTTTACCTTTCTTTCTTTTTGTGTGTCCTACTCTCCTGCCTTCTACCCGTCCTGCTTCCTGTCTGGGCCCTGGCATCTCCAGGGTGTCCCTTTTCTCCCCAACCCCCAGTCTAAATTCCTCCTCCTACTTACTCTCTCTGCCCAGAAGTCCCACCTATACCTCCTCCCTCGCTATTGGCCATTCCTCTTTTTTTTTTTTTTTTTGAGGCAGAGTCTGTGGGGTTCATTGCTATATAAGCAAGGCTATACGGCCCACCAGTTTCCATAAATGCCCCTGCCTCTACCTCACATCTCCTAGTAGGGATGAGCTGGTATCTGAGAGCCTGAAGTACAGTGTTTGACATTTTGAAATTGTTTTCATTCAGAATTTCATATACAAGTACTGTATTTACATCATTTCCAGCCCTTCCCATCCTCACTCACCCTACCACTCTTCCTGTGTCTGTTCCTTCAATCCCCCTTGAGTCTGTGGCCTCTTCCTCTTTACTCTTACATCAATAGAACTTGGGGAGTTCATTTAATGTTGCTCCCATATACATGTGCTAAGGGGTTGACCATTTGAAGCTCTCCACACTCAGGAAAGGAATATCTACCCTTTCTCCTGACAATATTCCTTAGAAAAAGTCTGATGGGGTCAGGGGTCTGGGAGGGTATTATGAGTTATTAACATCTTTGGTGTTCATGAGGCCTCTCACTAGGAAACTGAATATTGAAGACTATTTGATAATGTTTTGGGTTTTTTTAATTTAATTTATTATTTTACATGTCGATCTCAATTCCCTCTCTCCCTTCCTCCCTCCCTCCTTTCCTCCCTTTTACCCTCTCTGCCCTCTCACCTGCACTCTAACCACCCTCCCCTCCAATTCCACCCCAATTCCATATGTAGGGGAATGCCATCCAGTTGGGGTCATGTAGATCTGACAGGTCATGTGAAGTAGGGACTAGGGCTTCTCTCCTATCTCTAGATTAAGGCAGTTATCCATCCATGGGGGATGTGTTCTCAAGGACATTTTGTGCACCAGGGATACATCCCGGTTCCTCTGTCTGAGGTCCCTTAGACTGCTCAGTCCTTCTGGCTGAGATCTATATTCAGGGGGGCCTGAGTCAGTCCTATGCTGAATTCCCAGCTATCAGTCTGGGGGGCCCGTTAGCTCCTCCTTGTTCAGGTCAGCTGTCTCTATGTGTTTCTGCCGCCTGGCCTTGTCCTCTCCATCTGCATCTGGGTTCTACTTCAACTCAGTGTTTATGTATGGGTGTTTGCTCCTGTTTCCAACAGACATTAGTTGAGGGCTCCATGGATAAGTTAGTTGTTGATCTCACTATCAGAGAAGGGCATTTATGGTAGCCTTTCCATGGAAGCTCAAATTGTTAGTTGGCAGCAGTCTTGTAGTTCTCTAGACTTTTTTGAGTTCAATTTTATCTTCAAATCAATATTGGCTCCCTCTTTTATGTTCTCTCTCTCTCTCTCTCTCTCTCTGTCTCTCTCTCTCTTTCCTGTCTTCTATTCCTAATCGGGCTCAATCTTCCTGGTCCCATGTGTTTTCCTTTCCTCCCCCTCATTTTCTCCTACTTCTCTCTCCATTTGCTGCCCCCCCAATTCCTCTGTGCTCTGGGGGACTTGTCCCTTCCCGGTTCTGTGAGGGACTTTATATGAATCTCCTAGAACACATCTTGTATCCTAGTTCCTCTGGTGGTATGAATTAAAGGCTGGTGATCATTTGCTCTATGTCTAAAATCCATATATGAGTGAGTACATACTGTGTTCCTCTTTTTGTGACTGGGTTACCTCTTTCAGGATGGTTTCTTCAAGTGCCATCCACTTGCCTGCGAATTTCAAGATACCATTTTTTTTCTGCAGCATAGTATTCCATTAACCATTCTTCAATTGAGGGGCATCTAGGTTGCTTCCAGGTTCTTGCTATTACAAATAGTGCTGCTATGAACATAGTTGAACAGATGTCTTTGTTGCATTGATGTGGATCATTTGGGTATATGCCTAAGAGGGGGATTGCCGGGTCCTGTGGTAAACTAATTCCCATTTTCCTGAGGAACCGCCATACTGATCTCCAAAATGGCTGTACGAGCTTGCACTCCCACCAACAGTGGAGGAGTGTTCCCCTTTCTGCACATCCTCTCCAACATGAGTCATCATTGGTGTTTCTAATTTTAGCCATTCTGGCAGGGGTAAGATGGTATCTCAAAGTTGTTTTGATTTGCATTTCCCTGATAGCTAAGGATGTGGAACACTTTCTTAAGTGTCTTTCAGCCTTTTTATTTCCTCTATTGAGAATTCTTTCTTCAGTTCTGTACCCCATTTTTTAATGGGGTTAGTTGGTGTTTTGTTGACTAGTTTCTTGAGTTCTTTGTATATTTTAAAGATAAGCCCTTTGTCGGATATAGGATTAGTGAAAATATTTTTCTAGTCTGTGGGCTGCCGTTTGGTCTCGTCGACTGTGTCCTTTGCCTTACAGAGGCTTCTAAGTTTGAAGAGGTCCCATTTATTAATTGTTTCTCTCAGTGTCTGTGCCCCTGGAGTTATGTTCAGGAAGAGGTCTCCTATACCAATTTGTTCAAGGGTACCTCCTACTTTCTCTTCTAAGAGGTTCAATGTGGCTGGATTGATGTTGAGGTCTTTGATCCATTTGGACTTGAGTTTTGTGCATGGCAACAGACATGGGTCTATCTGCAGTCTTCTACACACCCTCATCCAATTGTGCCAGCATCATTCATTGAAGATGCTGTTCTTGCCCCATTATATAATTTTAGCTGTTTTGTCGAAAATCAGGTGTTCATAGGTGTGTGGGTTAATGTCAGTATTTTCAATTCGATTCCATTGGTCTACTTGTCTATTTTTGTGCCAATTCCAGGCTGTTTTTAGAATTATAGCTCTGTAGTAGAGCTTAAAGTCAGGAATGGTGATGCCTCCTGAAGTTCTTTTATTGTATAGGGTTGTTTTGGCTATCCTGGGTCTTTTGTTTTTCCATATAAAGTTGATTATTATCCTTTCAAGGTCAGTGAAGAATTGTGGTGGGATGTTAATGGGGATTGCATTGAATCTATAGATTGCTTTTGGCAAGATTGCCATTTTTACTATGTTTATCCTACCTATCCAAGAGCATGGGAGATCTTTCCATTTTCTGGTATCTTCTTTAATTTCTTTCTTTAGAGTCACAAAGTTCTTATTATCTAGGTCTTTTACTTGTTTGGTAAGCATTACACCAAGATACTTTATGTTGCTTGTTGCTATTGTAAAGGGTGATGTTTCTCTGATTTCTTTCTCTGTCTCTTTGTCGTCTGAAAAAAGTATGGTTACTGATTTTTTTGAGTTTATCTTGTATCCTGCTAGTTTGCTGAAGGTGTTTATTAGCTGTAGGAGTTCCCTGGTAGAGTTTATTGGGTCACTTATGTAAACTATCATATCATCTGCGAATAGAGACAGTTTGACTTCTTCCTTTCCAATTTGGATCCCCTTGATCTCCTTTTGTTGTCTTATAGCATTAGCTAGAACTTCTAGTACGATATTGAAGAGATATGGAGAGAGAGGGCAGCCTTGTCTTGTTCCTGATTTTAGAGGAATTGGCTTAAGTTTCTCTCCATTCAGTTTGATGTTGGCAGTTGGTTTGCTGTATATTGCTCTTATTATGTTTAGGTATGTTCCTGTTATCCCTGACCTCTCCAAGACCTTTATCATGAAAGGGTGTTGAATTTTGTCGAAGGCTTTTTCTGCATCTAGGGAGATAATCATATGGTATTTCTTTTTCAGTTTGTTTATATGGTGGATCACGTTGATAGATTTTCGTATGTTAAGCCATCCCTGCATTCCAGGGATGAAGCCTACTTGGTCATGGTGGATGATTTTTCTGATGTATTCTTGAATTCGGTTTGCCAGTATTTTATTGAGTATTTTTGCATCAATGTTCATCAGGGATATTGGTCTTTAGTTTTCTTTCTTAGTTGTGTTTTTGTGAGGCTTGGGTACCAAGGTTATTGTGGCCTCATAAAAAGAGTTTGGCAATGAACCTTCTGTTTCTATGTTGTGGAACAGTTTGAGGAATAGTGGTATTAGTTCTTCCTTCAATGTCTGGTAGAATTCTGCACTGAATCCATCTGGCCCTGAACTTTTTTTGGTTGGAAGGCTTTCGATGACTGCTTCTATTTCATTACGGGTTATAGGTATATTTAAGTTGTTTGTCTATTCTTGATTTAATTTTGGTAAGTGATAGTTATCCAGAAATTTGTCCATTTCCTTTGAATTTTCAATTTTTGTGGAACACAGATTTTCAAAATATGACTTGAAAATTGTCTGGATTTCCTCTGTGTCCGTTGTTATGTTCCCCTTTTCATTTCTGATTTTGTTAATTTGCATGTTCTCTCTCTGCTTTTTTGTTAATTTGGATAATGGTTTATCTATCTTGTTGATTTTCTCAAAAAAACAACTCTTTGTTGCATTGATTTTTTTTTTTTTTGTATTGTTTTCCTGGTTTCTATTTTGTTGATTTCAGCCCTCAAGTTGATTATTTCCTGGCATCTACTCCTACAGGGTGAGTTCGCTTCTCTCTGTTCTAAGGCTTTCAGTTGTGCTGTTAATTCTCTTATGTGACTATCCTCTGTTTTCTTCATATGCGCACTTAGTGCAATGAACTTCCCTCGTAGCACTGCTTTCAAGGTGTCCCATAAGTATGGGTATGTCGTGTCCCTATTCTCATTGAATATTAGAAAGTCCTTAATTTCTTTCTTTACTTTGCAGGTTTTCTGCTATTTGTATTGTTGTTGAATTCCAATTTTAAAGCATGGTGGTCTGATAAGATACAGGGGGCTATTCCTATTCTCTTGTATCTGTTGAGGTTTGTTATGCCTCCTAGTATGTGGAGCAGAGAAGAAGGTATATTCTTTTGTCTTTGGATGGAATGTTCTATAGATGTCTGTTAACCCCAGTTGAGACATAACTTCTGTTAATTCTTTTGTTTCTTTGTTGAGTTTCTGATTTGTGGTCCTGTCTAGTGTTGAGAGTGGTGTATTGAAGTCTCCCACTATAAGTGTGTGAGGTTTTATATGAACTTTGAGTTTTAGAAGTGTTTCTGTTACGAATGTGGGTGACTTAGTATTAGGGGCATAGATGTTCAGAACTGAGACTTTGCATTGGTGGATTTCTCCTGCGATGAATATGAAATGACCGTCTTCATCTCTTTTGACTAATTTTGGTTTGAAGTCTAACTTGTTAGATATTAGGATAGCTACGCCTGCTTGCTTCTTATTTCCATTTGATTAGAAAATCTTTTCCCAACCCTTTACCCTGAGGTAATGTCTATCTTTGAAGCTTAGATGTGTTTCTTGTATGCAGCAGAAGGATGGATTCTGTCTTCGTATCCATTCTGTTAGCCTGTGTCTTTTTATAGGTGAGTTAAGACCATTAATGTTGAGGGCGATTAAGGACCATTGATTGTTGATGCTTATTTGATTTAGGTTTGTTGTTGACAGTAGTATTGTGAATATATTAGTTCTGCTTTACCCTTGGTTTCTGGTGTAGTTGCCCACATTTTAGTGGCAATTTCCTTCCAATACTTTCTGTAGGGCTGGATTTGTAGATAAGTATTGGGAAAATCTGGTTTTGTCATTAAATATCTTGTTTTCTTCATTTATAGTGATTGAGAGTTTTGCTGGATATAGTAGCATAGGCTGGCATCCGTGTTATCTTAATAATTTTAGAACATCTATCCAGGACCTTCTGGCCTTGAGGGTTTCCATGGAGAAGTCAGGTGTAATTTTGATAGGTCTGCCTTTATATGTTACCTGTCCTTTTTCCTTCACTGCTCTTAATATTCTTTCTTTATTCTGTATGCTAGGTGTTTTGATTGTTATATGTCGAGGGGTCTTTTTTCTTTGGTCCAGCCTATTTGGGGTTCGGTATGCTTCTTGTACTTTCATGAGCATGTCCTTCTTGAGATTCGGAAATTTTTCCTTGATGATTTTGTTGAATATGTTTTTGGCACCTTTGAGCTGGGCTTCCTCACCTTCCTCTATGCCTATTATTCTTAGGTTTGGCCTTTTCATGGTGTCCCACATTTCCTGGATGTTTTGTGTTAACGATTTGTTGGATTTATGATTTTCTTTGGTCGATGAATCTATTTCTCCTAGTTTATCTTCTGCGCCTGAGATTCTCTCTTCCATCTCTTGGATTCTGTTGGTTATGCTTGTGTCTGTAGTTGCTGATTTTTTGCCCAGTTTTTCTATTTCCAGCATTCCTTCGGTTTGTGTTGCCTTTATTTTCTCTATTTCAGTTTTCAAGTCTTGAACCGTTTCCTTCACCTGCTTAATTGTTGTTTCTTGGCTTTCTGTACTTTCCTTAAGGAATTTGTTCATTTCTTCCCCTTTTTTGTTTGTTTTTTCCTCCATTTCTTTAAGGGATTTTCTCACATCTTCTTTGAGGGCCTGTATCATTTTTATGATGGTAATTTTTAAGTCGTTCCCTTCTGCTTCCTCTGCTTTGTTGTTGTGTTCCGTTCTAGTTGGTGTAGATTCCCTAGATTCTGGTGGTGTCATGCTTGTCTTTCTGTTGTTAGGTATTTTCTTGTATTGCCTTCTTCCCATAGCTTCTTCCAGTATGTGTTGGTGGGGTCTCCCTTTCTCTCTTTGGTACTTCCCCAGTGGGCTTATGTGGGTCAGAGATTCAATATCTGTAGCTCTGGGTGGTCCAAGCTCTATAGGAGGTCTCTCTGCAGACAGGGACCCAGGGATGGGGTACGGGCTGAGGATCCAGTAGAAGATGCCACTAGCCAATTGCTCTAGCCAATGGCTGGCAGAAGAGGACAAAGGCTGAGCTGAAACTTGGGAAGGTTTTGCAGGATAGTCGCATCTCACTGGAAACTGTGACTCTCCAGCTGAGGCCTCTTCCTGTAGCAGAGGCCCTGTTTTGGGGGTCAAGGATCTTGCTGACAGGAACTCAGAGTGGACCTGCAGAGACAGGCAGATCTCTGCAAGGGGCCCGGGACTCCAGCAGAGGACTGGAGGTGGGGTCAGAGACCAATCAGGTGGAAATTATGGGTGGTCCCACATGGATAGGCAGGTCTCTTTTGTTCAGAGTTGCTCTGAAGAATCTCCGAAGTAGGGTGGACTGTTGGCCCCACCCTCTGTCCCAGTGCTCAACCAGAGCAGCAGGACAGTGGGCAGGGTAGGGCACAGGGTGGGGGGGGGGGCAGGCTCGCGGTGGGGATGGGTGGGGGTGTATCAGAGCTCCAAGGGTGCTCTTGATGGGGACAGGACACAGGAGCAGCAGGATCAGGGGGCAACCCAGGGAGTTTGGGGTGGGGGAGAGGTTGTAGGGGAGAGGCCGCCCCGATTGGGCCCAGACTCACTTCTAGCCAATAGCTGGTGGAAGAGGACAAAGGCTGACCTGAAACTTGGGAAGGTTTTGCAGAATAGTCAGATCTCACTGGAAACTGGGACTCTCCCTTTCTTTCTTTAGCAGAGGCCCTGATTTGGGGGTCAAGGATCTTGCCAGCAGGAACTCCATGTTTTGGTGTTTTTGTTTTGTTTTGTTTTTGTTACTAGTTTTTTGTTTGTTTGTTTGTTTGTTTTTTGTTTTGTTTTGTTTTTTTCCATTCCTCTTTTTATTAGGACAATCAGATACCTTCAGCAGGCAAGGTAAATCAGCAACACATCTTCACATAGTTAAACAAATATTTCCCAACATAAACAAATCTTTGTATAGTTAAACATTCTGCAACACACTTGTTTTCAGTTATTTGAATCTAATTTCTCCTTAGACTGCAAAAGGTAGGGCATACAGGTTTACTTTCTCATACTGGTTAGTATTGAGCATAGCCTCATGAGCTGATTCTCTCTCTCTCTCTCTCTCTTTCTCTCTCTCTCTCAACATTATTTAAAGACTATAAAAAGAAAAAAGAAACTGCATTCCTGTCAAAACTTGGTAGAGTCAGTTGCTATTCTCCCTATTTTAACAAATTTCTGTTTCTTTTTGCCAGTTTCCTATTTGTTAGTCCTTAATTCCAATCACAGACCTTTACAGAATCATTCCTCTGAGGAGCCCTCACAAATTGCACACAATTCTCGATGAGCCATCTGGATTTTTCTGACAGTCATAAGTCAAAATCACTATAATCTTTCAAGACACAGAACTCTCAGAAGAAATAATAATAAAGGGCAGGAGCAGAATGGTTTGAATGTAATTGGTTTCCCAATTAGAATTACAAGTTCCTGTTAAAAAAAAAAAAAAAAAAAAAAAAAAAAAAAAAAAACACAATATTGAAAATGATGTCAAAATAGTACTGGGTTCTATCTAGACAGAATTTACATTTTTAACACTGAAAAATGTAAATTAAGAGCAGTACTAGAAATACCTATGATCAATGAACTGGGTGTGTGAAAGCTGTTCCAGTGTTATTAGTATAAAAACTTGAGCAGCAGCCTTCAATATTGTACCAGATTTGCAAACTATCTTCTCAATGTACAATATGAAATTGTGATAGAACCACAAGTATCAGGGTTTATTAAAACTTAAGGAAATTTATTTTATATTTCTATTTTATTCATTTAAATTTAATAAAAATATATATTTGAATAATTTCAAAGTATTGAAAAAAAGGCACCGTGAAAAGATAAAAGAAACTATACCTCCTCTCATATCTCTTCCACCATCTGTCTTGAACCTTACACACATACATACCCTCCAAATAGTCACTTTTTACTGTATCAAAAGAAGGACAAAGTGAGTGGGTTATTGCCTTACTAGAAAACATCATACCACAAAACTTATAGTCTCAGAGAGTATAAGATGCAATAAAATTTACTAAGGATTTAAAGTATGGTTTAATACTGATTTATCCATTGGCAGTGCCCTTTAAACTGAGCCTTTCTGTACATGACTTGGTGGTTCTGATTCCAGGGTTCTAGATGGAAAAATTCCTAACACTTCTAGAGATTGCCAGTTGGGGAAATGAAGCACATTTCTTAATTGTAGCCAGGTTGAATGGATGCTATCAGAAGAAAGAAGGAAAGAAATGCGCCAGGTAAGAAAGGGCACCAAAGGGAGGAAAGGTAAAGGGAGGAGGTGCCATAGCAAAAAGCCACCCTGGGCTTTGAATCAGATAAGCTACATTCATGTGTTTTTAAAAACAGCAACCTCGGTAACACAGTAATCATCTGCATCTTTGGACACTCCCAAACCCACTTAGGTTAATAGAATCTCCACCTTTGGCTATCCAAGCTTGTTGTCTAATAGCCTTTGGATGTTAGCTCATGAAAAGCAAAGTCATCAGATGCATCATAGAAGTTACAAGGCACCATCTGCACAGATTTTCAGTGGGTTTACCTGCTTACATGCTGCTTAGAGTCAGTAGCCCTCCTGCACTTGACATCCTTATGCCAGCTCATTGAGCACCAGCTCCCTCCATTATCAGTTTGGCTAAATAACAGGGAGAAAAACATATCCTGGTCTCCTGCTAATTTGGGTCCTTTTGTTTAATTTGTTCTGCTCAAGTTCAAAGGCAAGGATATTAGTTATATACTTAAAAAAAAAAAAACTGGCAAAAAGAACTAGAAATAATTGCTAAGCTGTAGAGACAAAGGAGGTATTTAGTGAGACCTGGTTGATAAAGTCTACCTTTCAAGCAAATGAATAAATGTATGCCTCATTATCAGTGATCAATTTTATTTTTTTAAATGTGGAACACCTGAGGTTAGAGAGATGCAGTACAGAGGTTGGGAGCACTGACTGATCTCTCAGAGGACCAGAGTTTGATTGGATCAGAAAGTCCACTTGTTTTGCCTCCTCCAAGGATGAGTTAAACAGAGAGATCCTGTAGGCCATCATTTAACTCAATTCAGCTAGAATTCTTTCGCTGAGTCCTAACTGCATTCAAGAAACTCTAACAGACATGGCAGGGCCTTTGGTAACCAACTAAAGCTTAGGTCCTCAAGCTGTCTGTAATTTAGCAAGTTCTCAAACCCCTGGGGCTAGCCATTACTGAACTGTTTATTTCCAGACTCTTTGGATGGGTTTCCCTTTGCTTTTGTACTCATTGTTTGTTTTGTTGTAAAACATCATCTGAACAACTTGTAAGTGCTCATTCCTGACCCTTCCCCACTGTCCCCCATCTCCACCTCCAAAGCTGCCCTTTCATCATACAGAATTTCTGGATCCACTAAGCTCTTCACTGTCTCCCCTCTGGAGTTCAGGTTAGCTACCATGCTGCTGCCTCTGGGAATTGACCTTTTTTGGATCTTTTATATAGTAAAACCATATAACATTTCTCTTTCTGTGCCTGGCTTCTTCTCTTTCACCATGATATTTGGGCCTATATCTTATAACTAAAGAAATCAAAGTGAGTGTGGAGTGAGTTCACCTCATGAGATGGTCCAGCAGATGCCATTCCATCTGTCTTCCAGAATCCTGTGGTTGAGTCACAATTATTAAACATTGAAGATTATATCGTATACAGGTTTTAGTACAACTTTCAGGAGAAACACTGCCAGGTTCATAAGCGATGTCCTTATAGTAGAAGGCAGATTAACAAGAGAAAAGCTCTCAATTTTGTTTACTATAAGCATCATGTGATGGGGTGTCTTCAGAGAAAACCAGCAATGTGCACGTTTATATGGCAAAAGGAGACAATTGTGGAGTGAGACCAAAGGCAACATGACATAATGGAGACAAAGTACAGGAGACTTATCCCGGCCTACTGGTGCAGGTTGCTATTGGTGTCTCTGTGACTCTGAAGACAAGCATGTTCTTCTCCTTCCGGTGTAGAGAGGCCCTTCCCATGTGAGGTAGTCAGACTACTTTAGAAAGAGGCTGAAGAGTCATCTCTAGGTTCTATGGTCTGCTTAGGGGAGAAGGGTGGAGCGAGGTCAGAAAAGGGTGCTTGCCTTATTGCTGTTTCTCCAGCACCAAATTGCCATATTTTGGAGGCAGAGCACATCCTGAATCCTGACATGCCATTAAAGAAATGGCTAAGCTATTTCAACTTAAGACCAATATAAAATATAGGTGAGCACATCCTCTAACTACTTGCCACTAAGAAGGGAGTGACTTACCCTGCACACAACAGGACACTCTTCTGTTTTACTTTGTCTAGAGGATGCGTACAATTACTGAGGGAAAACATAACAAACTAGACCAGTGTCCTTGTGACTTTACACACTTATTTCTCCCTCACAGCATGTGTCATTCATGAGTTTGCAGATACTAGTTTCACATTAGCACTGGGAAATCCGCCATCTGAAAAGTATGGTGGCTTCTCTAGGAACTTGCATGTGTTTTTCTTTCTGTATAAACTGAGACAAAATGCAACTTCTAGAACCATCTGACTACAAAGGGTCTAGGAAGTATAGGAAAAGAAATGCAACATTTGAAGAGCTTCAGTGTCTGCCACACACATCAGTCAGCCTGTCACTTCAGTCACTGAATCTGTAACATGAAATCAGTGAACAGACTTCCTTTTAAAAGAGAAACAATGTCACCACAATCTTGTAAGATACTTTGTGTAGAGAAGCTTAAAATACGTAAAAGCAATGTAATGCATGGCTACATTGTAGAGTTCTCAACCACATACTGAGAAAAAAATTAAAAATAACTTCTTTCTGAGGTAAAGTGCAACTGATGGCATCACATACAGGTTCAAAATGATAACCTTCAGTAAACAAGGGGGAAGTGAAGGTGCTGTACTCCAGCTTAGCTTTTAGTTGATTCCAGATCTAGGCAAGTTGATAACCAAGACTAGCCATCACAAGAGGGAACAAAATATAACATTCAGTCACACTTGTAGCTTCAGCTAATTACACCCCACCTGCTAAAGTTTCTACCACCTCTTAATATCCTATTAAAATACAAACCAAGCAATAGACTAATACACTGATAAGGTTAAGACACTCAAGATTCCAGATTCTACCCTTAGCACCACAACATGGAAGAACAGCCTTTCATACATATGTCCTCAGGGTATGTTTCAGATTTAAATAACAAAACTGCCCACTCTAATGAAAATAGGACTTCATTTTCTACAAAAGCCTTACTTCGAAATAGAGGTCCGATTCACAGGTACTATGATTTTGGGTTGCAGCATCTTTGTAAGGGTGTGGAAGTCACAATCTTCAATAATCAAAAGCACTCTCTGTGCATCCAATGCATTGCTCCAACTTTTATGTAGTACCATAAAAACAGGCAGAAAACAAACCACAGTTCCTAGCCCCACCCACTGCCTCATTTAGGTGGCAAATTTCAAATGACATTGAAAAGCACCAACTATGGAGCTCATGAGAATTACATAGTGGGTTCTTACCAACAGGCATGTGAGTGATTCCTATTGGAATTATAACACATAATTCCTATACCTTATTAGATTACCTCACAACTACAAATTTACTGTTAACTATCAACTCTACAAATTTTTAATTGATAAATTTTAAAAGATTTGCTTATAATCATTTATAATTTAAAAGCCAGACAGTAACTGAGGAAGACATTCAAGATAACATTGATGACAATGGGTGCCTTGATTATTTTTAGACTCCTTGAAGACGGCAAGTAATTTAACTACTTGCATTTTCATAATAAGAATTGCAACTTGCCAAACATTATGAGAACCAATTTTCTTAAAGAACATTGAACTTGTGCCCTGAGTTTGTCCCAAAAGTGTCTGGGTTTTTCGAGATTCCAAAGCAACCACTCCTCGAAGTCACATGAGCCATGCTCTCTGGAAATATGTACTGACTGTAGTGATAAAATATCCTCAAGAAATATACCAATTTAGAGTACAAAAGTAAGATGAAACTCATTAGTACTATTGACGAGTTTGGCTCATTGTATTCGTTGCACAGTATCCCAAACACATGACCGGTTTTGCAAAGCTTTTTTTTTTTAAGTGGCCAATCTAAGAAGTGACTCAAGTCTCAAGTCTACTCCACCAGGACAGAGTTCAGCAGTGTTTAAGGAATAAAGAAACACAATAATCTAAGGTATAGGAAAAAAAAAAAGATTGCAGGGACAAAAACAATGATCATCTGCACATGTGTAATCAAGCTTCAGCATATTTAATAAAACTCAGGTTCAGAAAATAATGGTGTTGGTGTGCTCTGAGTACTGAGTCTTTGGCCTTACATCCTATACTTGGCAGGTAGGCAAAGGGCAAGTAGTATCAGCTGGCTTGAAATACCACCAATTTAGTACAATGGATCTACAACAGCACAATAATTACAGTCCTCAATCAGAGGTGTTACTAACTGTCCTATCTTGCATTCTGGTGTAATGAAAAACAAACAAACCACTAGTCAAAACTAACAAATAGCCCATGGCAGGATCTCAAGTCACAAACCTAGAGGCGGAAACTAAGGCATAGACCATGGAAGAACATAGTTTACTCAACTGCTTCCCCTGGCTTGTTCAACTGTTTCTTTTGTAGCCCATGCCCACCTGCCCAGGGATAACATGCCCATCCTCAGCTGGGTCCTCCCATGTCAATCAGTACTCAAGAAAATGTCCACAGGTCAATCCAATGTCAGCAATTACTCAGTTGAGGCCCCCTCTTTGCAGGTAACTACACACAGCTGTTGTGAATGTATATCTAAGGACGCACCCCAGGTACACTAAAACAGAATCTGTATTTTAACAAGATTCTCAGGTAAAACATAAGTACATTAAGAAACTCTTGTCCAGATGACCTTAAAATCCTTACATCTAAAGAGCATCCAGAGAAAGCTGATAACAAAACTCCATGTAAATGCAAGATCCGGGACTCAGAAATAGGAGACAACTCCAGGTCAAAAGCAAAGTGGTAAACAGGAGAATGCGATACAAAAACACCAGGATCTGGTAGGTAATAGAGGGCGGGCTGCTGAAACCTCATTGAGACTGGGAAGAAAACACATGGACCAGGAGACTGGCGCATTGGGCAGGGTTCTCTAGAGGAACAGAGCTGATAGAATGAATACCTTTATAGGGGATTTATTAGAGTGACTTACAGACTATGGTCCAGATGGTCCAGCAATGGCTGTCTACCAATGGGAAGTCCAAGACTCCAGTAGTTGCTCAGCTCATGAGGCTGGATAAATCAGCTGGTCTTCACTGTGTGCAAGAATCCCCAAGAAAGCTCGAATGCCAGTGAAGGAATAAACTTGCAGGCAACAGTGAGGGCAAGCAGGCAAAGGGCAAGAACTCTTTCTTCATGACCTTTTTACAGGCTGCCAGCAGAAGGTATAGCCCAGATTAAGGGTGGATTTTCCCACCTCAAAAGATATGGATTACAGGTAGGTCTTTATCTTGGTTAGGGTTTTCATCGCTGTGAAGAGACACCATGACCACGGCAACTCTTATAAGGAAAACATAATTGAGATGGTGGCTTACAATTCAGTTCATTAACATCGTGGCAGGGTACATGGCAGTGTGCAGGCAGGTATGGCACTGATACATTTTGATCAGAAGGCAACCGAAGGTAGTTGTGATGCTGAGCAAAGCTTAAACAAAAGAGGCCTCAAAGCCTGCCCACGCAGCGATGCACTTCCTTTAATAAGGCCACACCTCTCAATAGGGACACTCCCTATGAGTTTATGGAGGCTAATTACACTCAAACTACCACAGTTGTCTTGCTTCAAATGATTTAATTAAGAAAAATCCCTCACCGGTTTATCCCAGCCTGGGTTATAGTTGATTCTACCTGTAGTCAGTAGAGAACCAAGAGTACCTATCACAGTAGGCATTTTAGCAGCCAATGAGAGTCAAGAAACAGCTTTTGGCCTGAGCAGATCAGGGTGATGAAGCAGATTCCACACAAATCTACAATAGTAAAAAGGATCCGCCTCAGGGAAAGAGTGAAGTAGAAATATATATATACCCATTAAAATGGAAGGAAAAGAGGTCAGGAAACAGCATGATGTTGGCAGAAATCAGACAGACTGAACGAACAAGACAAGGGATCTAAGGCTTGGGAGACGGCTAAAAAAGGCCTAGCTTGCTGAGTCAAAAATATTCTTTCCCTCTTAACCTATACCATAAATATCATCCATGGGCTGGGATGATGTGGCTAGGACTTCAGTATAAGTGTGAGAAATGGGATTTGGATCCCCAGCACAGATGGAAAACCCAGGTAAGCATGGCAGTCCAACTGACAGCACAGCTCTTGGAAGACAGAGACAGGGGATCCCATGGCAAGTGGCTAAATAGACTACTCAAATCAGTTAGCGCCTGGCTGTGAGAAACCCTGACTCAGTAAATAAAGTGGAGAGAAATCAAGGGTGAGCCCATTGTTAACCTCTGGCCTCCAACACCTATACACACATGGACCCATATTCCCCCCCACACACACACACACACAATGCATCCATGATTCTTTTCAATTACACAGCATATCAGAAGCTAGTATGCCACAAGAAAATGCCTGAAGAAGACAGAGATGATAAGTCAACCCTGAACAGAGCATCAGATGGAAACCTCTGGGCTGCACTCTGCAGAGTAGCCAGATAACTCACAGCTGAGACAGAATCTGAACTGTAGTTTGTAGCTGCCTGCCTCAATCTATTCCCATGTGTGCAAACAAAAAGTGAGTGAGTGCTGAATTTTTACAAATCTAACCTCCACTTCTCACAATCTTCTCTGAACTCTCCTGAAGAATGTGGATTGACATCCACTCATGCAGGATCTATGCAGTTAGTTGACTTTCTGCATTCAATCTGCATAGACTGAATAATCTATATTTAGCAGATTGGAAGCCCAAAATCTATGTGCAATAATACAGATTGGTAGGTTGCCAAGTACTTGAGCCACCGTTTAGAGAAAGAATTTCCAAGTTCAAATCCCCAAGTCACTTCTCTCCCCATACACACTAGAAACTTGTAGTTCTTTAGGGTTTGCCTTAGAGTTCAACTAATGGGACTCTCCAGTCTATTCCTCCGGCACCACCCACTCCCAACAGGCTCCTTTCTTCTTTCTAAATGCCTCAGCAATTTCTCTGTGGTTTCAGTTACCACTCCTCTACTTCCAACACCAGTGAAAAGGAGATTGATCATCTTGCCTTTAATGACCACAAGAAATATTGAATTCTGGCTGAAAAGAACATTTCCCATGAGCATCATCTTAAATCTTAATTACCGCTTTATGTATTATTCAAGCAAAGCCAGAAACTCTGCTTCAAGATAGCATTCTACCATTAGTCTTCATTCTCTCTCCTCCATCTCCTCCCTGACTTCTAAATAATGTCCATTTCAGTCCTGTTGCTTCTTTAATTATACTCCAGTTTGAATTATCATTTCCCTAGAGCACTAGACTTTCTCAGGCAAAACACAGTAAGTAAGAGGGCTTGACTCTGATCTAGGCCCCTTACTTACAAATGTTAGGGATGAAAACAGACTATATCTCAAAGCCCAAAAACCCAACAGAAGAGTTCTCTATAGCAAAGGATCGTAAGGTTACCATAAAGATTGTTCTGAGCTGGGCCTGGTGGCTAACACAAAGTCCCAACTATTCAGGAAGCTGAGGCTGGATGATCAATTGAGCCAATTGAGTGTGGTGGTTTGAAAGAAAATGGCCTCCAAAGGGAGTGGTACTATTAGGAGGTATGGCCTTGTTGGAGGAAGTAGGGGAGAGCTTTGGGGTCTCTTTTGCTCAACTTCCCTCAGTGTGACTGTCAGTCATCTTCCTGTTGCCTGTAAGATGAAGGACTCTCTGCTCAGCGCCATGTCTGCCTGCATACCACCATATTTCCTGTCATGATGATAATGGACTGAACCTCTGAAACTGTAAGCAAGCCACTCCAATTAAATGTTTTTGTTGTAAGAGTTGCCATGGTCATAGTGTCTCTTCACAACAATGAAAACCCTAACTAAAACAACCAAGCTGAAGTATACCAAGACTATCTACATAAATACACACACATACACACACACACACACACACACACACACACACATACCACTGTTAAGTTCTCTTCTAGAAGTGCATACATGTGCACTTACATGCATGTATTCATATACATGCAAACAAACACCCATATACATCCAAAGAGTAAAATAAATTGAGATAATTTACCATTAGCTGTTCAGAAATACTGTCAGTGAGCTTATCAAAAGTCTGAAGTCAGAAGTTAATGTTTACCTGGTGCTTCGTAAGTTTGTATAATGATTAGCATTTGTTGGTCAGCATGACAGAATGAAGCTTTGGAGCTTTGAGCTTTGGAGATGCCTAAGAGAAATTATCTTGATGACATCAGTTGAATGAAAACACCTGCCCTCTGTTGGTGGCACCATTCCCTAGCTGGAACTTAGTCTGTATAAGTGAAGAAAGGGAGCTGAACAGTAGGATGTAGTTGTGCATTGTTCCCAGCTTGCTAATTCAGCTAGGCTGGTTATTGAGTGAACTCCAGGGATCCACATGTCTCTCTCCCCTCTCCCCCATCACTGGAATTAAAGGTGCTGTGTTGGCTTTTCTGTGGATGCCTGGAATCAAAACTCAGGTCTTCATGGTTGCCTGGTAGACACTTTACAAATTAAACCATCTCCCCAACTCCTCCTGAGTTCCAAGCCCATGGAAGAATATTGCTTACTGGCTTGCTCAGCAACATTTCTGATACAAACAGGACCACCAGTCCAGGGGTGGGATCACTCACAACAGGCCAGTTCCTCCCATGTCAATCATTTGTCTCATAGAGCAATTAAAGCCCTCTCTTCCAAAGAGACTTTTTTAAATATATATTTTTATTTCTTGAGATTATACTATATTAACACTATTTTCCTCTTTCCTTTTCTCTCTAAAAACCCTCCCATGTATGCCTTCACCACTTGCTCTCTTTCAAATTCATATCTCTCTTTAATTGAGTGTGTGTGTGTGTGTGTGTGTGTGTGTGTACTCCTAAATGCACAATACTGTGCACTCAGCCTGTATGTTACTTGCATGTATATTTATAGGTCTTCAGAGATGACCATTTGGTATTGGAAAACCAATACCTCTCAGGAGAAGATCAGTTCTCCCACTCTTAGCAAATGTCTCCTGTACAGAAGAACTCAAGACCCAACAGGTGATCAAAATGATAATAGGATGAAAACACATAGCATGAATGTCATTAATATAGTGATTTGTTTCCCATGAAAGAGCACAGAAAACATGGTCCTGAGTTGATTGTGTGGAGGGGGGATGCCCAAAAAAGGAGAAAATCTGAAGTCTAATATCAACATGATTAAATTAATGGAAAATAGTTCCTACACAACAAAAAATTAAACTGATAAAGTCATTAAACATAGAAGAAAGTGGGTCTGTGGATGCAATTCGGATGGTAGAGTAGTTGTCTAGCATACACAAAGCTATGGATTTAATCTCAATACCACTTAAAACTGCGGTGGTAAACAAGAGGTGGAGATAGAAGGATCAGGAGATCAAGGTTATGCTTAGCTATATAACACACACCAGTTCAAGACAAGTCAGAGATGCAAAAAACCATACCCAAAACAAAGGGTTCAGAGAGGTGCCAAATTATCCCAAAATACACAAATTGTACTTTCTTTTACAGAAATAACAGGATGTGACCACCTGCAATATTTTCAATTTCATTTTTCTGCTCTGATGTTCTCCCCTTGATTTTACATACTCACATACCTGCAAACATTTCATTGGAAAGACTGGAAATCCATACTAAAAGAGATAAATCATAGCAGGAGTAAAACAAGAAAAGTTTGTTCAGAAATGCAGATGGCTTTCGGAAAGTCTGGACAGAGAACTCATCATAATGATGATATATTAGTCAGGGTTCTCTAGGGTAACAGAACTTTATAGGATGAAGAGAGGGGGAAGATTTATTACAATGACTTATAGGCTGTGGTCCAGATAATGTAATAATAGCTGGCTATGAATGGAAAGTCCAAGAACTCAGTGGTTGCTCATTCCATGAGGCTGGATGTCTCAGCTGGTCCAGTAGATGCTGGAATCCTGAAGTAGTCTCCAATGAGAGTGAAGGAATGCACTTGCTAGCAAGGCAAGAGCAAGCATTTAAAGAAGGAAAGTGTCCTTCTTCTTCTATGTCCTTTTACAGGCCTCCAGCAGAAGGTGTGGCTCAGGATTAGATCTGGATTAAAGATCTGGATGAAAGGTGTGCCTCCCTGTCTCAGAGATCTAAATTAAAAGAACATCTTCCCAATTATTAAATAGAAATCCCTCACAGGTGTGCCCTTTATTTTTGGATTCTAGTTAATTCCAGATATAGTCAGTTGAAAGCCAAGAAGAACCATCATGATAAGACAGAACAGAGAAAACCAAGACTAAACCAAAGTGAAGACTTCGGCAAAGATGTCATTCCTACTAAGAAATCTCTAGGCTTAAAACTGGCAAGAAGAGACGGTGAGGGACCAAAGGGAAGCCTTTTGGGTAATTCACTAATGACAGCCCATCACTGCTGCAGTAGGCTAGTATGTACAGAACAGCTTGTAGAAACTCTTGGCCCCAGTTAGGATTTTAAGAATGCTTTCCTAAATATAAAACAAGCAAAGGTGTCCTTGATTGGGGTCCCTTATGGCTGTTAGAGCCTAGCCAGTCTCATCCCAGAAGTGAAACACACCCTTGTGTGTACTTGTTTATACTGTGTGAAGATGTATAACTGTGGATTGGCTAGATAAAGAGCAGAATAGCCAACATCTAGGAAAGAGAGAATAGGTGGGATTTCTGGGGAGAAAGAAACTCAAGATGAATCTAGGCACAAGAGATGGCAGGGCGACACTAAGGAAGTTGGACATACTATACAGAGCCACATGGCAGAACATAGAGACAGGTTAATTAAAATTATAACAGCTAAGTCAAAGACAAGTTTTCATAACTAATATTAAGTCTTGAGTCCTTATTTGGAGTTGGCAGCTGAAAAGAAAGTCCAATTACAAACCAAGTATACATCCACCCTGGCACCCTCCACCCCTCGTGCCTCCCCCCCCCCCTGCTCTGCTTGTAAACTCATTTAGCAATGTTAGGAGCATTCCACACACTCCCAACAGACCTATCCACTGCCAGAAAGCCTAGAGTCTACCAGCCTTTACAAGGGATAGGTTTGTGGAATGAACATGTCCACAGCAAACCCATTCTAATCTCCAAATCTTTCCTTTGCAGAAATAAAGGTACAGTGGGGGAACAACAGTCATAAGGACATAAACAGTGGTCAGAGTGTCAACCTGACCTGCAGACTTCAAAAAGAGGTGAATAGATGGGGAGGTAAATTGTATTAGTTGAAGAGAAGGTTCAGTGTCACAGACCTTTCAACCTTTCCCACTCTGCCCCCAGTATAATTTCCACCCCAAAGAAAACAAAAACAAAAAATACTTCATAAGTTTATTTTAAAATTCTATCAATTTAGAAAAAATAAGAAAACTTTTCTTCCAAATATTAAAATATAATTGAAAGCTATGGCCATTAAAACTGTATTTTTCAAAAATAAATAAATATACAAATGAAAGAAAATGGGTATTTGGCAACTTCTCACTTGATGATGTGACATTCTAAATAGAGAGAAAATGATAAGCCACTAGCTGTCCTGGAACAACAGAAGAACCATTTGGAAAAATTTAACATGATTTACATGTAAATGGCTTGCAATATCAAGCCATTTACTAAATACATAATGTACCACAAGAGAAAGAGCAAATCCTTAATTTTAGTTCATTATCTTGAGTGTCATCTAAGTTGTTCTCATTATAGTAGAATAGTTTTTGAAGAAAACATACTGTCTTGTCTTGTCCCCCCCCCCATGTGTGTGAGGGGGGCTGTTTTGATGGGCTCTTAGCATCTGGATTAAATCATTGTTTTTATCTTTTTATAAGGATATCTGGCCCACCTTTGATGAGTGGGCCTTTGGATTTCTATTTGGTGTTACCCTGGCTTGACAGGTGACAGTTGAAGTTCTGTCTATGACCACTCAATGATGGTAACAGAGCAGGCCCTGGTTCAGCTAGTGCAGGGAGAAGCTTCTTACTTCACAAACATTCTTGTGCCATAAGATTCTTCCTACAGTACCTCAGAAATTAACACTAGAGTTCTAGAGAAAGGTGGAGATGAGAGCTAATAGTGTGGCACATATGTTCTCTGCACAGGTCCTCAGATGGCAATATTAGGGTCTCAGGTGTGGTGTCAGGGTGGGGGGCACTGCCTGTGGGGTGAGCAGGAAGCTCAGCAGAGGTACTCAAATGGCAGCATTAGGGGCCCAGAGACATAAGGAGGAGAAGGCTACCTGTGGAAACTGCAAAGGACTTGGTACAGAACCCTAGACAGCTGCATTAGGAAAATACATGGCACCAACTCTCAGATTTACATAATGCCAACAGCTTCCTAAGGATTGTCTAAGGGGAATGTACTATTACTATTGATAAGAGTCTACACTTGTAAATTTACCTGACTTACAGATTTCTGTTCAACAGGACAGAAACACTCAAACTTTTATGACTTGCTGTATATTGGATAGTTTTGTAAATAATTCCAAAATCAAACTATACCCTAATGGCATTATTGTATTGCCTATAAAGGTCTAGCTCTTAAATGATATTCAAATCAGAATTAATACCTAACTCCTTCATTAGTCAGTAAGTTAAGAAAAATCAGGGGTCCATTTTGTTGTTGTCTGAGAAGCATGACTGTTTATCTTTAAAAATTACATTTTATAAATATACTAAAGACTTTATTTCAAGAGGCCCCAGTGATAAAATGCAAGACCACAGGCAATAACTTTTGAAAAATCAATTGTAATTTTGATTTCTCTTTTGGAAACAAAAGTGGTCATTTTTCTATCTTAATAATGTATTTTTTTATTTTAACTGAAACAAAATTTTAAAAAATTACATTTCAGTGAGGGTCCAGGTAATATTCAGTACATATATACATGATATGTAATTTGATTAAAATCTTTATCATTTGAAATATTTCCCAATTCTGTATACGAAAACACTAAATACTTTTTCCTCATAGCTTTTTTTAAATGTCCAGAATATAGTTATTACCTCTAATCACCATACTATGCAGTCCCTCTGGTTCCTAACTGTGTGTCTTCCTTGGTCACACTTTTATCCATCCCTTTCCCATCTACTTTTAAAATATAATATTGTGATTAATTCTTCAAGAATTCGATACATGCATACTATGTGTTTTAAAGATAGTCACCTCCTCCCCTCTCCCAGCTCCTCTTAAATCTACCACCCCTGCCCACCCCCCCCCCACCTTGTGTCCCTTTATTTATGCTCCACCAGGTCCAGTTTGTGCTGCCCATCTACTACTTCTCCATTAAGTTCTGTCTACGGCAATAGAAAGTAATAACAGAAAATTAGTACTGTTGCTGGGTCCTAAAGGCTCTCTCAGGGCAGTGGTTGAGAAGGCACAAAGTCAACAACATCCCGGGAGTCAGATGAAAGGAAAACAGCAGACTCATTTACATAGCAATGGGTAGCAACATACATACCCTCCTAGCACCCTGATGTTCTGATCCATTGACATTGTAGTTGCCCCACTTTGGCTAGGCACGATCAGGATCTCTGACAGTGAAGGTCAGACTCCGGGTTGGCTCAACTCTAGGCCTGGTAGGCCTTTAGCTTCCTATAGTACCACAACATGGGTTATTGCTGTGATTAAATCTGATCGAGTGATTTGGGGGCTTTTAGAATTGGGAAGACTTTAGAGATGTGGTCTAGAGAAGCCATAGCATGCTGTACCCAGGCTCAATGGTCCTTCTGTGGGAAAGCAGAAAATAGAAAGCAACTGGAAATGTGGACAGCAAAAATGTGCTCACAACACCACAGATGGAAACAAGAACTCTGTCAGAAACTGGACTAGAGAGCACCCCTGTGGCATTCTAGCAAACAGTTTGTTTATATTCTTCCTGTGTCATGAAATGTTGAAGGGAGATGAACTCAAAGATGATAGTCTAATCCACTTGCCAGAGGAAATTTCAAGAGATCATATCATGCAGGTGGTTGTACAATTATTGCTGGTTACTTTTAGTCATACTTATAGTGAAAATAATGGCTGAGGTAAGGTTTTTCAAAATGAAAAACATGCTATTTGGCTGAGACAGGAATTAAAGTTGCAGAAGAAGAAAGATCATAAAAAGCTAGGGCAGTTGTTAAAGAGATTTGCACCATTAAACTTGGCACTTGGGACCATTGGAAAGGTGCTTTGAGGGTGAGACCCACCCACTGAAGTCTCCAGGGTATACAATGAAAGGAAAGCACTTTCACTTGACAGGAAAGCACTCTTTAAAAGAATGGAGAAACAGCACTTAAAAAGAGAACATTTCCAGGGTGCCTGGTTGGAAAAGGCCAGGCAGGAAGTGATTTCCTCAGTACAATCATCCAAGCACTCAGGCTGTTGAAGCCATGGTAAAGGGGGACCCAGCTACTTTTCAAGCTGACAATAGATCATGATGTTGTCCATATGGTGTTATTTTTCAGTTTTGTAGCACAGTTTCAGAGAAAAGCTTGTAAGACCAGGCAATGTGCATGGGAGCCTGATCTCCTGCAGGGCAACCTAATGTTTGACAACGTGAAAATGAAGGCTATGTTGCAATGGAAGAGTCCAGGAATGTGGAATTTCTGCTAAGAAAACATGTAGGCACTGAGTAGAGTCGGCCCAAGAAAACAGATAAGTGTTCTGTTGCAAATGACAGACTTAGAGCTACCTACACCTCATGCCCCAGAGGCTGAACAGTATGCTATATGGTTTAGTGCTGTTCTTAATGAGTTACAGTTTTGGAATGGGAATATTTGTGCCACTGTACATTAAAAAGTATGTGACCTTCATTTTTAGTATTCAAGTGTGAGAAACAATTTTTCCGATCAAAGCTAATATCCCCTAAGTCTCCCAGACATTGTTAAATTTTCATGAAAAGAAATCCAAATCTCAAATCTTTCCCACCTTCTCCACCTAGTAAAACTTTTGGTTACAAGGAGGCCCTGCTGTGTTCCTAGAGCTTGAAAGCCAAGAGCAGCCAACCCCCCACCACACACACACACACACACACACACACACACACACACACACACCTGTTTCCTTCATTTACTTTGCATTGCTTCCTAACTCAGTCTGTAGAGGGATAGACTGTGAGATTAAACCTCAGCCAGTGAGGAACAATCAAGGTCCCATGGCATTGAGGCTAAAAGGCTGAGGCCACTTTGACTCTCTGTGCTGGTTGCTAGCCCAGTTTGGGCAGTGGCGTGCCTTTTTTTTTTTTTTTTTTTTTTTTTTTTTTTTAACAAAAAGAAATGCCTTGCTGTGTTATTTCACTTTGTTCTTTTGTTTCTCTGTGAGACACCAAGAACATTTTTTTCCGTACAGGAGCTCACAGTTAAGAGCTTGCCTTGATTTCAGGACAGCCTTTGAACTTTAGAATTTTGAACAGTATCAGGACTCCAAGGACTTTTGAATGTGGACTAAATGTGTTTTGCCTTATGAGATGACCATGAACATCTGGGAACTGGCAAGGAATGTTTAACTCTGTAGAGCCACCTACAGGCTAGTATTCTGAGTATTTGGTCCACTTCCAGCACTGTTTTTGAACTCTATAGAGTCATCAAGAGGTGAGGCAGGGCTGGTAAAAGAAAAGCATGGTTAGACCTTGAAGGATTTCCCTATGTCTGGTTCTAGCCATCTCAGTTTTGTTACACAACCACTATGGATAGAGCCACTTCTTCCATCAGGCCTTCTCTCCCATGACGCTCTGGAAATCTTCTGAAATGATATGCCAACATAAACCTTTCTCTCTAAAGCTGCCTCTGTCAAGTATTTTGTCTCAGAGATACATAAAGTAACTAATATACCCAACCTGCTCTCATTCTCAGGTGGGGTATTACCCAAACCATCCTGGACAGAAACATTTCCCTTCAACCTCATAGGGATTCGCTTTCAGTCATATCCTACTCAAGCTCAGGGTAGTCTTCTCATTTGTCCAAATGTCTTCAAAACCAAATTTGTGCTTAGGTTTGCTCTCTCGAGACCAGAGTTTTCTACTTTTATCCTGAAACAGATTCATCTGGAAATACAAGTGTGTTGGGAGAAGGGGTGGGGACAAGATGAGAAACTCAGAGCATTCTAACCTGGAATGGGGTAACTTCTAGAAGAGGCTGGATGGATCTTCCATTGTTCTGTAGTGGAAGCCTGTTATTTAGGAAGTAAGATATTTCCTCACAGATGATTTAGACCTACGTGTCTTCATATTGCAGCCAGATAACATTAGGCAAGTTCTTCCACCCCAGTTTCCCAATATGTAAATAGAGTTAATCACACTGCTTACGGTTGGATAGGAATTAAATGAGGTAAAAAGGCGTTAAGTGATTTGAACAGCTCCTAAAAAAATCAGCAAATCCTAGAATTCAGTATTTGACATTATTGTTATCATTAATGCTGTGCCGCAACAAATTATCACTATCCCCTCCACCCCATTATGTTCCATCAGGATAGAATCACAAGCATTATAGAAACAGGAACTGAGATAAATGTTTTCATTCCCTGTAAAAATAACTGAATTCCAATATCGTAGAAGATAAAGTCATGAGGCTTTGCTTGAGAACAAATGCTACTTTAAAGCCTCATTTAGAAGAAAAGTTGGTGGTAGAGACCCATTAACTCTATAGGGTTAGGGACACGTGGCTCTATACTTTTCTTTTCCTGTTCTGCTTCCCTCTGAGCCGAAAACATGACACACAGCTGAGTACCCTGAGTACTATGCTTATGTCCTATGAAAAAAATTTCAAATCAAACCCAACTAGATTGATGCAATGCAGACATGGAAGCATTTGAACCCTAATGGAGGTCAGAGGAGTGTTAGTGAAAGGAGAAAAGTTGGGAATGAATCCATGGGTGCCAAACAATATTATATGTATACAAGTAAAACCGGTGGCAAACTCTTCTCTGGCTAGGTACTTAGGATACAGTGATTTTTTTTTTTAAGTATTTTCCCTCAGCGCTTCTGTCTGACTAGGATGGTGAACACAAGCTAGATGTCACAGGAATACATACCCAGAACACCAGACACCATTAATTCAGAAAGACTTATCAAAGGACATAGCTTGTAAACTCAGAAATAGCACTTTATAATGGGTAGTAGGGAAATGCACATATAAGAACAAATAAAATTATTTGGCAAGACCGGAAATCAGGCAGTGGCTGGGCATCTTATAGACCTGGTAAGGAGATTGGGTTTTATCTTTTAGAAATAAGATCTGATCTTGTTTTCATTTTGGTCAGTCTGGTTACATTGAGGACAACTGTTTTTAGTGTGGTAAGATTATGAAAAGAAAAGAATGTACCAGAAAGCCCTTTCAGCAGAACAGGTGGGAGATGATGCTAACATAGATAAGAATGGTGGCAGAAGGAAAACCAAAGGACTTGGGCTCCGCAATATTTGGGAGGCCATCAGGACAGGTCATAGAGGTTAAGGAGAATGCAAAGGTGAGGCCAGCTCCTGGGCACCTGACGTGGCCGCTGAGCAGCCAGAGCTAACTGTTTCCTGTTAAGGAAAACACTAGAGAGAATCCTTGGAAATACTAAATTTAAATGCAGTTTGATTGATATATCCAAGCAGAGCTCTCAAGTAGGCAAGCTAAGATCCAAACAAAACCATTGACAAGAAATATTTTTTTAAGTTGGCAATATAAAAGTAGTCACACATAATCATTATGGAGCATTTTAAAGTAATAAAATTCATATAGGAATGCAGAAGATCCCAAAAAACATAGCCAACTCAATCCCAAGCAGAAATAAACAAACACTAGGAACTGTGTGTGAACTCAAGTCATACTACAGGTCTAGGCTGCTAAAGTGTAATGGTACTGGCATGAAAACAGATACCAAAGCTGATGGGACAGATAGATTCCAGAAATAAATCTGCACATCCACAACCAACTGGTTCTCAATAAAGAAACCAAAAATACACACTGGAGAGGGGTCAGTACGTTCATAAACCATACTGAGAACATCAGACAGTCACGTGCACAAAATGACCAGCGATCTCTAGCTTTCATCCTGTAGCCACAATCAGCTCAAGATAGATGAAAGACCTAAGACTATGAAAACTATGGGGCTGGGGGAGGAGAGAGATACACTTTCAGACATAAGTAGAGGCAATTAGAGCAACCTCTTTTTTTGTAAGAAGACCTTGAATGTGCCAGAAACAAAAACAAAAACATAAAAACAGGATTATGCCCACCGGAGGAGATTGTGAACTACAAAAGAAACAATCAAGGGTAGCAAAATAAGCTACAGAATCGGGAAACAAACTGTAAACAATTGGTAAATGTAAATGACCAGAAAACACATTCCAAAAACTTAACAGTAACAAAACTATTTACAAAAGGCAAAAAGTAAACTCTTACATAATTACTGCTTGTCCTAGAGCTAAATAAAAATCATTAAACTTTATTTAAAGTTTAGTTTAGTTTAACATAAATTAGTGGCCATTACTGTATAAATATCAACGGCTGGTCACTGTTGGGCTGGACCTGAGGACCTTTAAGCCTTTCCTTCACTCTGTAGACCTCATCAGCTGCCCCGTGGGTGATGGTGACTTCATAGTCAGGGCACCTACTCCAAAAAATGTATGGTACATTCAAGTATCCAGGGAGCACAACATGGTTCCAGAACATGGATACAAAACACCCATTTGAAACCATGGCCCAAGTTGTGATGAATGCTATGGACCAGGATACATGTGTGCACATGTGGGTACAGGTGGTGTGCATGGTAATGGGTGTGGTTATGCTCAGTTATATCCATCTTTGTGTGGTGGCCAGAAGTTGACACTGCCTTCTTCTATTGCTTCTGTGGTTTTTTGTCTTGTTTTGTTTGAGACAGGGTTTCTCAGTGAACTCAGCTTATCTTTTCAGCTACACTGACTGGATAGCAAGGCACCCAGGATCTACCCATCACACACACACACACACACACACACACACACACACACGCACGCACGCACGCACCATCTACTCTTTGACAGAGCGTGCCAGTATTTAATCAAAACTTAGACATCCACAATAACAAGAATCCACATTCTGTTATATTGAGTGGAATGTTTCAAATGCATCAAATGAGCAAAGTGGTTTGACAGTGTTTTTCATTTCTTCTGTATCCTTAACTGATTTTCTGTCTAATAGTTCTTTTAATTACTTGTAGAAGACTATTGAGACTTCCCGCTATAATTGCTCAATTATCATTTTCTATTTTCAATTCTGACTTCTTTCTTCATGTACTCTGATACTGTGTTACTGGGTGGATAGTCATTGTAAATGTTTTATCTCTTGATCTATTAGCTCGCTATTACTAGAAAACATTTTTCACTGTCTCTAGTAACACTTTTTTTGTCATAAAATCTAGTCTATTTGGATGAAATTAACAAAGCCTTGTTATGGCTGCTATTTCCATGGTACTTTTCCATCCCTTTACTTTCAGGCTATTGTGCATTCTTTAAGCAAATCGCTGTGTCTTAAAGACAGTACACATTTAGGGTCTTGCATTTTTGCCTCACCTGACAGTCTTGGTCTTTCTATGATTATTAATATAACTGGACTTATATCTGTCATTTATTATTTATCCTCTATGTCTAATTCCTATTTGGTTTTTCTGTTTTTTTTTTTTTTTTCCCCTACTACTTTCCCTTTCTATGTTAATTCCTGGTTGCCTTAGAGTTACTATTGCTGTGATGAAACACCATGACCAAAGCAGCTTGAGGTAGGAAAGAGTTTATTTCAGCTTATACCAGGTAACAGTTTGTTACCTGGAAGTCAGCGAAGGAACTCAAACAGGGCAGGAATATGGAGCCAGGACTGACACAGAGGCTATAGAGGAGTGCTGTTTGTTGGCTTGCTCCCCCTGGTTTTCTCAGCCTGCTATTTGTATAGAAACCATGACCACAAGTCAGCCCCTGGATGGCCCTACCCATAATGGGCTGGGTCTTCCCCCATTAATTCCTAATTAAGAAAATGCTCTGCAGCCAAGTCTTATGGAGGCATTTTCTCGATTGAGAATTCCTCATTTCAGGTAACTCTAGCTTTGGTCAAATTGACATAAAACTATTCAGTACAATTAACCCCTTGTCAACTTGACCCACAAACATATCACTGTTAATCCATAGTTTTTTCTTTCTTGTTTATCTCCAAGAGCACACGTTAATATCAATATAACAATATAAAACATTTCACAGACTTAAAAAGCCCCAAAGTCTTTACAAATTCAAACACTTTAAAATTCAGTCTCTTTAAGAAAGTGGAAGGTATTCTTGAACAAATTTGTATAGGAGACCACTTCCTGAACATAACACCAGTAGCACAGACACTGAGATCGACAATTAATAAATGGGACCTCCTGAAACTGAGAAGCTTCTGTAAGGCAATGCACACAGTCAATAAGATAAAATGGCAGCCCACAGAATGGGAAAAGATCTTCACCAACCCACATCTGACAGAGGGTTGATTTCCAAATTATACAAAGAACCTAAGAAACTAGTTACCAAAACACCAAATAATCCAATTAAAAAGTGGGGTACAGAACTAAATAGAGAATTATCAATAGAGGATTCTAAAATGGCTGAAAGACACTTAAGAAAGTGCTCAACATCCTTAGCTATCAGAGAAATGCAACTCTGAGATACCATCTTACTCCTGTCAGAATGGCTAAAATCAAAAATACCAAAGACAGTTTATGCTGGAGAGAATGTGGAGAAAGGGATACACTCCTCCACTGCTGGTGGGAGTGCAAACTCAAACAGCCACTTTGGAAATCAGTATGATGTTTTCTCGGGAAAATGGGAATCAATCTACCTCAAGACCCAGCAATTCCACTCTTAGGAATATTCCCAAAAGATGGACATTCATAGAACAAGAACATCTGTTCAACTATGTTCATTGCAACATTATTTGTAATAGCCATGACCTGGAAGCAAACTAATGCTGAAGAATAGATAAAGAAAATGTGGCAAATTTACACAATGGGGTACTACTAATTGGGGGGAAAAATGGAATCTTGAAATTCGAAGGCAAATGAATGGAACTAGAAGAAACCATCCTGAGTGAGGTAACTCAGTCACTAAAAGACAAACATGGTATGTACTCACTCATATGTGGTTTTTTAGACATAGAGCAAAGGATTACCAGCCTACAATCCACACTGCCAGAAAAGCTAGGAAACAAGGAGGACACTAAAGAGACATACATGGTCCCCTGGAGAAGGGGAAAGGGACAAGATCTTCCAAGCAAATTGGGAGCATGGGGGGAGAGGAGAGGGAGTTAGGAGGAAGAGGAGAGAAGAGGTGGGTATGAAGGAGCAGGAATACTGAGTCAGGGAAAGAATAACGGAGAGCAAGAAAAGAGATACCATAATAAAGGGAGCCATTATAGGTTTTAAGAGAAATCTGGCACCAGGGAAATGTCCATATATCTATAAGGATGACCCCAACTAACAATCTAAGCAATAGTGAAGAGGCTACCTTAAATGCCCTTCCCTGATAATGAAATGGATGACTACCTTATATGTCATCCTAGAGCCTAGAGTTAATGGAAGCAGAAGCATACACTCACAGATAAACACTGAGCCAAACTCCTGGAATTCAGTTGCAGAGAGAGAAGTGATGAGCAAAGGAGTCAAGACCAGGCTGAAGAAACCCACAGAAACTGCTGACCTGAACAAGAGGGAGCTCATGGACCCCAGTCTGATAGCTGGGAACCCACCATAGGATCGACACAGACCCCCTGAATGTAGTGTTAGTTGGGAGGACTGGGCAGTCTATGGGGCCTCTGGTAGTGGATCAGTATTTATTGCTAATATATGAATGGACTTTGGGAGCCCATCCCACATAGAGGCATACTCACATGGGGGAGAGCCTAGGCTCTGCTCCAAATGATATGACAGACTTTGAAGATATCCATGGAAGGCCTCACCCTCCCTAGGGAGCAAACAGCAAATGGGGGTTGGTGAGGGTTATGGGAGGATGGGAGGGTGTGGGAACTGGGATTGACATGTAAAACAAGCTTGTTTAAAATTTAAACAAAAAAATTATCAAAAGAAAAATATTCACTTTCTTTAAATAAATTCAAAGTCTCTTTTTAAAATTCAAAATCTTTCAACTGTAGGGTGTAGTACAAATAAAAACTCAGAGACAGATATTGGGGTTCAAGCTGAAGATCAGAGAAACAAAACAGCCAGCTACTAGCTCTGACTCTACATCAGACTGGGGGGGGGGGGTAGTGATCCTCGATCCATGAATCCTCAGCATGGCTAGAGACTGAATGCCAGGTCTGAGATCCAGGAGATTAACTGCCTAAGACTGAATCCTGAATGCCCTGCTCCTATCATATATACCTCTCTAATGCTGGGATTAAAGGTGTGAGCTCTGTTTCTCCTTTAGACTGATTCACTTTCATGTACTCCTGGGTGGCCTTGAACTCACAGATATATCTTCCTCTGTCTCCTGAGTCCTAGGATTAAAAGTGTGTGCCACCATTGCCCAGCTTCTATGGCTGTGGCTAGCTTTGCATTCGGATCCTTCAGATAAGCTTTATTAGATCATAAACAATATATCACCACAGTGGATCCTATAAAAGCTAAATTAAATTGAATACGTTCTTACTTCAAGAGGGAAGAACTAGGGCACAGTCACAATGAGCACAAAACAAACCAAAACCCAACAGTGTATCGCAACTGAGCTTCACTCAAGGTATCTCTTCTGAGCTCCTCCAAAGGGCTCAGATCACTTCTCTGTCCCTGCTCTCTGCAGCACACACAGTCTGTCTTCTAGGATGTCACTGGCTCTTTCCACTGCTGCTTGGTGGCCATCCAATGCTACTGATGTCTCCAAAATGTGTAGATCTCTTGTACAACTGGGCTGTACTTTCGCCAATAGTTTCTCCTGAGCTCTCTTCAGGAACTCCAACCCTGCCACACAAAGCCAAACCTCAGCTGCTCTCCATGACCTCTTCCAGCCTGCAAAACCATCTGGGAGACTCTTACACTACCAAGTTCAGCTGCCAGTGTAAGGCAGAACCTTGGCCACCTCTGCAACACAGCTTCTGTGTGTGGACTCTGAGGAAACACTTCCCAGAGAGTTCACCCAAGTGGTGCTCACTAATGTCTTAGCTCCAGCTGACCAGCACACATTGTTCCAGGAACACAAAGGCTTTCTTTGTCTATCCTGATTTCTTGATAATTGCAGCTGGTTCTTCATCCCCAGCTAAATAGCAAATGGCCCCGAAAAACTTCCCTCTGAAACTTCACAAATCAAGTCTCATCTCGATCATCTGCACTGCTCTCAACATTCTTGTCTGTCACAGAAACACCCCCACTGTGCTGGTACCAATTTGTCTTACTTAGGGTGGCTATTGCTGGGATGAAACACCATGACCAAAGCAACATGGGGAAGAAAGTGGTTATTTCAGCTTATACTTCCAGTTAACAGTCTAGTTCGTTGCTGAGGGAAGGCAGGGCAGGACCTCAAATAGTGCAGGAACCTTGAGGCAGAAGTTGATGAAGCAGAGGCCATGGAGGAGTGCTGCTTACTCATCATGGGTTGTTATATATTTCAAGCTAGACTTATAATCTGATCCTTCTTGTAGTCACCTCCCAAGGGCCAGAATTACAGGCATGAGCCACGGTGATCATATATATCAGGGCTTCTTATATAGTCCTTTCCATTCTCCTTGAGTTTTTGCCAGAGGTAAAAGTTACAATTCCTCTGGAGAGTCTTGTGAGCATTTAGCCCAAAACAGATGCTATGCCAGACACTAATGTCTGAAAGAGGCAAGTCCAAAATGCCTTACATTGGGGAGAATGATGATGACTTACCTTGAACACTATCACTCTTCTTACACCTTGTCATTGAATAAGGAAATATATGACTCAAGAATCCATGAAAAATTGAGAGTACATGTTACTATGTAGAAATACAACTCCTCCACCCTAAGATGTAGCTGAATTTTAGTGTTTTCAGTAAAAATATAAAAAGGATTCTCTCCTGGGGTCCAGAAAAGTTAAAAACTGAATATTTACTATTTTGTCTCAGTCTAGACATGGGAGCTTACATTGCAGGTGGGGAGGACATGTAAGAATCAGCACCCAAGGGCATAACTAATTATCATATACTAAGTTAACTAATATTCCAATGCTTAAAGCACAGCTCCTATTGGTTCTTAAACAGACCCTTTGGCTGTTTGAGCTGAGTTCATACAATGCTGGTTATCAAGAAGAAAGCATACAAATTTTATAACTTATCTGAGCATGGGTTCTTCAAAAGAAAGGGAATTTCAAAACTATAACCAGGGCAAGATGATGTATGCTTCTCTTTATTTTTAAAAAATAACAGAGAATTTATGAAGGGATGACAAGACAAATGAATCTCTGAACTAATGTGGTCAACTCTAATGATATCAGTAGAAGATGCATGAGGGAATGTTGAAGCTATTAGAAGACAGACATAAATTTATTCACTCAGGTTCAATATAGCCCCAAATACCAGAGTCTGCAAAGAGCATACCATTTAGTCATCTAATACAGAATTATCAACCCTGAAAACATATACATACAAATAACATTATATGGATTGAACATGTATGTAGTGAGATAGTCCTTCTGTGGCACTGACCACGCCCATTGGGGGGTGGAGCCATGGGCGGAATTGACCTGTGGAAGGAGGTCGGAATGGAGGTGTGGGTTCGTATCCCACTTCTGACACCAGATATTGCGGTAAATAAGGATCAGGATAAATAAATAGGCCGAATAGATGTTTATTCAGGGAGAAATAACTTACAACCTAGACAGATGAACACCAGGAAATTCAACCCGATCCTCTCCTGTCCGAGTCACGCCAGAAAGAGAGCCTTTCCTGGCCCCCTCCGACCTCCTTCCACAGGTCACTTCCGCCCATGGCTCCACCCCCAAATGGGCGTGGTCAGTGCCACAGAAGGACTATCTCACTACACATGTACTTATATTTTCAGGAACACACATATACATGGACACCACAAAAACAACAATTAAAGAAAATGAGGGTTTGGAGGGAGAAAAGAGAAGAGGAAAATGATATAATTATAACCCTAAAAGGTAATTTCAAAAAACAGAAAATTAAAAACCTATGTCCTTGCTTTAGTACAGGGATGGTACCCACCTCAAAAAAAGAAAAATCTTTATGGTTTGCTGAGTGTAGGGAAGGATGAGCTGAGTGTTCCTTTCTGAAGTTACAGTTACTTAAGTGATCTCAGCTTGGAAAGTCAATATCCAAGTTCAGTGTATCTTAAGAAAGCATGTCCTTAACTCCTGACAACAGTATCCGTGCATGTGAGCAACATTGCACAGCCCCTAGCAGCACCAAAACCCTTTTAGAATCCAGCAACCGCCCATTCTTAATCCATTGGGCTGTTGGGTATTATTACATGGATGAACCAGGAAGATAGATGCAAGGTCCCCATCAGCGGAGCAGCAGCTTGAGTTCTCTTAGCTGTGAATGAACACACAAACAATAATGCAGGCCGTGACTGTTTGGAGAGAAGATTTCTCTAAAATTAAACAGCAGCTTTATTACTTAAGCATTCTCCCACTGTGGTGTTGCAAAATACACATTTGCTCTTCTCCATATCCTGATTAAAAGAAAAAGAAAAAAAGGCTTCTGAAACTTAAATTTTCCAGAGTTCTAAGAATGTCATTTCTGTGCTGATGAAATGACTGGCAGTTTAGCTAGGTTTGAGATGCAGGTTGGTCACAAGAAAGATTAAGACATGATTATAGGGTTGAGACTTCCAATCCCATTCCATCTCTAAGAAGGGAGAGTAACTGAAGATTGAGTTGATCACTGGTGTGGTGATCTAATCAACCATGGCTGTCTAACATAGCTTCCATAAATTTTGTTTATATTTATTTGAGAGAGATAGAAAATGTGAAGTCATGGGGGGTAGAGAAATGAGGAGGATCTGGGCAGAGTAAAGAATATGATCAAATGTATTGTATGAAAAAGAATTTTTCTCTAAAAGAAAAAAACTTCAGAAAAAAATAGATCAATATGGTATAAGGCTTCTGGGTTGCTACACACATGGTGACTCCAGAGCTCCTAGAAATGGCCCCTTCCAGTTTCTTGTTTTGATGCATCTCTTCTCTCTGGAGGTTCATCTGTATCCCCTGTGATGAATGAGTAAGTGTTTCCTGAAACTGGATCCTCTGCAGCAAATTCATCAAACTGAAGATAGCTGAAGAATAGTTAGTCTGGAGAGCTGAACTCCTAACTCACAACACAAATCCTATATCCAGGTGGATAATATCAGAAATAAAGTAGAAGACACCAAGTGATATCTCCTGCAGAACTACTGGCTTGATGACTTTGTGAAAGAAAAGTCCCACATCAGTCCCCAAGTGTTCTTATTGTGGAGTACAGTAAGAGAAGCTAGCCTCTCGTCCCTATTCCTCAGGGCCTCTGTATCTCTGCATGCCTCCAGTTCTGAACCTGATGCTACGGGGTATATTACTTTTTTAAAAATCCAATACCTGTTCATTTTCTCTTTTAATAAGGTTAGATTCTTAATGCTGTGCTTATCATGATATTGTCAATAATATCTACTCACTGCTATTTAGTGAGCTCTTGTGATGCTGTTCACCCAGCAAGTCAAAAATGTACCACTCTATGTAGTTCACATGCACTGAACCCTCTGTTCTCTTTTTGTTCAGTTGTTTCTGGGGTAGGTATTGCTAAGAGTTTTTTAAGGTTACCTCAAACTCTTGTTCCTTCTTCCTTGGGCTATGGAGCACTAAAATTATAGGCATGTATCCTTCATACCCAACCTGTGAGGTGTTATCCCTTAAAGTTAAGGTGTGCCTTACTATTAGTTAAAACCCATGGATGGGAAAACTGAGATTAAGGAACGTATTCAAGTGACAGAGTTAATATCTAGCAGATGTCATCTAGGTCCAGAGACCACACTCTGAACCCAATGCCCTGCTCCCTCTTTTGAAAAAAAAAAAACAATTAAAGCAAGAGGAGGAAGCAGAAGGAGAAGGAAGAAGGAGGAAGAGGAAGCAGAAGGAGAAGGAAGAAGAGGAGGAGGAGGAAGAGAAGGAGAAGACGATGAAGAAGACTGCAACAGTGACGACACATGAAATGGACTTTACCCAATCACTAAATAATCAGGTGAGATCCATCCACTTCACTACTTCCCTAGCCCTCCAGCAGGTAAGGCTATGTTTCATACAGATGCAATTTCAAATGGAATACTTCATTTAAATATCCTCAGTGGAAAGAAAGCTTAATTTATCCTCCTAGATAATTGTAAGAAGATTAAAAGTAGATGCAATGACTTGAAATAAAGCCCCTGGGAACAATAAAATTTAAACAGAAATAAATTAACATTTAGTATCCTGCTAAATGTAACATGAGCTTGCTAGTTAACATGCCTGGTGTGCACTGCTTCTGTTACATCCCTCCACTCTCTGCATTTCAACTAACAAACCACAGCAACTGCCACCAAAAAAATTAAAAGCACTGGAGCTTGTCTTCTCAGCCCACAAGCAGAAATCTCCCTTTGCAGTGACTTTTCAACATATAAAATACTCAGTCTTCAAGACAACCCTATAGGATGGCCACTATTATCCCCACTTTAAAATGAACCAAATCCAACAGGGACATAAGGAGGTTTTGCAAGGTTACACAGTTGGTAAGTGACAAAAATGCAGACTGAAACCCCAGTCAAATACCAAGCTTACACCCTGTCCTATGACTCTAAAGCTAGACAGAAAGGAGGTAGTTTTCACTGTGCTATCAAATGTGGTTTTTAGTGGGACATATGAGCTGAACTTGGATAACAGTACTTGTTCCAAACATAGAACCTTGCTGCTAAGGAGCCCAAATACTTGATGCATCATTAAATTTGCCAAATTTCTCAATAGCTCATGACAGAAAATGTTGAGTATGAGCCACAGTCCTGTGCTCAGCTCTGGTGCCAACAATCCAGCCAAATGTCATCAGCTGTGATGTTCCCACAAGTTCCTTATGGGGTGACTTGGTTTGGACTTGGTTTGCCTTCGTGTCTCAAAATAAAAATTAAAAAAATAAATGAAATGGAGGTTAAGTTCCCTGTTGCCACAGCTCTGAGAAGACAGGCATTTAGGCTTCTCTCACTTAATGCTGCCCAAAGTACAAAGATAAGGGAAGACAGCAGCTAAGAAGCAGACGCTGGTTCCAACTAGTTCATCCAGCAGAGTTGCTCAGTCACTGATGGGCATAGAATCTTACCAGTTACACAGGAAAGAGGTCAGGGGTCTGTCTGCAAACTAGATCTGCTGCTCAAACCACTCTACTTTATACATTAAGTTGGTTAGAGTATGGCCCAGGTACCTTCACCTGTGCTTATTATCTTTGGTTGCTTTTGCATGACAAACAGGCTGAGCATCTCTGACAGAGCCCATCTGCACACAAAGCATTCAGTATTTGGTCCTGTACAGAAGCCTGGCAACTCCTGAGTCTAGAACAGTCACCAACCTTCCATCTCTGACAGCAAGTACTTGGTAATGACCAAATGTAACAGAGGCTCCTTAATAATCAGAACATTTAAAGAAGCGTCCAGTCTTTGTCCTGACTCATTCTACTTTCTACAACTAGTCTGGTCTCTTGAAGTTGCTTTTTCCATTCCCAGCAACCAGGCCTACCACATGCATATGCATACCTCTTGGCTCCCCGTTTTTGTTCTTCCCCAATATAAACCTAAATCTGTTGCCAGCACAAGGAAGACAGTTTTCTGGATTAGCTATCTTCCTGATCTGCCCAAACCAAAAATAAATCTCTTGCTTGCTTTCACCATGCCTTCTGTCAACAGTACCACTTGTAGAGGTAGCATGTGGTTAGAGTTAATACTCCAGAATTAGGTCATCAGCCTAGGACTCTGGGAACAGGAATATATATATTTGAATTGTTAAAATCATTGGGGGGGGGGGGACAGTAGAGCTTTTCTTAGTCAAAACAAAATGCTAAGAAATAAAAGAGAGACAAAAGACAAATGGGTTTAGGGCAAAATGGGAAGCTACCACCGATACTACAGCCAACAGAAGCATAGCTGTGGAAGGTAGGAATGATGTCAGTGAACAGTATAGCAAGTTTAGAGAGGGCAAGGTCCCTGCAGCTGGCAGTGTGATTTGCAACCAGATGTGTGCTCTTCTCCAACCTCCCCACAACAGCCTCAGCTGCAAAGGCATTTTTCACCTGACTAGGGCAATGACAGGGAACACAATGATGTGCTGTATTAGAAAGGTGTGGGTCACAAGCAACTGGCCATACCCAAGGTACACAGGGAGATTGCATTTTCAGGAGAATAGCTATTGGTACATTCCACCAACAAATACAGACACATCTCTGTCAATTCACCGGAGGGACTATGTCTTAGAGATGGTATGCTCACAGAATAATGAAGACATTATTTACAAAGACATTAATTACAAAGGTGAGTTCCATCAAATGTTGTATAACTTTTGATAGGCCCCAATTATAAATACAACCCAATGCCTGAGCAAACAGTTACCAAAGCAGAAAGAAACAGACATACAATTTTAATAGCAAAGAGTATATGAGGAACACTTCAAAATAAAATGAAATACAATGATTTCCCCCTCCCCCCCAAAAAAAGAAATACACTAAATTATATGAACAGGTAAGGTAGCTTACAAAAGAAGGATAGGAATGGGCAGAAACATGTGAAAAGTTTCTTATTTCCACCAGTAATCAGAAAGGAACAAAGTTAATTACCTAACATCTCCAACCCCACTCCCACCCTTGCATATTGGTGGGACAAAGCTAAAGGAGACAAGAAACTGTTGTTAAGGAAAGATATTAACTAATCTTAAACATTGTTAGTAGACATTAAATCAATCTATTCAACACTAATGAGCATATCCTTTCATCCATCAGTCTACTGGCAAGAAACAACTTCACAGATGTACAAAGTATCTCCACAGCAATGTTTACATCTTAAAAATTAAAGCAGCTTGCACTTCTATCACTAACAATTGAGCCAAATCAAGGATGAACAAGCTAGGAATATTTTGCATCTATAGGATCCAAACTCCAATAGATTGTGAACTTTGTCGTGACAATGACTTTTCAAATTTCATTCCTTGGCCCCTATGTTGGGGCCCATAGAGGTGGCTCTATTTCATCTTGACTTAAGGTCAACGAGTTCAAGCCTATTATTGCTTGTTCAGGGTTAAATCCACAGTCTGTTTGGCCTAAGGTGTGGCTATTGTGTGTCTTGCCTAGGAAACAGAATATTTGGCCTAATGTGTAGCTAATGGATATCTTACTTTGACAACAGGATATTTGAGTTAGGGTGTGGTTACTTGATGTTTTGGGTATTGAAAAGGTAATTATACTTGCTTTTTCTTTGTATCTTGGTAAGGAAGTCTTTTGTCTTCTTTTGATCAGGTTATATAAGAGCTGTTGGTAATAAACTTGGGGCTGATCCTAGTATTCACTAGGTACCCTCTAGACTCTATCTCTTCTCTCTTTTCTAATTCTTTCCTCAATCCACACTCCTCCTTCCAATCATAACCCAGGTAAGTCTGCTGGACCACACACACCTCCAAGAATGTGTGCTATGAGGAACACTGAGACTGTATTGAAGGAATTACTAAGTCTGTATGACTGTGTAAGTACTGTACTTTGAAGGAGTAGCATATCAACACACAATCTCCCTTTCAGCTTCCTACTGGATTCAACCAATGAGGGTCTTCCTCCAAGATCAAGGACAACACGTTGGTGTCCTCACTTGCCATAATAAAATAGAAACGTAAGGGTGGTCTTGAACAACAACAACAACAACAACAAAATGTTTTCCTATAGTTTGGGAGGTTCTCACATCAAAATCTAACAGGGGGCTCTGGAGAGATGGCTCCATGGTTTAGAGCACTGCCTGTTCTTCCAGGAGATCCTTGTTCAAATCCCAGAACCCACAAGGCAGCTCACAACTCTCTGTAACTCCAGTTCCAGGGGACCCAGCACCCATGGCAGAACCCCAATGCACATGAAAATAAATACATTTTAAAAACAAAGAGATATGGCTCAGAGGCTAAAAGCACTGGTTGTTCTTCCAAAGGTCATGAGTTTAATTCCCAACAACCACTTGGTGATGAGATGTGGTGCCCTCTTCTGTTGTGTAGGCAAACATGCAGGTAGAACACTGTATACATAATAAATAAAATATTTTTTAAAATATCGAACAGGGTTTGGTTTCTGAGATGGGCTCTTCTAATGGCTTAGAAATAGTACCTCCCACGGTCTGTTTCAATCCATATATAATGGATAAAGCTCTCCGGTGCCTCTTCCTACAGGGGCAATACTCCCATCATGAGGGACCACAACCTTATATCTACCTCTATTGGTTTTGCAAAGGCTCCATCTCCAAATATTAGTGAACTGGGGGTTACAGGCTGACTTTATATCATTTAAAGGACAGACAAAAATGGCCAGTCCATGATGGAAAGAAAAAAAAAAGTGAAACAAAGGGCTTATTTTCCTGGCTTTGTCCTTGTGAGACCGGCTCAGACCCTTGAGGGTCTCAGCCTTGCCATGCAGCCCATGCCACCTAAATGTGTCTCTTACCATCTATGTGTCTGTCTCCTTTTTTGAAATTCCCTTTCCCAATAATTGCTCTTCCTTCCCTCTGATCTTCTCTAGAGTGGCAATAATGTCTCTAATTTCAAGGTACTCCATTCAACTCCTGTGAGTTTCCTATACCCCCAGACAAAAAAAAAATGTAGCTGGTTTAAATGCCCTCATAGTATTCAACCTGAGTTAGGTCATTTTTTTTTCTGCTGGACCATGACTGACATACAGAAAAAAAAAAAAAAAAGATCCAATGTATTTATTATGTGAAGAATGCAGCTCTCAGGAGAAAAGGCCATAACCAATGGCTGCACATAAAATTTCTATATGTATATACAAATATGGAGAAACAGATATGAAAGAATGTACACTGAGTGCAGTGATTATGTATAAAGGGGCATAGATTGGGGAAGTAGGCAGAGAAAAGAGATAGGGAAGTGCGTGAAATTCCACTGTATCTGCATTGCTGGAACTCTTAACATAGAGGCTATATCTCTAGGTAGCACACTTGATTAGAATATCTTAAAAGAAAAAAAGAAGAGAATTAAATGCTTATACTTTATTAAATTATAAGTAAAAAGCTTGTTTTAAATATGCTCATCATCGTCATAGTCTACATTGTAGTGCTGCAACAGGATGCCACAGATTCTTAAAATGAACAGAAAAATACTTCTCATAGCTCAAGACAGTCTTAACAATTTAGTGCCTGGGCTTCTTGCTGTGGCTTTCACATGGCAGAGGTGAAAGGGCAAAATGGCCCAGTGTGCATGAAGTTTCTTTTATAGGGACTTCCATGAGGGGTGCACACTCATCATCTAATCACTTCTTCAAAAGCCATTTGAGACCACCAGATTAGTCACTCAAACCATATAGCTTTCTACCAGCAGCTATCCAAAATTCATGTCCTCTTCATGTGCAAAATACCTTTATATTGGACATTTGTTTTTGTTTATTCTGTCCTCAGTTTCCTGAACTGAAAATGCATGGCGTTTATAACTGTTAAATTACTTTCTTGTGCATTGAAGAAATTAAATTAGGGGTGGAATAGCCTCTAAAGTTGATTCCCATTCTGAGCCTTGAACTCTGATAATTCACTTCAATAATCATGGAATTGTGAAAACAGCAGAAAGCAGCCCACTTGATAAAGAATTCAGAGAGAAGAATTCAGAGAGAAGAATAACACTAAGAAATAGTTAAGGACAGGAAAGGGAATTCACAGCCACTACACAGTGCTGAGATTCTCAGATGAATGAGTGGGTGTTACATAGATGACAGTGGTGGCCTTGACTCTCTCAGTAAGAATTCTCACATTGTAGCTCAGGGGACATCACACAGAAAGGGCTCATGGATCAGCCCATCATTGCCTGGAAGTGTCGGGGGGTGGGGTGGGGGGGATTGAGAAGGTATCCAAGGCAAATTAGCCTAGCCTCCCAAGCCAGAGTGAAAAGAAAGTGACAATGATGAATTGGCAAAGAAAGACACACACATCATCCCCTGACAGAGAAACTACAAGACCACATGAAGCAAGTAGGAAACAACAGCTGTGACAGAGACTCTGCACCATACCCAAAAAAGCCAGCACCAGTCCCCATGCAGAAGAAAATAAGCAGGGGCCACAACAGTCCACTGAAGTCTCAAAGACAACCTACAGAGACACTATAGGAACTGCACCGCTAATGACTGCCATGAATCCACTGTACCTACATGAAGATTAATGGCAAACACGTGAATGCGAAAGTTTCCCTAAAACTACAAAAGTGCTTAATTTCATGTAGTTATGTTCTTTTCTGATTTAAACTCCTGAGTCTCTACTGACCATGAGGAAAAGTTCTTTACTCTCCTGTTTAGACAGTTCACGGTACACCATAGATTCTTAAATATTTGTTGCCACTCTTTTTTATATTTATAGAGCTATGCAAATATGAGACATATTTTAGCACTGCTTCTAACCACTAAAATAAATTACTCTACAAATTTACAAATTATACTGTACATTTGTGATTCTGAATACTGAGGAAATAAAGGAATTATCTTCCAAAACATTAAAATAATTAAGGTTTTTTTTAATTTTTATTTTTTATAATTTCATACTTGCATATGATCATATCTACTTCCTGTTTCCCTCCTCTAACATTTGCCCTATGTCCCCCAACATGACTCCCTCCCAACTTCATGTCTTTCTTCTCTTTTTCAATAATCCACCAAGTCTATACATGGGTGCGGGGCTATCAGCAGGAACATGAGAAAAGTACAAATGGTTACATCCTCAAAAAGAATTATTCCCCTTCTGCAGCAACTGTCCATTGCCAAATCTCCTCAGTTAGGGGTGGGGCCTCAAATTCATCTACCCCATCTATGCTCAGATTTTGCTGGTGAATTTTCTATAGGTCTTGTGCAGATTACCAGTCGTTGTAAGTGCATCACTGTTGAAAGTCATGTCCTATCTTAAAGACAGCATTTCATAGAAAAAGTATTTTAAATCACTGCATATTTTTAAAAAACACAAATGCAGCACATTAGTAAGTTATTTGTTAACAGGAGAGGCTCAAATTATAAAATTTTAAAGTTATTATCTCCTCCTTTAAAGACTGATCTAGCTGAGACAGTTGATCAACTGCCTAGGAATCCACCCAACAGAAAATCTGATCTGCCTGAATATATGCTAAGGAAATGGGAGCGTAATTATCCCCTTAATGAAGTAAGTGCTTACCCTCTGTGGTGGTTTGAATGATGATGGCCCCCATAGGCCCATAGGCTTGAATGTTTAGTCATCAGGGAGTGCACTACTTGAGAAGGGTTAGTAAGTGTGACCTTGTCGGAGTAAATGTGTCACCAGGGGTGGGCTTTGAGGTTTCAAAAGTCCAATCTAGGCCCTCTCCCCGTTTCTCCCCCATCTGTCTCTGTCTTTCTCTGTCTCTGTCTCTCTCTCCTCTCCCCAGTCCCCTCTCTTCTGTGCCTGCTAACTGTGGATTGGGAGGTAGAACTCTCAGCTACTTCTCCATCACCATGTCTGTTTGCATGCTACCATGCTCCACATCGTGATGACAATATACTAAATCTATGACACTGCAGAAAGCTCCAATTAAGTGCTTTATTTTTTGGTTGTGAGCTTAGCCTTTAATAACTGAGCCATCTCTCCAGCCCTAAGTGCTTTATTTTATAAGAGTTGCCTTAGTCTTGGTGTCTCTTCACAGCAATAGAAACCTTCTGACAACCTCCCTCATGCAGCTTCTTGTAGCTCTCCCAATCTTCCCTCATGTGCACTGTGGAACGTTTCCAGTTTTCTGAACTACTGAGAAGAGTGTAACTTTTCCTTTGCACTAAAATCTTTTAATAGCAAAGATTTTTTCCATATTTAAGTACAAATTAATAATATATTCTTCCATAATAAATTCAGTTATAAAATGATATACAATATTACCTTTTGGAGTTAGAAGACATTGTATATTTGTCTTTCTTACTACCACAGTTGCAAATATTTAGGAATAATCCTATTCAGGTGTCTCTGTGACACTATTTGCTCTATTTAGAAATAGTGATCCCCTAAAAAATAAGTTACATTAAGCTATTATGATGTCAGACATCCTTTAAGAACTTAATACATAGTGACTGTATCATGAATCATAACAATAAAGGAGGAATTTAACCAAAAGGTGATCATAATGGGTGTAATAAAATGGGTCATGTGCATCCTACAATACTATTTGTTCTATTACCCTGGTTCTATTACCCAACTCCCCCACCCCCACCACAATTCAGTACCCCAGGTCTAACCAGTCACCTGACCAATGGCCTCTGTTCTTCCTCAACATACTAACACGTTATCACTCTAACTGCTGACAATTCTATTATGATGTCAATACTCTGAACTAATGCAAAAGGAACTGCTAGTCCAAACAAGATTTGAATAAATTATATTATTCTGATTTTTGAAAAGGGACAAAATAATAATTAAATATCCCAATGAGTCAGAAAATAACAGGAAGAAGAAAAGAAGATTATGGTAAAACTGCAAAAGAAATTACTCAAGAGAATATAAGACAGATAGCCAATGGGACCTATAGCAAAATCTTCTTCCTATGGAAAGCTATAACTTTGGAGAACTTTCCTTAAGAACTCAGAGAAGACAAAGGACAGAGGGCAGAGTAAGGGTTTGGAGAAGCAAAGCCACCTTTGACTCTGACTTTGGTGACTGTTTTCATCTTATCATCTGCCTCTCACTTAGGCACCAGTGTCGCTCTGCCTTTTTTGTTCCCTCATCTATAACATATGCATAAGGATTTTCAACAGTTAGTCCCCACTCATTCTGTTGTAAGAATCTGAAGTGTGGTGAATGCTTTAAACTCACTGAAGAGCATGTCATTTCAGAAGAGCACAACAGTTAACTGTCAGCAAGCATGCAACCCCTATGCAGGTGTTTTTAAGGTAAGTGTTTATGCTGAGCCAGTATCTGCTGCATTCCATATTGAAAAGATTCCTTTTCTTTTCCATTACTTTTCTATACCTGAATTGACTAATATTAACTAATTATGTTTATTATTGATTATATTGATTATAGAAACTAAATTAATTTTTTAAAGTGGTAAAAGTAACACTGGGAAGACAAAATAGAAGCCAAAGTTAGAATGTACTTCTCAGCTTTTATCAAATAATAAATCTACTAAATTAATATATATTGGTGCTTACTAACTTTTGAACACTTAATTCTATGAAGATGCAATATTAACCTTGCCGCCAACCGCATAGGAGATAAATTTTTCAAAAATATACCTGCACAATGGGGAAGGACACCATAAATGACCATCTAATTCCTAAGCTCCAGTAAATGTGCTGTCCTCTGATGATACCCTCCAGGGATGTCTTCTTGTTTTAACTCTTTGCTTGTTGGGGGCCCACCACCCAACTCCCAAATAAACACACAGAGACTTACTATTACTTTTGACTGCCTGGCTTAAGCTTGGCTTGTTTCTAGCCAGCTTTCCTGAAATTATCTGTTTATTTATTTTTTTGCCTTTGGGCTTTAACCTTTCTCTAGTCTATATACCTTTCTTTCCTTCTTACTCCATGTCTGGTTGTATGGCTGGGTGACTGGCCCCTGGCATACTCCTCTCCTTCTCCTTTTCTCACTCCTTCCTTCTTTTCCTTCTCCTCTTCCTCTCCCTCCTCCTCTCTCCCTCCTCCTCCTTCTGTTTTCTCTGCCTGGCAGTCCTGCCTTTTTCTCTCATGCCAAGCTATTGGCCATTCAGCTCTTTATTACACGAATCAGGTGTTTCAGACTGGCAAAGTAATACAGCTTCACAGAATTAAACAAATGAAACATAAAAGAATGCAACACATCTTTGCATCATTAAACAAATACTTCACAGCATAAAGGAATGTAAAACATCTTCAGCTCCAACTAATATTCCACACAGATGTCTGCTTCAGCACCCTCGGTTGTACACATTCACTTATCTAGCATGTTTCCCTGTGCTGCAAAGCATCAGGGCATAACCAACTACAAGATTTGGGTTCCACCTTCATTGACTTAATTCTAAGAATTAAGTCTCAGGTGATCACAAAACTACTGTCACAGAATTGATTAAATGAACTTATATTTTTGTTCAAGTAATACAGGAATAGTATTGAAAAGGCACATAATGCAAAAGAACCCTCACTTTCTTTCTTTTTTTTTTTTTTTTTTTTTTTTTTTTTTTGTGTTGGTAGGACTTGCTAGGATGAATAGTCAATGATTAAGGTGTTTCTTATGATCGTTGCTTCCATATTTCTGAACAATATTTTATTTGGACATTTTCTAAGAATATTTTCAGACATTATCTATTCACTTCTAACATAATTTAACCCTCTTAGGTTCCTATTGTCCATCCATAAACTAACAAATATGTTAACAAGACTATTTTATAATTAAACATAAAGCAAATCTTTATATTATTGTCATTATACAAAAATATTTTATCACAGAGTTAAGTATTGTTTCATTTCCTTTCATAAAAGTTTCATTTATTTGAAACTTACCATTGTATTGTCATCATTGGGATATATATAGTATCTACAGATGCAACAAATATGTTAATATATTTCTGAGTTTGCCTTCTGTTGTTATGATAAAGCATTCTGGCAAATAAACAAACAAAAAACCAAGTAGAGGAAGTGAGAGTACAGTCCCAGGTACCAGAACATCAGTGGTAAAAATTGAGGTAAACTCAGTCAGAGGCAAAATCAGGAACTCAAGCACTTAAGCACATCTACCTAACTTTTCTCCATGTCACATGTCCAACTCCATTCTCTTCCTAAAAGGGAGCTCACCTTATTATAGAAGACTTGCCTTGTCTGAGCATCCAGAACTTCCTACAGCAAGGCCACTTCTAAATAAGACTTACAGGGCTAGAGAAATGGCTCATTTGGGGAAGTGTTTCTCCTCCAGTTTTAAGAACCTGAATTCAACTCCAGCACCTACAGAAAAAGACAGCTGTTTAATCCCACAATCTGGAGGCTGATGCAGGAAGATAAAGAATCTGAGGTCAGCCTGGACTACATGGTTAAGATCTTGTCTCCAAAAAACAATTAAGTGAAATGGTCAGGGACTATAACACTACTGCTCCTGAATTTCTGATGCTGTAGATACTTCACAAGCCAGTGGGTTTCTTTCTACCTATAGCATGCCCCAGTGTTAAGCTTAACAACTAACTTCACTGCTGCTGAATGTCATGGTGAACAAGGACTTTCTCTCCTGTCAGTGACAGGAACTTATGCCAGTCCCCTGGGAAGGGATCCAATTTTAAAAACTCTTAGAGTCCACTTCACAGAATCCCTCTTCTGGTAGAACCATCTTAGCTCATGTTCTCCAGCATCCATGAAATTCCCCATCTCCAAACAAATGTTTTTAACACGAGAGCTGCTATATTGCATTGCTATCTATTGGTTGGGTTCTATATGTCTTCTCAAAATAAAGATATTGAAATGGGAGTTTTGCCCACAAGAAATCCAAAAAAAAAAAGTTGGGTTCAACCACAAAAAAAAAAAAAAAAAGTATCATTTTCATGCCATGGGCATACAATGAATCCAGACGGTATTGCTAAAAACGGAAGAAGAAACCTTTTAGCTATCACAAATCAACAAGACATCAAGTCTCAGAAAACAGAATTTATAATCAGAAGGGATGGGGACTCCACTCCAACCCTCTCCCAATCGTATAATGCAAGAGATTAAAATAAACACATAAAGTCAGTAGGGATTCATGATAAAGCAGATCCACTATTAATTTTGCATAAGGCTCAGTCTAAAACATGTTGTAATTAATCATATACAGAAATAAATGTGCCCTGTAAATTTTAAGTAAAAATGTGAAGAAGGAGAAGTATTGTAAAGACATTTTTAGTTCAATTTTCTGTTTGAATTTCTCCCTTCTGGTTTCCAATCTGTCAGGCAAAGAAGTACCTAATTGACTGCAATTTCAGAATTGGAAAAAAAAGAAGAAAGAAAGAAAACAGAAACAATCCAAAGGCCAATAATAGAGTTGAAATGCTTTTCTTCTTTACCAAAAATTAGGTTTGCATCTAAAGACACCAGCTCCGAAGAATGCATGACTTCTGAGCACTGAGACAAGAGGAGCCAAGCTCCCTGCTGGTTCCCTGCTTCCTGTTATCAATGTGACATTCTGCTACAGCTTCACCTCCAAATAATGAGCTTGCTATCCCCATTCTAAATGCTTAGGTTTTTGTTTGTTTGTTTCCCTTAGTGGGCAAAAAGCCGTGACAAAGGGGTGCATTCTGAGCTGTTCTACATGGAAATTATCCAAATAAGCATAGCTATTTTGGGAGAAAAAAAAATGACCTTGAGCAAACATTGATATTCTGCATTTTGGTTCCAAATGTCAAAAACTTTCTAGCAATAATCGGGAGAAAAAGGATAAAGTTTTCACAAGTCCAGCATACTCTTAGGGTACACTATTATCAACAATCTGTCCAGTCCTATACAAGAAATGAAACACAACAGCTGAAATAAAGTGAATAAAAACGTACACGAGAGTATGTCTGGAACCTCAAAGTGCTAACAGTCAGCACAGAGTCTTCCATGTGTGCAGCTGCTTTCCAGAAAGAACAGCTCTCAGTTGAAGTCACCTATTATGTCTCCTCTGGTGATACAGCTCAGTGACAGAATGCTTGTCTAGCATGCACGAGGCCCCGGGTTTGAGCCTCAATGATACAAAGAAGGGGAAAGAAGAGGAGGGGAAGAAAGGGAAAAAGGATGGGGATCTATGGTCTCTACATCAAATGGAGTATGGAAACTACAAAATATCTTATATATCAATGTACAGAAGTGGTATTCATTCAAGGATAGAAGGGGACCATAACCCTGTATTCATTCCAATCTTAAGCCTTGGGATTGGCTAGAAGGGCAGGGAGTAGAAGGGTCCAGGGGCCCAACGAAATCTTAATTTCAGTGGTACCATAATCCAATGACAGGCCATTTGGCAGCATCCATGGCTTCAACATTCTTACATGGGTGTGGTGGACTCATGGTGTAGTGCCTTTCAGCTTCCTTCACAGCCATAGGAATGGAGAAAATCACCATGCCGAGCCCTGTTCAAGTTGATTTTGGTGCCCCTTTGGCTAGCTGCTTGACCCAGACAGTATCACTGGACTGGAACAAGAGAAACTGATGGTAGACTCAGAGATGGCTGAGTCTCTCAGACAGTCCAGAGAATAGCCTTTACAGAGGACTGGAGGGCCTGTAGTGACTTGAGAAGAGAAAGGTTAGGGAGTTCGGCCAACTGCTGGTCTCTGAGAATAGGAAACAGAAGGAGAGATCTTCCAAACATAATCCCAGAGCAGGTAAATCCCTCCCTAAATGGAATCTAGTAGGCCAAAAGAAGGAGGCCTATCCATCCTTCACTGGACTCTAATGAGAATTTTGTTAGACTTTTTTTTTTTAATGTCCTCTTTACTCCTTTTACTTGGCTAGAACTCTGAAATCTATATGCACAATGAAGATTTTAATCCATATCTACAGCTTTAGCTATTGATTGAGAGGTTTTGGCTATGAAATCCAGGCCATTGTTAAACCCCATTGCTGGGGGAAGCAAAATCAGGGTACCAGTTTCCTGAAGGATCCTTTTAGCTACTATTTGAGCAGCTTCAGTTGGATGGGGAACACTTCTATCCACCTGGAAAAGGTATCTATAAAAACTAGCAAGCAAGGACTTTTTTTTTTTAATCCTGCCACAGCAGGCTGGATCTTGGTGAAGTCAGTTTTCCCAGAGTTTGCTGGAATGTTGGTCTCTCATTTGGACCCCTTCCCAGATAAGGGCTCTTTGTTTTGGATTCACTTGAGCACAAACCCGGAATCTGGCTGAAACATCTCACACTAGGTTGTCCTGTCCATGTATAACATGCCTTGGTCCTTGGTCAGAGCAACTAAGGAAGTTTTGTGGACCCCTGATGAGTATTGTGAAAGTCTGTTACCAGGATCCTACTGTTGTTTCGAGAAGAATGATCTTTCCCTCTGGTGTCCTCTATTAACCTGTGGGTTTGAGCTGTCCATTTTTTTCTTTATCATGGAGTCTCTCAGTCAGCACCCAGTCATGGTATGTCATCAGAATATCAATAGGCTCCACTGGTCTTAGGGACATTTGTCAGGAAGCCAGGTCAACAGTGTGATAGTGTGGAAGACAGCAATTTGTAGGGGAAGCCAAATTAGCCTCAAGGAGGGACAATTTTTTTTTCTGTATTGTCTTTTTTCCCAGTAATGAGAAGCCCTCCTTTTCTATAGATCATACTGTGGCTATGTCCAGTACTAAAATCATATCAACTATTGGTGTATTTGGTGGAAGACTTTTCTTTTCTGCGTCTGAGAGCCTGAGTCAGATCACACAGTTTTGTTCTTTGGGCTGAGGTAACTGGCTTGGGCCCAAATCATCAGTTAAAGTAACTACTGCAGCTCCCACACACCAGGTTTCATCTCTCATCTCATGACCGTCATCTCATGGATGAGCACCTGTATCATCAGGCAAGAGGGAAGCCAAATTGCTGGTAGTGGGTGTCTCAAACTGGACTCAGGGTGGGCCAGGAGTGCTGGTACTGGGTCACACAGTCATTAGACACTCAGCGTTCTGGTGTTCCTCAGGGGAGGGTCTCGACCATATCCTGGCGTGCTATGACTATAAAATCTTGACCCAGAGTTAACACATTGGTTTTCTTTTATTAAACTAGCAGTGGCTCCCACTGTTCTAAGATAGGTGGACATCCTGTGGCTACAGGGTCCAATTGTTTGGAAAGGTGTGTCATGGAGTGATTCCATTGCACCAAAGTTTGGGTTAAAATCTTCTTGGTCTTTTGTTTAATTTTAGCCCAGATTAGGATCTTAGTGCTGGTGTATAGAGGCCTTGCTATTTCCACAAAATGGTACCCAGAGACAGCAATATCCAGCTGTGGCTAGGAACTCTGAAACTAGTCTCTTAGTCTTTGGGCAGCCCAACTGTATCTACTGATTGGAGGCAGGACTTTCAGCTAAGACATTTTCAGGCAGAGGCTAAGATACAAAAGTTTTGCTGGGTATCTATAAGTCCAACTGCATCTCATCATCAGAGAAGATGACAATGGCTTTTAGTTTACACAAAAGGTCTTATCCCAACTAGCTCTCTGTTGTTGAATACTCTTTGAGCCACTTATAAGCCAACCTAGTTATACCTTTAATTTTTTCAACTTAGCTTTTTTTCATATCTGAGGCCAACTGAGTGACAAAGGAAATCTTTAGCAGCTGTCTTTAATCTTCCTAAAAAGTACCTAGTGAAAAGTGTTTAAAATCTTCTTGGTCAGTGTTGGACCAAAGGGAAAATCTCCTCTGTCCAGGTGTGTTGCCTGGCATCTGTCCCCTACCCAGGCCAAGGGTGGTTTTCTACTTTTTTCAAGAAGAGTTTGGTTTGCAGACCACTGGTTGAAAAGGAGACAAAAATTATGAAAGTGAAGGGAGTGGACTTCCTCTTTGCTTTCAGATTCAACCCAGGGGATTGTTTTCCCCAGGACTCCTCAGAGCAGGCAAGGAGCCTAGGGAATGCTCATTTGGGACAATTTCTCCCTCCCTGTATACATTCCTCTTAGATGACAGGCAGCTCTAGATGAGAGGCTCAGCCCCTCCCCACCTCCACACAGGGACCAACCCCAGCCCTGAACAGGAGTCAAGCAACAAAACAAGCAAGCATTCCTGCACCCAGAGTGAGGCAGGTGGTGACCTGGCAGAGCCAAAGGGGTTTGAGCCCCAACAGGAGGGGCCACCGACTCACACCAGAGAAAGCCAGTGGTCAATAAAGAAAAGCAAAACTGACAGAAACAGATAGGAAGACACCCAGAGACACATGCAAAGAGAGACACACAGCAAAGACAACCAGGGTGGCTACCACACATTCATATACCTGAATAGACAGAGGGAAATCGGTGACATCTCACATGGGTCCTGGGCACTGGATCAGGTCCTCACCTCTCCTATGTGTCCAAACAGAAGATACCTTAACCAGACTTAAACTCCAGAGGTGGCAGACCAGGTGACTTTCTAATTTGTTTCCTTTTTGGGGTGGAGGTGCCAGACCCCTTAGAAGCCTTAGGCAGGCGTTAACCAAAGGACACCCTGGGAACCTGGAACATCTCATGTTGTGCACCCCCTAAGAGTCCTCTGACTACTGTACTCTTCCTCTATCTAAGCGTCTTTGAGACACCTAGGGTCTGGGGGTCTGGTCTCTGGGATCTCAATGGGATCTCTAGAAATGTGGGATATTCACCAGAGAAGACTGCTCAGACATGGGTTTAATGTTAGAAAGTCTTTGGTAGTCGGCTGGTGACTACACTGGGTATTCAGGATCTCAGTGTAACCCCAAAGCTTTCTCAGGGTGAGCTTTTAAACACAAAAACCATGTCCTAGATTGACAAACTTCAGTTAACAAGAACAGCGAATAGAAGTAAAAAAGCAAAGTTAGTACATTTAGAGGCTTCCCCAGAACTATGGGCTTTGATGGATTAGGGCTTTGTTTTAGTTTTTGCAGGTGGTACAGTCTACGCATTCAGTTTTACAGCCTGAATGGTACTTCCATCCTGGAGTCAGTTGTGCTAAGGTCCCAGGGACTACTAAGTTCTAGGGCCATTACAGCCAACCAAGTATAAACATTGGACATAATGGACCAGCCTGACTCCATTTAAAAATCCAAAACCACCTTGTAATAAGGTCAAAATTGGTTTGCTTCTGTTTGCTGTGAACTAAAATTCTTGTTTCTTGGAATTTAACTTCACAGTACTTTGAACTTTCCTGCTGTTCAACCGGGTCTTCACCCTGACTGGGCTTTGACGTAAACTCTTCCAAAACCACAAGATATTATGACAAATAACTGCTTAAACTGATATCTGTTTTTGTATTATCTTTGTCAAATTCCTAAGTTATCAAAATTCCTTCTGAAACCCTGCAGTTTGTTTCCTTAAAACAGAGGCCTGAAGAGTTAACCCAATGCTATTCTCTGAACCCCATCTTAGGGAGAGGCAGCCCCCAGAATGGCTTTGCTGTGAACAGAAAATAAAGCTTGCTTAATTTGATCAAAAATATTTGAGTCAATGATCTTTATTCTCCTTTACTGGGATTAGCAGGAAAGTCCACAGAAATTTCTTAGTGTGGTGGAAAACTAGGTCTGTATTTTTGTTTATTTGTTTGTTTGTCTTGTTTTGTTTTTAAACAGAGGCTCACTATGTAGCTCTGGCTATCCTGAACTCACTGTGTAGTCCCAACTGGCCTCAAACACACAGAGATCTGCCTTCCTCTACCTCTGAAGTGCTAGTATAAAAGATATGCACCACCACGTCTGCCTAGGTATGGTTTCTTAAATGCATTTAAGAGTTTTTGATGGGAAATGCTAACACAAGGGACCAAAGTATTGGCTGTTGTTCTATGCCTCTGTCTCTGTCTCTCTCTCTCTCTGTTGAGACATGGTTTCTCTGTGTAGCCCTGGCTGTTCTGGAACTCACTCTGTAGACCATGCTGTCCTCAAACTCATGGAGATTCATCTGTCTCTGCCTCCCAGTGCTGGGATTAAAGGGGTGTGGCACCACCAGCACTTTTTTTCCTTTTGTCTGTTGTTATTTCAAATCAGTATAGAAAGTAGTGCCATTAAATAAGATAGTATTGAAACAAACAGCTAAATTTTAGAATAAAATTAAGGTATGCTTTTACTTCATGGCAATAATAAATATAAAATATCAATAAAAGGCCTAAGGACTGGTGAGCTAGCTCAGTGGGTAAAGGTAGCTGACACCAAGCCCAGCAACCTGAGTTGGATCTCTGGAATTCACATGCTAGAAGAAACATACTAGTTGTCCTCTGACGACCATACATGCATTGTAAGGCACACACACACACACACACACACACACACACACACACACGTGTGCACACACACAAACACACACACACACATATGCATACACACACAGAGAGAGAGAGAATGTAAGAATAAAAACTTAAATCTTTTTTAAAAATTAGAATTCCAGATAAATATGAGCAGTTCTGCTAATACCTATGTGCATATTTTAATAGACAACAGATTGAGAAAGAAGCAATCATTTTTTAAAACAGTGGGTAAGTGTACTTACAAAAAGGAGCAATTAGTACAAAGGCACAGATTCTCGAATAGGTGTGGCAATCTCAAGTCAAAGAAACCCAGTATTTCAGTACTGGAGGGGTGTGTAACAAAGAGAGCAAAAGAGAATGAAATCTCAGAAGTAGAAAAGAACAAAGTCATGTGAACCATTCTATACCCTGTCAAGGACACTGGTTTTTAGTGTAAGTATTTAAGAGTGTTTCAAGCAAGGGTGACATTGCTGTGATTTACCATTTAGAAAGCCCATCGAGGAAGGTTAACAGGGGCCAAACGTGAATTGAGAGACAGCAGTACAGAGAAGAAAGATGTGGACCGTAACAGACAAGGCATGAAAGTCAGGACACAATACAATCCAGGTCTTAAACTTTGGCCTAATATTGATGATGGTGCCATTTACTTGACCAAGGGGAATCATTATTAAAGATGAGGGAGTGAGTGAAGTCCTGAGTGAATGTGTATCGTTGACATGGTCACAGCCATGTCAAGCGCTTGCCTTGAGTTCCTGCCTCTGCTTCCCTCAATGATGATCTGTAATTTGATTTATAAAATAAACCCTTCCCTTCAAAGTTGCTTTTGGCCATGATGTCTATCATAGCAACAAGAAGTAACTGGGAGAGCAAGTTAATCAATCAAGGAATGACTGTGTAAACTGTATTATCTCCCTGCAAGACAGAAGGAAAAGAGAGAAAAGTTATTCCTGTAAGCCTCCAGCCACCTTAGATTCCAAGGAAAAAGTCCTTGTAAAAATGAATACCCCAAGGTGAGGGCAATTAACTATAAGATTGAGACTTTACCCTAAAGCAGAGGCAATTGAATGAAAAGAGAAATAAAAAGGAAAGGGAAGGACATGATTGCTCCTAGGTGTGGTGGTGGAGAAAATTTATTACAGATGTGTGGGAGAGCAAGAGGCAGGGACATCTGGGAGAGTCCAGGGTGAACACCACCAAGCTTAGCTGAGCACTGTTGAGAGAGGAGGGGGGAGGTTGATGGGGTGAGGTGGAACCAGGTACAGCAGCCAAGAGGCCAAAGCTGCCAAAATGGTGGATAAAAATGTCTGGATTATACAGCGAAGATTCTCTGGGGAAAGGGCAGACCAGCCCCTGAGCTAGGAAACTCAGAGTAGAGGGTGGGATATGCCATCAATACCCTGTAATGGTGGGGACTGAGGGATGCAGCCAGGTCAGAGTTGATATGTTAAATAGCACCTCAGCCATTTGTTCTGGATTTGAAACTTAAAAGGAATCACCTCCTGAGAACTACTTTGTTTCTTCAAACAATAACGATTTCTTCAAACTAAAGCTACAGCAGTGATTAATCAGACCACATCTAGACCAAAAGTAATAATGTAGATTTTGTCTGTCTCTATTTAAATCTACATGTATTTGTTTGTTTGTTTTACTCTCCAATCACAGTTCTCCCTTCCTCCTCTCCTCCCTGTCTCCCCTCCTACCCCCATCCCACCTTCCACCTCCTTCTAAATACCATATCTACTCTGAAGATAAACTGTTGATAGGTAGCTAATTAGACATTAACAGGCTTAGAAGGTTATTAAGAGATAGTTAGCTAAACCTTACAAGATTTCTACCTAGCTGGAGGCCTTGGGAGGGGGAGTGTGGCATTTCATTGTCTCCCATAATAACAGTCAATCTTGTGGACAAGAAAATGCTACTCAGGAAAGGTTGTGTATTCCAGAGGCTTTGGAAATCATAGGAACATTTTGTAATGTTTTACAATTTTTCCAGCATCAGGATCATAAATATGTACTGTTTCCCAGGAGGAATTTATAAATAACCTGAGTAGTATTATTAACATTAGTGGGTCAAAGGCCAAAGGCATCTGATAAACATCAGTGTTAGTCCTTTTTATAGTGTGCCTACAAGCTTTGCAACCATTGTAGCTGCGATCCTATAGCTCTGGAATGCCAAGAGATATTCTAAATATTCTAGATACTTAAATATTCTAATATATCTAAATGTTCTATATATCCTGTTGTTACTTGCAAAATTAGTGTGCTTAACAGTAATGCAGGAGTCTTGAACTAGAAGCTACCCCCTAAAAAATCTATGCAAAAAGCTTGCAACCTTTCCCTATCAAAAGAATGAAGTCAAACTCTGCCAAGTCTGGAATTGTTATTAGAGTTTCAGGACTCTGGGACCTGGCAGACTTACAAGTAAATCTCAGCTATATACCTTCAATAGGCTAATTTTAGAGACAAAGTAATAGTGAAAAGCATATAAGGACATATATTTAATATGACATCATTGACCAGAGGAATAAAGAGGTCCATCTTTAGGGTCTTCACATGAGAGCAAGGTTTAAATAGAGGACCAGTGTCTTAGTTAGGGTTTCTGTTGCCATGAAGAAACACTATGACCATGGTAACTCTTGCAAAGAAAAAAATTTAATTGGGTGGCTGATACTTTCAGATGTTTAGTGGATTGCCATCATGGTGCAACATGGTTGTGTGCAGACAGATATGGTACTGGAGAAGTAACTGAGAATCTTTACATCTTGACTTATAGGCAATAGGAAGTGGTCTGAGACAGTGGATGTAGCTTGAACATATATGAGACCTCAAAGCCCTCCCCTACAGCGACAAATTTCCTCCAATAAAACCACTCCTACATCAATAAAACCACACCTCCTAATAGTGGCACTCCTTTGGGGGACCATTTTCTTTCAAACCACTACAACAAGGATATGGATAACTAAACAGCATTTAAAGAGGTCTAGTCCTATCAATCACTGTTGTCTCCACTGTTGTCTGTCCTGTAAGATGTCCGTCAAACTGTCAGAACAGTGTGAACTCTCTTTCTGGAAGACTGAAGACAAATCACTTCTTTGGCTGGCATTAGATTTCAGCCTATTCCTTCTCTCATCGTGGGATTCTTGGAAAATTCCAATTTCTTGGGCCACGTTGTCTGAATTGTCTGGCAACCAAAGAGAGGGACCTATTTCAGAGGATTTCTTAGGGGGGTGACATGTTTCCAGGATGTGGGGAAAGAATGACAAGAGACTTGAGAATGAATCATTGTTTCTTTCTGGTTCTGCAGAGTTATTGAAAGAAATCCATTCCCCCCTCTCTGTCTTTGCTTGAAGGGATTGTCACCATTCTAGAGATGGTGAGACCTGGGAGGATGGAGCCTACGCATGAGGTACATAAAGTCTCAGGTACTAACCAGTTCTAAAGCATCAGATAATATATACTTTGAGAGTTAAGAAAGAACATATGAATAAAGTTCCTAATTAGTTCAGGCTGTAAACATTCTGAATAACAATACCAAGTCTTAATGGTAATCTGAAGCAAACCCCACTCGTACCTGTTACACAGACACAGAAACACAGTCCAAGGACAAATACGAGTTTGGAAGGAGCTGAAGTAACAAGACTCTTGTCTTGTGCTTCGCCAGTGTTCTCACAAGCACTCAGAATTCTCGTCACACAGCTCTATCCCTGGGTCATGTCCTGACAGGGGTCAATTCAGTTCCTAGATCACTTCTACTCCAGGATGCAGCTTTGTCCTCATGGACAACTGTCTTCCTCTAGGGCAGCAGCTCTTCACCTGTGGGTCACTACCCCTTGGGGTATAAAATGATCCTTTCACAGGGTTCACCTAAGACCATCAGAAAACATGGATATTTACATTACAATTCACAACAGTAGCAAAATTAATTGTGAAATAGCAATGAAAATAATTTTATGACTGAGGATCATCACAACATGAGGAACTGTATTGAAGGGTCACAGAATTAGGAAGTTAAGAACCACTGGTCTAGAGGGTGGTGTATTCTGGGGGTTCTGCTGTTCTGAGACTCCAATATGGCTAAATAGGAAGAGTTAAGGACAATGACTTACCTGTTTCTTCAGCCAAACTACAAAAGATATAAAACAGAGGTAGTAATATCAGACTCTCATTCTACTTTTGGACCATGTGGGTCCAAGCAAACACTTTTGTGCTAAGACAGCTTCTAGGAGCCTGTTTCTATGATTCTCTCACCATACTCATATTAGTTAAAACTCCTAAATATAGCTCATTGGCACATCAAGGGTTAATTATCCAAGGTGCCAGTAGCCATTGTAAGCTAGGTTAAGGCTCATTTGACCTTAGCCTACATTTGGGGAAATTACTCATATTTTCAAGAAGCAAACTTCCCATCAATTCAGTGTGAAAGATGGATCAAGGATCTCTTCCCCTCACACTCACTCATACTCAGTTGTGCTCTCCAATCAGGTACACTGAGAGATGCAGCTTAGATTGTATACAACAAAACCCAATGACACCTAGCTATATTTTCCAAAGGCACAGACAACGCCAAAGGGTGACTCTCTAACCTCAAGGAGACTAGAGATGTACTTAGCCTTCCCTTCAAACTTTACTCCATGCAATTCCCAAGGTGTTTTTGAACTAGTTGAGAAGACTATTCAACCTGCCTTTAAGCTTTAAATAAATCTGGAGGGAGGGGGGTCCTATTTAGTTCCTTTTCTTTTATTTCTTCTTCTCTTCCTTTTTCTAAGTATACATTTTTTAAAATCTGTTTTTTCTTTCCAAAAGGGATAGTTTGCCAACAAGCTTTTGGAAGGGATCAAGGATTGGAGGGGACCTCTAAGCCTAATGTTTTTAAGGACTCTTAAATACTCAGCAGGGGGGCAGAAGGCACTGATAGACTGGAGTTGTAGGATTAATTAGCTCAGCCAATGGAATTTTTCCCTCTGGTGACCTGAATTCTATGCAGGAGGCTGCCCTTTAATTACCACCCTCTGATTTTCATCCAGAGAATCCCATTGATTTTCTAAGAGTTTAAATGTTAATTTAAGCTCTTAGAAACAATTATGTTTGGACGTTTTATCCACAGGCAGGTGGGGGTGGAAGGTGAGGTTCTTTCTCAATTAACACACACACACACACACACACACACACACACACACCATACAACCCCAAAACAACAAAGAAACCAATGTGGCTTTCTTGCAACAACAACAGCAGCAAAAATAAGATAGCTTTCCTGAACCAGATATAAAATAAAAATGGAAGTCTGTGGGTATCCTGGTTACCTGGAAACCTAGCCTATGGTTTGCTTCTGTTGCCTAATGTAATCAGCATGAAAGAGCAATGATAAAGGATGCCATTTATGTGAAGCCTCTTGACTCCTGTCCACTCTTCATCACCGATTATTTGGTTTCCTAGTCAGTGATCCAGACTTCTATAAGCTGTAATGCTTGTCTGTGCAGGGAACACAGCTTCCATTGGGCTTTTCACTAGAACATCTTTTTTAATCCATCCATATGTTGAAACCTCCCTGAGGAAAACTGTGCAAGAAGGAAAGGAGCTAGGGAGAAGTGCTCAAGGTACTCTGCAGTCCTTCCCTATAGCTCCAGGAAATCTACAGTTCCACGCATGTAGCTCATGGCCTGAGACTTCACAGGGAATTAATTGTTGGTCACACTACAAATTCAAATAAAATCAATCCAAGTTGACAATTGCCTGGGATTAACAGAGACAGATGCTCCAGACCTTTGCTCCAGCATCTTGAGGCTCCAGCCTCACACTGTGCACAAGGCCAAGCCACTCTTACTATTTTTAGTTCCTTATATTACTGGAACTAGAAATTGAATCTTAGGGTCTGTTGTTTTGGCGGCTGCTGCCACTTCAAATGGATGGCTTTTAGAAATGCCTTGAAGACCATGAAAGAGCTAGGTACTCAATTCCAAACTAGAAACCCTTTTTCTCAATTTAATATGTTACTCTTTGGAAGGAAATACTGCATTTTTTCATGGATTTTTAGGCTAAAATATCAATGGTTCTTAATGGTGGTTTTGTTTAAGCTTTACTAATGTGAATGAAAAGGAATAAAAAGGAAAAGGAACATGGATGGTCCTGGGTTTCAGCGCATATGATAAATGCATGACTGCTCCTAGGTATGGTGGCTGAGAGGGTTTATGGTAGAGATGTGGGAGAACATAATCGGGGCAGGAACATCTGAGAGAGTCCAGAATGGAGATGACCCTGAGTCATGAGAGGAGAAGGGGCAGCCAAAGGGAGAGAGGAGAGGGGAACCAGGTGAATTGTACAGGGAAGGGCAGCTGGGAGAAGGGCTTTATAAGTTTAGGGTAAGGGGCAGGGTAAGGCAGCCAGGAGGGCCCTGTAACAGTTAGGGACTGAAGGATGCTTGGAGAACCTGGAGGCTAGTGCCCACTCTGATATCTTAAATAGGCATCTCAGCCATTTGCCCCACGTGTGAAATCTAACATAATGAAAACAGGTTTAGCTGCTGTATCTTTAAAAACTAATTCCCCAAGGATCTTGTCTCATTGTAATTCATTTGTATTTGCAATAGTCATTAGCACCTCTGAAACTTCAATGACTATCAACTTTGAAAGTCTTTCCTATTTGTTAGCATCTTTGTCGAAATGATTTATGAAGGATTTATAACATTGAAAGAAGAGTTAATTCCTTGTGAACTTTACCCACTCAGCAAATCAGATTGAGAAGTTCTATACACACACACACACACACACACACACACACACACACACGTATATATGATGTTTTACTTATATATCTGTTCTTCAAATTGTCTAAAGTGTCACACAACTCCATGCTGCTTCCTGCAACCACCTGAGCTCTGTTCAGAGCCTCTACTCAAGTGAAACTGTCATTTTTGCCTACACAGAAAAGAATTTCAAGATGAGCCAATATGAAGCAGAATTGGAGATTTTTTTTTAAGAAGACATTTTTTCAACCCAGACTTATATATAGGGATCAACAGAAAGACAGGTAATCAGGGAAATGCTGACACACCCAGGAATATAGCTGCCAGATTCTCAAGAGATCCTTACTTGGATTAAGTGCCTTAGCAGTAGCTTCATACAAGATTCTGGAGGCTTCTGGAATCTTGTTGCTTGGAGGATTTTTAAGGGACATCCCTCCTCTTATCTCTTACTTTTTCAATAAGGGCAATTATAGGGTGATTCTGGAAGTCCCATGAACTGGACTGTAATCTGATAAGGTAAATCCAGGGGTAGTAAAGCTTACTGATGTGGTTAGGACATGCCTTTTCTTTTATATGGGTGTCCTTGTAACAGTCCTAGAAATTACAAATTTAGAAATGGGAAATGAAATAGGCTGTATTCAAGTCATGTATGGTCACATTACCTGGAGGGACTCTAGGGCATCCCATGATTCGATGTCTGTCTTAGTTACTGTTCTAATTGCTATGACAAAACACCATGACCAAGGCATATTACAAAAGAAAGCATTTAATTGGGGACTGGCTTACAGTTTCAGAGGGTTAGTCTATGATCATCAGGGCAGGGAGCATGGCAGCAGGCAGGCAGGTGTGGTACTGGAATGGGAGCTGAGAATGTACATCCTGATCCACAGAAAGTAGGCAGAGAAAGAAAGAGACAGAGAAACTGGGTCTGATATGAGTTTTTGAAACCTCAAACACACCTTCAATGACATACAGCCTTGTCTTAGTTAGGGTTTCTATTGCTGTGAAGAGACACTATGACCACAGCAACTCTCATAAAGAAAACATTTAATTGGAATGACTCACAGTGCCATAGGGTCAGCCCATTATCATCATGAAGGGGAGCATGGCAGCATACAGGCAGACAGAGTTGACTAAGACAATGATCAGTATCCTGAGCATAGGAAATCTCAAAGCCCACCCCCCACAGTGACACACTTCCTCCAATAAGACCATACCCACTCCAACAAAGCCACACTCCTAATAGAGCCACTCCCAATAAAATTATGAGGCCAAATCCATCCAAGCCACCACACACCTCCAACAAGAAAGCCAAACATCCTAATCCTTCCTAAGCAGACCACCAAATATATGAGCCCACAGGGGTCATTCAAACCACCAGTGTCCAGATTCTTTGCATATCAAACAACAAATTGGACAAGACCTAGAGTACTATCCACAGAATGAGAGTGAGCTTCAGAAAACATTTGGTACAATCGCCCTGAGTTCTTTGGAGATGGGGTCATTTTATGAGTATATGTGGATATGCCACTGCCCAGAGACTGGAATGAGATGGTGTTTTCCACTGATTGACAGATGGAATATTACGTAAGTCTAGATGATCTGAATGTGCATACTGCTAAGCATATGTATACTCCACCATGCATACACATGAGATTGTAAATAGATGTTTTCCCCTGGCAGGTAGCTTCAAGGACAGAGTTACCCTTTGAGACAAGCTAAATCTATTTCACCTGTGCCCAATACTGATTTAAGTCTCAACTAGGAAGTGAGGTTGATTTCTAAACTGTACATGGATGCACCACACACACACATACACACACACACACACACACACACACACACACACACACACACACTCAAAACATAAGCCTAGGTAAGATCTCCATAAAGAATCAGCCAAGTGGATTGCCAACCAGCACCACCAGCCACACTGTGCTGCTTATCCTGAGATAGGGTAGGGTTAGTGGTGCTTGCCCTTTCTGGAAACATGCACTGACAGAAGAGAAAGCTAAGGATACACCAACTAAGTTGTAGAGAATACGACCAAGTGTTGTATGATAGTTCTATTGCATTCTGACAATAAAGTTTGTTTTGAATAAGAGGGTGAAGCCAGCCACTAGCTGAACAAAATTAACCATAGATGCTTGGAGGATTAAGCAGATAGAAAGATAGGAAGTGGTAAGGTGGGGCTGAGAGGGGATCTTGGCCCTTTTGGATGGAGGAACAGAAGAGATATGAGGTCACTGCTGGCTTCTTCACCACTTCTCGGAATATCCAGGTTCTTACCCTGATATTTGACTCCTGATTTTGTATTGATAAAGAGTAACTAGATAAACATAATAAACACATCGACCAAGTGTGGAACATACTGTCTGAGGAGAGACAGACATAGCAGTGCAGGCATATGACATGGTAGGAGACATAAGGCACAGAACCCTGAAGCTGAGATTCTATACTAGTGCCCAGGATTGAATATCCTGAGAAAGCACCACCCCTACCACTCTTGGGTGATGGACAGCAGGCAAACTGGGAAAGTGCAATGCTGAACTGGCCTTGGTTTCCCCAAATGGATGAGGCCACCCAGTAACAGAGGTAAACAAAAGCAGATGGCGGTCTTCCATAACCAATTACTGCCTCAATCACAGCAAGCCACAAATAAGGAAAGAATGATGTCCAAACCACCAGAGATGGCATAATAATTGGCAGGCATGGAATGGGAGTGGAACTGCAGAATTCCAGGAGGAAACAGATTCCCAAGCTGAAATCCTTTCCAGCAGGAACAACATACTAACTTAAAGAGGATGAGTTACAGAGACTAGCGGATCTCTCCCAAGAGCTTCACAAGAGAGCCACGCTGAAGTGTCGCAGCGGCAGACCGTAGAGGATTTGTGAGGCTTGCTTTACCACAAAAATCAGGCTTGGCTATGTCAGTGCTATTGTAGTTCACTCACTGAAAATGACAGAAAGCCTCTTGTGCTTGAGCCAAGTCAGAAGGCCACTGTGAAATACGACTTAGAAGTCACTGGTGCAGTTCACCAGGGAACCCATGTAGGCGCCTGAGAACCATCGCAGCTGCAAAACTACACAGAGGCTCTGAGAGTCTGCACACACTAATTGACTGTTTAATCAAGGTGTATCCAAAAGTGAGATCATGTGGCCTGTTTCATTAAGAACCCAACATAAGGTGAGGCTTGGATGCAAAACTTATTTCTACCCAGGTGGCTGGAAAACAGGAGTCGTTATTTTGTGATGGCTATCACACAAAAACTTACTGTGGCTAAACTACTGATGGGAAGCCTGGACATTAGGTACGGCAATGACTCGCTAGGTAATCAAAATTGCTGAAAATCAGTTGCCAAGTGATTTCCAATTTTGCTGGTCAAAGGGTCATTGAAATTAGGCAGAAGGCAAGCGTAATTAACTGTTAGCTCTTCACCACCAAGCACATCACTGTCATTTACACATTAATTATATTGTATCCAAAAGACAGATGTACCTGAAGAGGTATAGAATGACATGTGATATTTCTGTTGCTTCAATGTCATTACACACGTAAGTTTATCACTAGAAAGATGCCAACATTCCTTTATCTTTTTCCCCTGAACATTTCCCTGACTTTTAGTAGTTGAAGAGCCCAGACTCTCATCCAGCCCTCTACTTTGGCAGCCATGACAGGCTGCAGAAAAGACCCAGCAAGATGTAGGCCCCTGACTCAGAAGGATGTAGGCCCCTGACTCAGCAAGATGTGTTCAGGCCCTCTCCCCCCACCACCACCTTGCCCAACCTTGCCCTAATTACTGGGAAGAAACTGCCAGATACCCTCCATGTGGTAAGGAACCAATCAGAAGTTAGCTGGTGGGCTTTGGATGTGCTTTACTAATAATGGTGGAATGCAGTGGGTAGCAATGGCACTTGGATGGCCTCCAGGCATCCCAACCTTTCTGCAGCTGCAGCTGCAGCTGACCAATCAACTCGGGACAGGTTCCCCTCTCCTGGAGTTGCACCAATCCTGAAACTGTTACTACGCAACTAACAGACCCCCAGACACCTCCCCACTTGCTCTACCCCCAATATATGTCCTGCCCCACTGCTGCTCGGCGTCCCTCTTACTCCACCCACTGTGTCGGACAGACCTGAGTTAACTCATAATTAAAGAGAATCCTCGCTTTTGCATCAGATCTGGTTTCTTGGTGGTTTGGGGGTCCAGACTCTGAGCACAACAGTAGTCGTCTGCTGAGAAATATGGCAGAATTATAGGAAAGACAGAATTGCAGGGATTTGCAACTGCTCCCCAGGGAATTAAGAAAGAGGTTCACCAAAAATCATTACCAAGGACAAACAAAAGACTTAAACAAACAAACAAACAGGGCATTAGGGTTTCTTTCTGCAAGTAATAAAAGCTTAGTTGCAGAATTCTCCTGTTTTCTCTGGGAAGAAAAAGAGCTAAAACAATCACATATTAAACAAAGTGCAAATGTGAGTCCCATGAATCAACGGCTTACAGTTTCCAAACCCTCACTTTATAAAAGCTCCCTTTCTTAAATTCACATCTCTGGAATGCCAGTGTCCTACTTTGCTTTTCTGTTGCTGTGATAAAACACTGGGGGGAAAATGCCACGTAGGGAAGAAGAAAAGGGTTTATTTGGCTTGCACATTACAGCTCTTTATTTAGGGAAGCCAAGGCAGGAAGTCAAAACAGAAGTTTGCCTGCTTACTCACTTGATCAATTACTTTTCTTTATATGGCCTGGACCCAGCTGTCCTGTGATGGTGCCACCCACATCAGTGGGAAGACACCTGCCTATATCAATTAGCAACCAATAAAATACCCATACAGACCTGCCCACAGGCAAATGAGTAGAGCCAATGCCTTAGCTGTGGCTCCCTCTTCCCTGGTGTGTCAAGTTGACAAGAAAGCTCAGCCATCACACCTGCATATGGAAGTAGACTTCCTTGTGTGAAGAAACTAACAAAATGAAGCTCTGAAATTTTTTTCAATAACTTAAAAAAAATTTCACTCTCTTTTATCTCTTTTTAGTACTGCAATAATAAAAACCTATAACCACCAACTCATTTTAAACTCTTGGTACAAGATTGGTTGACACTGTTGATTTGGGAGCTTCCATGAGACAAGGCACTGTGTCAGAATCATTTGGTACAGCAAGCCTGCTCACCTCATGGCCAGGTGTGAAAGAGAAGGGCAAGGAAAAGATGTGGTTACAGGGGGATGCAGACATTAAATCTTTATTTGGTCTGTGGGTTGGGAAATGTTGGGAAACACATTTCCCTTAGGGTACACACTATGAGACCCTTAGAAATCATTGATCAAAACTCACAATGTGGTTACTGTTTTCATTTGATATTAACTCTCATGGTAAGCAGTTCCATAATAGTAGCATAACAAGAATACTTACATTTGATACTCCTGTTCCTTCATACCATACCCATGCACATATGGGCAGAGTTAGATTCAACAGGTTATGAAAGAACAAGAGAGAAAGGAAGAAAGAAAGAGAGAGGAGGAAGGAAGGAAAGAAGAACAGGGAGGAGGGATGAAGGGAGGAAGAAAATAGTCATGAAGTTGAAAGAAGAGTGCATGAGGGAGGGAGCCTGGCAAGAATTGGAGGTAGGTAGTATGGATAGGTATGTTCAAGATACATGTTACACATGTATGAAACTGTCAAGGATGAAAATTTTAAAAAGAAACAATAGCAAACTGTGTAAGTTCTATGTCTTTTCACCTTCCATCCAGGACCAGAGTCTCTCTCCCCTAGAAAAGCCAAGTTACACATGCGGGAGGATGTTGGCAGTGCCTGTGGGAAGCCCGACACCAGTTTTCCAATCCCTCTATCTATGAGAGAGCATGGTTTCCCTCTGTGTGAGTTTCAACAGAAAGTAGGGAGGAGACTGGCTGGAGAATGGCAGCAGCGGCCGGTCTAGCCTGCAGCCTGTAACTGTAAATCCCCTAGGTCAAACGGGCTACACGGAAGTCATTTAGGCGGAAGGCGTGAGGCTGGGGCTGTGCAATGGGGACAACTGGCATTATATCCTGCCCTATAGAAGATGTGGTCAGGAATGGAAGAAATATAACATTTTTATATAGGATGTATCTGTCCTTTCCCCTAACCACCCCAACCCTAACATACTCCCCAAAATAAAACACCCAAGGACTAGCAGGAAGGGAGAGAAACAACAGGCTGGACTCCAGCCACCACAGTTCCTTCACAGCAGAAACCAGACCCGACAGTCCCCTCACTGATGCAGGGTGCTGTGCACCCAGGCTTCCTGCGAATAGACTTTTTTTTTTCCTCTACTGGATATGAGACTGAGATTTTTAAAGTATTCAATTAAACGAGTACAAGAATTTCATGACCCCAAATTCCACAAAGCAGTGAAAATTGCCCAAAATAATCTCCAAGTACAAAAAATATTTGTCGAAAGTTCATAGTTACAAAAAAAAGAAAAATACACATATATATACTTCATATTTGTATCACCAAATCTTGTTTAGTAAGAAATATTCTCAGTTGATAATTTCTCTACATCAAATAATTAGGATGATTTTTCTATGTGGGTCAAAATATTACAAGTGAACAAGCTAGTTAAAAAGTACCTAGAACTTAAAGATATCTCCACGGTCAACAATCAGGAGAAACAGATTTTAGCTCTTGCAAGAAAATAGTGAGCTTATAGGAGAATACAGCAGGCTCACAGTGTTGGTTCTCTGGGGAAATATTTAATATTTATCAAGTGTTCTTCCGGGTCAGGTATCAGATACATTCACGTCTAAGCTCACTTAATGAGAAAGTCAGACAAAACCAAAGCATAAGAGTAAGGAAGACTATGTACAGGGAGACGAATAGCACTCTGTAAATAAGAATAACAGGGAGGGTGGCCGCGGAAGTTGGCTTTTGAACAAAGTCACAGAGGAGAGGAAAGTGTGGAGCAATTTTGGCAGAACATGAACTGTGACCACTAAGGCGCAGATAATCACTGCAAGGCCCATGACTCCAGCACAAGGAAATGCTCCGATCATCACTGTTCCCCGCCCCACCCCCAGCCACCCACCCACCCATTCCTCCTCACTTCAGAGAGAACATCTACATAGCCAAGCCAGGATTATGTGTACTTCTGCCCTGGTTCCTGAAAGTGGACAGAGGGGGTGATGCCTTGCGATATTACTCTCTGGGAGTTCCCTAAAGGAGATGTGAATGCCTATCTCACTGCTGTTTGAGGAAAGTTTCGCTAAGGCTTTAGCTCACTGAGGAGCAATTCTTCCCTTGTGGGAGCAAATTGCTGACCCAACAATGCAGAGGGGAACAGCTCCAAGTCTCAGCTGTCTCCAAGTCAAAGAGAACCGTTTCTCTCGTGTTCTATTGCCAGTGTGCATTAGAGGAAGGCATGGATTGTCCCCAACTATCCTAGATTGCTTTCTGTTGCTGTGATAAAACAAAAACAACTTGGGGAGAAAAGAGGCTATGTGGCTTATACTTTCAGGTCACCATCTGTCACTAAGGAGAGGCAGGGCAGGAGCTGAAGCAGGAGCCATGGAGGAGTACAGTTTACAGGAGTGCTCTCTGACTTACTCAGCTAGGTTTCTTTCTTTCTTTATTCGTGTATTAATTAGTTTATTTATTAATTTACTTAGTAATGTACACAGCATTCTGCTTTCATGTATGCCTCACACCAGAAAAGGGCACCATTACAGATGGTTGTGAGCCTAGGAATTGAACTCAGGACCTCTGGAAGAGCAGTTAATGCTCTTAACCATCTCTCCAGCCCCTCAGCTAGGGGCTTTATACAGCCTAGGCCTTCCCATCTAGGGATGGCGCTGCCCACAGTGGGCTGGGCCTTCTCGTATCAATCACCAATCAAGAAGGTTCCTCACAGACATGGCTACAGATCAAGCTGATCTGGGCAATGACCCCAGTTGAGACTTCCTCAAATGACTCTGGGCCACGACAAGCTGACAGCTGAAACTAACTAGGACACCAAGGACCCTGTCAATTATGGGCTTCCTTGAAAGTATTTCACAGCAAGTCTCCTGATCTCTCTCTCTGTAGGCATTCCCTTCAGCTTCCCTTGCCTGCTTGTCTCTGGCAAGCAGACATTTTCTAATCAAGCCCAGTGGGTACTTTAGCCCTTAGGTCAGTGCTTCTCAAAAGGTGGTCTTCAAATGATACATGAGCACCCCCTGGGAACATAACAGAAACACAAAACCTCAGATTCCACATACAAATACACTAAATCAGGAAGTACAGGAGGAAAGTTTCCTCTTAATATGCCTCCCTGGTGACGCTGATAAAGGCTTCTATTTGAGGATGCTGTTGTCAATTGCACAGCTGTTCAGGATGCTATGCCACCTCAGCATGGTTCCAGACACCTGTAATTGCTATCATTCTGCCTCTTAGCAAACCCTAATCACCTGCCATGGATATCCCAGAGCCTCCTTGGGTGTAATTTCAGTTCAGGAACAGGGATAGCCCTGGCTTAAAAACCCTTAAAAACCTACCTCACCGATGTCTATATTAAACTATTAAACCATAAGAGAATACATGCTCACAAAAGCAAAGTTCACATAAGTACACAGGCTTGTAGGTACACAGACACATTGTATTTAGACAACCAAAGGAGCAAGGCAGCCCAAATCTTTAAGTGTGAGACAACAGAAAGAAATAGTCATTTCCTAGAAGGCACTCACAGCATAGACGGCTGTCCACTGTCATGACAGCTGGATTCTGAGCTCTGGGCTCTTGGGTTCAGAACTGACACACAGTACAATGAAAACCATAAGATGGCAAGATGACTAAAATTAAGGCTTTGCTGACATTTTTATAAATGCAGATTCATAACACTGGAAATGAACAAAGCTTCACATTGTTCTTTTATATATATATATACCAAAGCAAAATGAGACTCCTCAGTTTCCATGGATTTATGATTCTCGTGGGTCCTGAAAAAAATTCTAGTCTTCTTCCTCAATTAGATTTTACCTCATAATACTTAGTAATATGACTTATTTTCTTTTACTTTTCTCTGAATAGCTCCCCCATGTATTTTGGTAGGTAACTTTCTTTATTAATAACATTAAATTTTTTCTTATTATAAAAAGCATATGTTAATTCTAAAATGACAAATTAAACTCAAGTATTAGGTATTTTCTTAAATTTTATAATTCACTTTTAAAATTAGTAGAATTTATCAAAAGACTGGAGCTACTTTTACAGCTACATGAAAGAAGGCACTTCTGGGCTCTTTCTCTAATGCTAAATAGTACTGTCTATCAATCTGCTTAAAATATACTGAATACCAGTATTTAATGCCATTGTGTTTCAGTGAAAAAGGAAAACTTAAAAAAAAGATTTTTTTTTTAAATTAGAGATTCTGTATAGCTCTCTGAGAGGTCATCTTCCTACTCACCACTTCCTTCTACTGATGCAATTTTCTTTCCAGCTAAGAGAATATCATCTCACTCCCTATGGGAGCCATAAGTATACTCACTATTTTATACAACAAAGCCAAGACATAGGGTTTCCTATAGCTATGTGTTTTGTATTCAGATAAGGAAAATGTATACATGAGATCACATAATCTAGATAGGTCTAAACATGTTTTGCTATACACAGTATAGAATAATTTATTGGATCATGAAGGTACCACTACATTTCCAAGAAAGAAAGAAAAATTCCTTAAAGACTTTAAAGTCTTCAAATATTTGTATTAATTCTTTGAGAAATTCTTGCCATGTTTTTTAATCATATTCAAGCCCAACTTCTCTCCTTAACTCCTTCTAGACAGACTCACCCTCTGCCCCCCACAACTTTGTGGGGGTTTTTTCCAATTTAATCTAGTAACCCATCAACCCCAGTTTGTTCTGTCCATATATTTCTTGGTTTGAGGCCACCCACTGGAGTGTGGTCAACCTACTAGGGACCACATCCTTAAGAAAACTGACTCTCCCCACCCCAGAAGCTATCAACTGTAGCTCCTCAGTTAGGGTGGGGCTTCATTTATTTTTGACAAGTACAGAATTTTTGCTGCAGAGAATATAATGAAGAAACACCTATGTTAGATACAGGATAGTTGGGGGTGAGGGGGGTTGCTAAGGCCACCTATGCACAGAAGTGTCAGCCAGCTACAGAGATTTCTATGAAGTAATCTCAGGGGCACAAATGACCTTTAGTGAGCAGCATGGCTTTGGGTGGAAAATACAATCTGGAAAGGGGAGTTGCTCTTAAGTGACAACTTAGCAAACAGGGAGCTAGGGCTTTTACAGAAAATAATGGGTGCTTCATTCCTGCTATCAGCCATGGGGTGTGACCCACACCCCCCTCTCTGCCTCCCCCCCTTTTGACACTCTGGTGAAATGTCTTTGTGCATGGATGAGCCTTGTGATGGGATGCCACCCCCATGGCTATGCTACATAAGACTAGCTCAGCCAACAGAAGAGAAATAATGGCTGGTGGCATTTCAAACCTAGTTAATATAGGTTTTCTTATAAAATAAGAAAATGCTTTGTGATTCATTCATTTGAAAATTAGTCAATGAATTCCTTTTGCTACTATTATTGCTTAAATCAATCCTTAAGTATTTATTTTATAGAACAGGCTAGACAGACAATGTGCCTGATTCCATTCAGTAATCTGAGCCTAGTCTTCTCGTCTGTGATAATGGATCATTTTGAGCAACTAAGTTGTGATAACTTGTTTTACATAGTGGAAAGCTCATAAACGGGGTCAATAAATATACTCTCAACAGCTGGGACCTTTTTTCACTTGAAACAATCAACATTTAGGAACATCCTCTCTGGTTTGTGATGATTGCAGTTCCCCAATCTAAGAGGCATGGTACTTCTGCCTAGGTTTGTTCCTTCCTTTCTCTCTCTCTCTTTCTTTCTTTCTTTCTTTCTTTCTTTCTTTCTTTCTTCTGTCTTTCTTCCTTCCTTTCTTTCCTTTTTGACTTTCAAGAAAAACAAAAACAAACAAAAAACTCCATAGTTTCAACTTAATTCCTAGAGATTCTTGTCCATCCTTTCAGACTAATGGCTAGCCACTCCTGGAAGACAATTAAAGGTACTCAGTAAATACAACTCTAGGCACATAGCAGCTTTGTGATCAAAAATCAAGAACTAGGAAAAGTGTATTAGTTTCATGGATAATAGGGGAAAAAATAGTGTGGAAGGACATCTGAGCACCAGGGACAATGGGGTACATTATAAAAAGTGTGTAGGTGATAGACCTCCTTTAGTATACAAGATATGAGCAAGAATTTTTTTTTGCACGTGATAAATTCGGCTGTCAAGTTATCTGAGAAAAGCATGCTCCAGAAGAGAGCAGTGAGAGAAGAGGCTCTGGGACCAACATGATCCCACCTCTCCTCACTGAGCATCAAAGAGACTCTGATAGTAGTAGCCCCAAGTTCCCAAATTTCCTGTGATCACTCTAGAACAAAATAATTAGCCATTCCTTTTGTTAAGTAGCACCTCCTTTTAAAAGAAACCTAAGAAGTATTTATGCCCTAAAAGCTTGGCAGCAATTTGAAAAAACAAAATAACAACCAAAAACCAAAAACAAGTAAACAAACAAAAACCCCACATAAATTGAGGGAAGAAATGGCTCGATTTAATTAATTTCATTATTTTTGTTTTCTCCCCCCCCCCACACACACACACCATCCACTTCTTCTCTGTCTCTGTTCAGAAAGGCGCAGGCCCCATGAGTGTCAATAAAGCAGGGCACATAAAGTTGAGGTAGGATTTAAGCTTCTCTCTTTGTATTAAGGCTGGGTGAGGCAACCCAGTGTGGGGAATAGGTTCCCAAAAGCCCTGATCCCAATGCTAGGAGTCCCACAAATAGACCAAGCTACACAACTGTCTCACATATGTAGGGGGCCTAGGTTTGTCCCATGTAGGCTCCGTAGCTATCAGTCCAGAGCCTGTGATTACCTATGAACCCAGGTTAGTTGTTTCTGTGGGTTCTCTTGACATGACCTTGGCCCTCCTAGCTCATACATTAATTTAATATAGCACAATATAACGTTGACCAATCATGTTAGACCTTGGCTCAGTCTCTGGAAGATGACTGGGCATCCCTAAGTGTGTACCAGAGGGATGCCAGTACAGCTGAGGCCCTCTGATAGCACAACGGGAAGCCTCTGTCCTCTCCCAGATCAAGCTCCTCCATCCTTCCCAATAGCTCCCCTGGCTTTTATTTTCCCCCAAAAGGAAACAGTCTTACTAAAGCTCAAATAGAAGGTACACATAGAAATTGCAGAGTGAAGGGTCTCATCACTGAGATAAGTAGTAGTAGCTTAGGAGCCTACATCCTGACCAAGGACTCATTTCCTTCTCTGTAGGTTCTTCAAAGGGTTTAATCCCTTTGGAATGTTCTGGACACTTAGCAGATCAAACATAGATTACCCAGATGAAATATTCTATCACTTTACATTGCTATCTATGGAAAGCCAGTGGTCTCTTCTGCTAGAATTTACTGTGATCTATTATTTAAAGGCTTTACGATTCTAAAAAAAAAAAAAAATTCCAGTTTAAATCATTATACATTGTTTTTTGTTTTTTCTTTTTGTTTTTTGTTTTTTTTTTTTTTTTTTAAGAGAAAGCCCTTTAGTCAATTATGCCACCTTTCAGAGACTGAGAAGAAGCAGCACCCTTTTATTTCAGTGTTCATGTTATTCTATCATTTTCTTTCTGAGAATTAAATACGCAGTGGCTTCAGAGGAGGAAGGACTGGGAAGCACCACCCTGTCATGAGGACAAACCCCTTCATTTCTCCAAATCTCAAGTCACCTCTGACAGCTCCTGTGACACGGTAGTAGAAGGAGACTGCTGCTATAGCCCATTACGAATGTCACACACTGTGAGACAGAGCTGCCAGCAGCCTGGCCTTCTCTCCTTCCAAGTGAGAATTAAATCAAATTGAACTTGCTTTCTGTAAGATAAAATAATACAGTAGGTCTCTGTTCCTCCTCCATTATTTTGAAAGGTCATGATTCCGTGTAAAGTATAATGAGAGGGAAATTACTTAAATTAAACCTCTGTTATCTACACTGTTGACTAATTACAAAATTAGCGACCCCCTCTCCACCGCCTGCACTGCCAGCACCCTACAGTCCTTATGGTGATAGAGCTCCATCTAGCGGTAACATCCTCAGGTGCATTCAAAAGCCGGTAAGGAGAACCTTAAAAGGAGACTGTAGAATCAAATCAAATCAACAACAAACACAAGTGTGTACTCAGTAGCATTCATCTAGCTTTCTTCCCAACTCTAGATAAAGCTTTCAAAAACATGAAGTGCTCTAGTTTTTGAGGAAATTATTTTCATTGTCAGAGGAAGGAAGAGTGTTCTTTACTTGGATGGAAAACCAGTACCTTATATGGGGCTATTTAGCACCAAGGGCTTTCTCCTTAGGCTAATTCCTCCAGCACCCCTGCACAGTAGTTATTATATTGTCCTATGACCTTCATCATGAAAGTTATGGATGGCCATCGCCACTGTATGTGACTGAATGGAATTTACTGGAGAAATTTTCTCCTAAGATCTGTGCCCAACAAACTACCCCCAGTAACCCTTTATTCTCCTTTTACAAAGAAACAAAAGCGTATAATCAAATGGTCAACACAACACCTCTTCCAATTGAAGGAGAAGAATGTCCACAAGGATGGCATCAGTACGTGAGATCCCTTTATTCTCTGCTTATTATTCCATATGGAGCACTCTCCCCTAAATCACAGCACAGTGTCCTCAGAGAACCCAATGGGTCAGTGAGAGAGGAGGAACTCTTAACTACAGGAGTACATTTAGGAACTGATGTTATTTGAGCACCCACCATGTCTAATTTAACCAACGTTCATTATCTATTTATGCAATTATCTATTTATGCTCAGGAACCTGATACAGGAAAAACAGCAAAGAGAATGCCATTTTAATGAGCCATATTCACATTTTCCCATATACAATATAAGTGTGAAGACTGTGACTTGGGTCTTTTCATTTTGAAAAGAAAATAGTAGCCACATATGGTGATATGAACCTGTAACCTCAATACTTAGGGAGGTTGAGCTAGGAGGATATCCATGAGTTCCAAGCCAGACTGAGCTACCAAGCAAACCCTTTCTCAGCAAAAGAAAGAAAACAGTTTAAAACAGCATTTTTAGACCACAAATCATGTTAACTGTGCCATTCCCATGCTCTGTGACAAGTTATGAGTGTGTCAACAGGAAAGTGCCACATCAAGATGTATCTTCTGGGGAAACAAAGAAACGGGAAACAGAGCAGGCAGAAGAGGTGAGACTGGACCCTGAACAGAGCTCAGGGGCTGGGGTACACATTGCAGCAAAGAACAGCAACACAGTGCTTGGGGGCTCTTTTACCATCTTTCTCTGGTGACATTACAAAGAGACACATGACAAGCATTTCATAATTGACATTAGATGACTGAAAATAATTTTGACATTAGCGATAATCATCTTTTTTTCAGCTTTAAGCATTTTTAAGGAATATTCCATGGCATGTGGGAAGCAACGAGTTGGAATTAATACTTCACACGTCATCTCCTAAACCCTCTCTGCAGACCGGGGATGTTTTTAGTGGTATTGCATTGCCAGCTTTTGAAAAAACAATCTCTAGTTTTAGCCACTTTATATAAGGAGACTCATCACCATTCTGTTATCTAAAGTATTTTCATATATTTTAGGATTCAGGAAAAGAAGATATGTGAACTAAAAATATATACATAATAAGCATATTCATTAGGCCCGATTATTTTAGAGCTTAAAAGAAATCCCACAGCAAGAACATTGAACCTTATAATTTCTATAAAAAATATTTTATTTTGGATTGTTGTGTAAGTAAAGGTGGTTCCTGATCTTGCAGCTGGGCCTTCAGCAGAACAAGGAGGTCTGTAATGGAGAAGGTGCTATTGACGCCAGGAACACTTTAAAGGCATCCACTGCCTTGGAAATGAAAACTGAAGCCCCTGGGCTAGGTGAGCGGCAGAGCCATCTCTTCAGGCCACAGTCTGATGGGGCCTGGAAGCAGCATGTTCCTTGACCATCTTCCTCACAAGTTCATTTTGTTAAGTAGCATGGATAATTTTTATTTGAAATTACTAATATTTTAATCTTTTCAGTTTAAGGCAGATTAAATGATGGGATAAATAAATAGATATCCTGTCTATTCAGGGTTAGCCTTATCTAGTGTCTAGTTTGGGGAATCTCCCTAAGATAATTAGGTGCTTTTTGCCTATTGTTTAGTTTTTCAGATTTTGCTCTCTCAAAACCTACTTTCCCTGAGATAGCCACTGTCTCTGTAAACAGAACTTACTTTGCCATCCTCAACTTAGCAGGAGGAAGACCTTTGACCTTTATAGCATCCTCTGACTACTGATCCTTGCTACAGAGTGGCCAGACTGATTGATCCCTGAAGTACAAAGGCCCATGTCTGTCTCTTTGAAGGGGATGTGAGAATACCGCACTCTAGGACTGTGGTCCTATTCATTAGCCCCAAGGCTTTGGAAGACAGTGGTAACTCCAGTAAAAGTCTGTGTTCAAATTCAAGCCTGCATTACAGTTGGCAACACAATGACACTTTCCTGGAGCCAATGAGAATTGTTGCCTATCACCCCAAATCCTAATCGAGCAGGAGACTGCCACAGGGCTGTCTGACAGCTCTTCCTGTCCATGTCGTTGGTCACCACTCATTGTTGCCTTGTTAGTCACACATGTATATTTAGACAATTCAAGTTTTACATCCCTTGTTCTCCCTAATCCCCGGAAATCCTCTGCCCCTGCTTCCCATCCTCATAGCAAACATAAAATATGATAACGATTATTCCACTTAACTGGGTTAGACTTGAAAGTATGTTTGGACATCTTATGCATGGCTTATTGAAAACCTTAGTAATTGCTGTACAATGATGGGAGATGTCATTCTGTATATATTTCTCATACTGGTTAATGAATAAAGCACTGTTGGCCAATAGGAAAGCTAGAAAGGCGGGACTAGGAGACAAGGAGGAAAGAGGAGGAAGGAGGGTCAGCATGGAGAGACCAGACGCCTGCCCCACTCCCCGGGAGGTGAAACCACACGGAAATACATAGAAATGGGTTAATAATTAAGACAGAGCTAGCTGATAAGAAACAAGAAACAGGCCAACAGAATTATATCAAATACAGAGTCTCTGTGTGTTATTTGGGGCTGGTACGGTGGCGGGACAAGACCGGGAGGTGGGTGGAAAAATCATACTCCTTACAGTACAATGTGGACTTATTGAAGGGATTCTGGCCAGCCCGAGAATGAGCATGGTGAATATGGCTCTGGCAGGCTTTGCCCTTCCCCGTTCCCTCTGCCTTGCATTAGATTACATCCCTAATGCTAGCCACCAAGGTCTATTCCCTTGTTTGGTCACTTCCTCCTACTAGGGCTGAGTACCAAGATCCAGCTATCAAGGCTTTGAAACCCAGCAATCAGAAGTCTTGTTTGGCTCACCTAATTAACAGTCCAATTAAAATTAAACACCTCATCCCAACATGGGACTTCCCCTTGTACCTTTATAAACCACCATTTTGCTCTAGGTGATATTTGTCTCCTCTCTATCCAGTGGCAGTCCTTTGTCCTCCTGGACAAATACCCTATCCCCTCTTTCTTGTTCCCTTCCTCTCCACCCTCATCCTTCATCTCCTGTCTTTGTCCCTTATCCCTGGCCTCTGTCCCTCTGGGGCAAATAAATCTTGATAGGGGATGTCCTTCTATATATGTGTTTCTCTTATTTGGTTGGTGAACAAAACACTGATTGTCCCGTAGCCAAGCAGGAGGTATAGGTGGGGCTACCAAATGAAGAGAATTCTGGGGAGAGGAGACAGAGAAGAGCTGCCAGGGAGACGCCATGTAACTGCTGGGAAGGTAGGACTGGTAGGGCATTTCTCCAGTAAGCCAAGACCATGTGGAAATACTTAGATTAACAGAAATGGGTTAATAATTAAAAGAGAGCTAGCCAATAAGAAGCCTGAGCCATTGACCAAACAGTTTATGGTGTGTTTATTTGGGTTCACACAGCTATAAGACAGGACCAGACAGAACAGAAGCTCTGTCTACAAGATCTCCTTTGTGCTAAGAACTCGGTCTTGGGGGGTCTTGAGCTGATAATTTCCCTTTCATTTATAATAAATAGGACGAAAATTACCACCTTCCAAGTTTGGATAAAACATACAAGGGATATATCCTTTTATGAGAAACTGGAGTGTGATTCTAGGGACTTCAGTTTTCAGTCTTCAGTTTGCATCCTTAATGAATAAGCAGGGGTTAGAGATATGGATCCATGGTTAAGATCACCTGTTGTTCTTGGGGAGGACCCAGATTCAGTTCCCAGCACCCACACAATACATCACAGCTGTCTGTAACTCTAGTTCCAGGGCATGTGATGCCTTCCTCTGATATCTGAGGGCATAAGGCATACAGGTGGTGCAAAGACATACATGTAGGCAAAACACCTATGCATACAAAATCAATAAATCTACAAGAAAAATTGAATAGGCATAAGCAATTCCTAATTGTAATGGTTTTGCTTATTAACACAGATTAGTTAAAAAAATTTCTAGATGGTCTCTCCCAAGTATGCCAGGGGTACAGGAAGCATCGATAGCACCAATAGCTAAGGGGTAGTGGACCTGCCTTTGTACTTTGAAGATTTCTTAAGTATTAACCACACTGCAACTGTGGTTGTCAAATAGACTACTGGAGTTTCAGTCTAACCCACAAGTGTTGCCAACTTAAGCAATGTTCATTCATTGAGCAGACTTCATGAAGCCCCTTTGCTCTTGCCTGCCATTCTCCTTAGGAAGCCCTTCCCTTCCTGTCTTCATCTGCTTATTTTTAACTACATATTTCTTCCCAAACACATCTCCTGCTGAGTCCCTCTGCTCCAAACTTGATACATATCTCACTCCTCAAAACTCTTTGAGCATTTGCATAGCTCTTTTATTCTGCTTTACCTTGTGACAGGCTTTGGAGCCTGTCCCAGAACTTACTCTGTAGACCAGGCTAGCCTCAAACTCACAGAGATCAGCCTGGCTCTGCCTCCCAAGTGCTGGGATTAAAGACATGGGTCACCACCACCTGGCTAACGTTTGTCTTCTTGCACAGGCTCATAAGCTGTTTGTAGGGATGATATCATATCCTATTCTCATGTGTGCCCATTCAATACTCATAGACTTGAGTTTAAAATAATAAGGGGGGCCCCCACAACTAGAAGTAGGTTTAGTAACAGCAACATATACAGGAAAGTAATAGTAATTGAAATACAAAGCAAAAATAGCAGATAGAAGCAGCCAGCACTGCCATCTGCACCCCAAAGAATTCTCTTTCTGCTTTGGGTCCTTCCCCCCGGAAAGCTCGACCTTAAGTCGTGACAAAGAAAAGAATTTCCAAGCTGACCAGAGGACACCAAATCTATTTTCTTTAGATCTAGATTCAGAATTTAGTCTCTAATTCTATAGTTAACTACTTTTTAACCTTTTATTTTGTGTTTTTCACATCCTGCAGCTTGATCCTGTTCATTTCTCCATCCCTTAATAGCTGCCCTCTGCCCTTACAACACCCCCCATATAATACTTTTTTAAAGATTTATTTATTATGTATATAGTATTCTTTCTGCATGCCAGAAGAGGGAACCAGATCTTATTACAGATGGTTGTGAATCACCGTGTGGTTTCTGAGTATCGAACTCAGGACCTCTGGAAGATCTGCCAGTGTTCTTAACCTCTGAGCCACCTCTCCAGCCCTATAGAATAAATTTTAAGAGAGAAAAATAAATAAATAAATCTTCATCATTGAAGGTGTAGTACGTATGGCACAGTGAGTGCTGCAGTAAATCTTTTTATCGGTTTATCTTTACTTGCAAGTGTTCATTGCAAAGAGTCATTGGCCTGGTTCGAGGCCTCTGGATTTTGCTACACTATCGATGCTGGGCCCTCACTGGCCTGGGACTTCTGTTGGATATCCTATTGTTACCCTGTGTCGTGGAGATCCTGCAGCTTTGGGTCTGCAGGACTGGCCCCTTCACATGCTCCAGAAGTTCTTAGATGGGGTGGATGTTGGGATGGACCAACTCAAAATTCTGGTTCTGGGTTTGGGTGGTTGCTGGGTTGGTCAGCCCACCAGTTCTCCCCCACCTTCACTACCAGGGTTGCCCCTGGCTAGTTTATCCCATGCAGCAATGAGCAAAGGGCAGGCTGGTTCTCCTGCTTTCATGCTAACCGGGCCAGCTCTCCACACCTCGAACGTCACTGTGTTGCCCAGGTGAGGTGCACGGCCCACTTTCCCAAGTGCTGCATTTGGTAAAGGAGAGTCAGCTCCCTCGCCAGACAGAGGTGGGAGGAGGGGGGGGGGAGACATCTTTCCCTTATTTCCATCACTGCACTACAGATGAGGGAGGTGGTACCACACATACCCCTCTCACCCCCGTCAGGGCTGGCTCACCCACACCGCTTGTCTACAGGGTCAACTCTACTGTGCTACCCAGGTTAGGCACAGGGCCTTTCCCCCAAGAATTCGGCAGCTAGTGAGGGGTTAGGTCAGGTTCCCCGCCTGCTGCAGAGTGTGAGAGGGGAGGGGAGGAAGGCGTCTTTCCCTCCCCCACCCATGCCACAGCATGGTGACCATGAAGAGCACGACCTGTTCTCCCTTTCTCACACCCATACCCCATGCCGCTACGAACAAAGTCAGTTCTGTTGTGCGCCCAGGTGAGGTGTAGGACCCTCTCTCTTGGGTGCTTCAGCTGGAGAAAGACAGGACCGGTCCTCCCTAATGTTGCAGCCAGTGAGAGGCGGGGCCAATCTGGACAGTCCTATCCTCTGGACCTTTGGTGGTATCAGGAACCACAGGCATCAATAGAGACTGTGGTGGCATCAGAGCCATGAACCCAGACATGGGCCCCAGCAGCAGCCCAGGCCCAGACATCACCATGGTCAGGGGTGGCAATCAAGCCACCCACTTCTGTCCACTCCTTACTGCTTCCACCTCTTAAGATATGCCTGTTCATGGGACATGAACCATTCTGTCGCTCTCCCATACCACACCATACATTTGCTCACCATAATAGTGTCCATTTGCCTGGTACTGCAAGGTGCTAGATGGACATGTTTTCTCCTCAGAGCCGGGCAGGACCACCCCAGGCCTGCATGTGCATCTCCTTGTCCTGTTCAATCCATCATGGATCTGGATGGATCCATCACGTTTCCTCATCACAAAGAGATCATAACAGAGCCCAACCTCTCTGAGCTTCTGGGCAAGCTCCTGGTTGGTGCACAGGTGTTGCTGGAGTCCTCTGATGGGCAGGGTCTACAAAGACCGGGCTGTGTTTGGTTGAGTTCTGCCACCCAGACTCATGGTGTAGGTCAGAGCTGTTACTGAAGTCCATTAGCAGGCCTGGGCTAACAGAAAGCAATAGTTAACTCTTACTGACTTCATTTTGGCTAGATTTGGCCAAGATGAGGACCTGAAAGAATCTCTCTTATAAAAAACTCAGTGACTCAACAATTCTGAATAAGAGGGCAGATAAGAAGCCACATCTGTCATACCACGTGAAAGTGAAGTATCAAGATTACGAAACAATAATAATGTCTATCCCTACAAAAGAAATCATGACAAGGGAAGAAACCTGGGTAAAATCTCTACAAAGAAGGAGTTAATTTGAAATGAGAAAGTTGGATGTCCTTGAGAATATGGGGGAGGGTTGTTTAGCCTCAGTGGATTGTAGGGCCAATTTGTTGGGCCAGAAAAATGAATGGCTGTCAAAGGTCTGTTCCTAGCGTCTGAGTTCTTGATTTGAGAATTTGAATTCTACTTTAAGATGTGCTGAAAACTCATAGAATTTGCTTCCTGTGCTCTAAGAACTCATAGCCAAGGGATACAGGAAGTTCATTTTAAACATGAGCACCCATTTTGTGTAATGTAGTTTTTTAGTAGTGGGATGTCAAGGAGATCAACATCATTCATAGGTTAGAGACTAACTGAGACTTGAGTGATGGGCAAGAAAGTTTCTAACCAATAAAATCAGTAGGAGAAAAGAACCAGATTTAAAAAAAAAAAAAAAAAAAAAAAAAAAAAAAAAGTATTGCAGCAGCAGCAGCAGGTAACCTGACAGCTGTTTGCTTTGTTTTTTGGCAATCACAATTCAACTTCCTTTGAGAATCCATTCCTCTTTGCTCTTCACATGCTACAGCTTAGAGATCCTGAGAAAGACACTAAACTCCTGGATTAACAGCAAACCAGTTCCTTATAGCAAGAGGTATGTCACAGAATGCATACTTCCTTGTTCCAGTGCAAAATCCCACTTCTCCAAAACACAACAACAATAGAACCTAGTAAAGCATGGTGTGTTACAAGAACCAAATAGTTTACAATGATCAGTGGTCTGCGAAAGAAGACCTGTCTATGGAGTATGCAATCAGTCAGCTAAATGCTTTCAGGAACTGCATATACCAAGACAACAATAACCATAAAAAGGGAAAAGCCAGATCTCTATCCAGTACTACATAATCATACCTTAGAAAAAAATCACATGCACTTTGCTGAGAAGTTTTACCCTAGACAGCAGTTTCCAAACTTTAAATCTGAGAAAGCCAGCACTCTGTCAAGGAAGCATCCATTTCAGAAATAAGCAGTCCTTCACTGAAGTAGACCATACAGTGTCTTCTGCCTGCTGTAAATCATTTATTCATGTGTCAGGTCACTTTCAAGCTATCTCATCTACAAGGTAAGTGTGCATCACTGGAATCAAAGCATCCTTTGCTTTATTTCCTATGTCTGATGAAATAGCAAAGGGTAGCACTTGCATCTAAAAGAAGTACCTTGAGAATAAATAATACAATTTCTTGTTGGCAATGTGGGCAACAAGTTGACAGAGCTCATTACCTTTAGGAGATGAAGCACTCAAATGAAGTTTTTTCAAAGTCTTGGACAAATTCATGAATGAGAAATGTCTCAGCCAAGGATGTCATAAAATAAGAAGAAATAAAAATTCTAAGGCTGGGTGGCTTAAATGGCTGAAATGTAGCTCTCCATTCTTGACATTGGAAGTCTGAGACCAAAATGCCAGCATGGTTAGGTCCTGGCAACAGTCCACTTCCTGGCTTACAGTTGTCTGATATCTTTTGTGCACTTATGTGAGAGTATACCCCTCACTCTTCCCCAGACAGGCAGACAAAGCATATGTACAGATTTTTACAAACTGTCTTACAACTCTTCTGGTCCTGTGCATAAGCACTGTCTCAGTCACTGTTCTATAGCTACAAAGAAACACTATGACCAAGGTAACTCTTATAAAAGAGAGTATTTAACTGAGTGTTTGCTTACAATTTCAGAGGTCAGACCATTATTATCATGGAGGGGAGGATTGTGGCAAGACTGGCACTGGACAGTAGCTGAGAGCTACATCCTGCTCTGCCAGCGGGGGTGGGGGGGACTGGGCCTGGCAATGGGCTTTTGAAGTTTCAAAGCCCACCCCCAGTGACACACTTTCTCCAACAAGGCTGCACCTCCTAACCTTCTAGTTCTTCTAATCCTTTTCAAATAGTGCCACTCACTGATGCCTAACCATTCAAATATATGAGCCTATGGAGACCATTCTCCTTCAAACCACCACAAGCACCTACTAACTAGCTGCATTTCAATTCAATCTATTGCTCTGTCTGCCATCATATGTGTCTTTTTTGAAGGATGAAAGGCAGAGTCTCAAATGAATATCATAAAACAGACAGATGTGGCCAAATTCCTCCTGAAGTTTTCAGAATATACACTGTACCCAAGATGTTCAGGCTGCTTCCATTACCCTCAGTGCATAGATTAGTGTGGGACAGGAATAAGCTCTCATAGAAGGTCTGGAATCTGGTGTGCCCTCCGGTTTCTCTGACTTCTCCATTTCTATGGACCAGCTGGCTTTTTCTCCTTCTGCCAGTACTTATAGTTCCCTTGCTTTGTAAGTTGCACATTGGATTGAATTGGAGCCCCGGGAGTCTCATCAGTTTACTCAATCCTAGGTTGATGTGTATAATCCTCCCTAGCTGTTCTGCTTTGCAGCCTTCAGTTCTATTGTGGATTTCCTTCTTCCAAACCCCACAGCCCAGAGCAAATACCTCCACTAACCCTTACCAAATCCTATGTCCTTCCCTAAAAGGACCCTGGAAACTGATTAATCTTATCTGAGCTATCAATTAACCAGATATATGTGTCTTTTGGGTTAGAAAAGTAGAAAATATAGAATGCATAGAACATTAAAAGAAAAAAGTACCTCAATTGTATTTGTATTTAGCTTTTTACAAACTATGTGACATTTATTTATTTACTGGGGGACAGAGAAGCATGTGCAGCACATGTGTTGGGGTCAGAGGACAACTTGTGGGAGTCAGTTCTCTCCTTCCACCATGTGGGTTTCAAGGATCAAATGAGATCATCCTATTTGACATTTTTAACTGTTTATGTTTTCCAATCTATTTTTCTTTTTAATTTTGACTGACAAATTAATAAAGGGTAACATGTGATGTTTCAACACATGTATAGGCTGGTAATATTCAAATCAGAATAAAAATATCTGTCATCAAACATTTATCATTTCTTTATGGTGAAAAATTTCAAAATTCTTCCTTCTGGCCTTTAAAAAAAAACCTACATTATCATTATCCATCATCACACCCCTGAGAGGTAGAACACAAAAGTTCCTGTGACCATCTGATTCTAACTCAGTACTATTTAAGTTGCCTTTCCCCATCTCTCTCTCCCCAATGTTCACCCTAGCCTCTGGTCATCACTATTTTAACTGGCTGAAATGAACTGTTTTAAATGCCCTGCAGGAGAACATTCACCATATTCTCCTATGCCTGATTTATTTAACTTATGCCATGAATACCATCCCATCTGTGTTGTCAAGAACTGCGGGGAGAAGAGAAAGCCATGAGTGAATGTATAAAGATTGGATGAAGGCATGGGTGAATGTGTATTGCTGACATGAGCACTTCATGTCAAAGACCAATGTTCGGACCTATGGGAAATTGACCAAGAGTCAGGCTTGGCAAGGCAAAGTCAGGCTAGTCCAAGTATGAGTACTATGAATGATAGACCAGTGTGTTAAAAAACTAGCAACTGCTGCTTCTTTTATATATACACAATTAGGCTTAATTAGCCATAAAGATGAGTGAACTTATGTAATTTTCAAGAAGTGGATGGAAGTGGAGATCATGTTATGTTCAATAAACCAGACTCAGAAAGATAAACATCTCCTTTGATCTCTATATGAAGTCTAGATTTTAAAACATAAATAAAAAAATTAAAGCAGAAAAGACTATTTGGGAGAACAATTGGAGGGGGACAGAAGACAAGGGAAATTAAATAAGGGGTAAGTTGAGAACAGTATAGGTTGGACGTGGCGGTGCACACCTTTAATTCCAGCACTGGGAAGGCCGAGGCAGGCAGATCTCTCTGCGTTTGAGGTCTATAAACACAGTTCCAGGACAGCTAGGGTTGTTACACAATGAAAGGATTCAAACAGTATTATCAAATATGTATATGAAATGTCCTAATGAAGCTCATCATTTTATGGTGGTTTGAAAGAAAATGGCCCCCAAAGGGAGTGGCACTATTAGGAAGTGTGGCCTTGCTAGAGTAGGTATGGTCTTATTGGAGGAAGTATGTCACTGTGGAGGTGGGCTTTGAGGTCTCATATATGCTCAAGCCACACCTAGTGAGACAGACCACTTCCTGATGTCTGTGAGTTAAGATGTAAGAACTCTGAGCTCCTTCTCCTGCACCATGTCTGCCTGCATGCTACCCTGCTTCTTACCATGACCATAATGGACTAAACCTCTGAACTGTAAGCCATCACAGTTAAATGTTTTCCTTTATAAGAGTTGTCATGGTCATAGTGTCACTTCACAGCAATAGAAACCATGACAATTTTGTACACTAAAAAATTAACAAAAGTAAATGAGCAAATAAATAAAGGGCCTTTTCAATATAAATATTCCTTTAAATTTTATGGAATTACGTTGTGGATCTGTAAAACACAGAGAAGGAACAGTGAGATTTCTGAAAATTCTCTTAGATCCAAAATGATATTGAGAATATGCCTTTCAACTATGGAGCCTTTTCAATTCCTATCCAACAAGCTAAGAAAATGTATGAAAATTCATGCAACAGCACCATCTAGTGAGCAGAAGATGGCAACACTGGCAGCAATTAACCAAGGCAAATGCTAATTAAGTTGAACTTCCCAGGTACTATTCTTCAACTTTTTATATACTGTGAACTCGATGAAGAATGCCACAGAAGTTATGGATCCTGTCACTTTCCAAAATGCCAAAGGCATTGTTTCTCCACATAGTTTAGGAAATTACTCACCTGCACAGCTCCCCTCAAGCATCTGTGGACCAATTAAAAACCTTCTGTAGAATATGTGATTTCAATCACTGAGCAAATGAAAAAGATCCTGGAATCACCTAAGTCCTGTCTACTGTCTTTTTTAAAGAAACCTGGCTTCTAGTGTACAAATAGATACTGGGAGCCCATTCCCCATAGGATACTCTTTCAGCCAAGACACTGCTCCAAATGATTTGACAGACTTTGATGATCCCCCATGAAAGGCCTCATACTTTCTATGGTGCAGAAGAGGGATAGGATGGGGGTCGGTGGGGGACATGGGGGGATAGGAGGAACAGGGAACTGGGATTGATATATAAAATAAGATTGTTTCTAATTTAAATAAAAACGAATAAATAATTCAATAAAAGTTAAAAAAGAAAGAAAGGGAGAAGAGAAGAAAAGAATAGAATAGAAAAGTAAAGGAAAGAAAAGAAAAGAAAAGAAAAGGAATCTGGCCAGAATCCAAAGCCTCTGTTTCAGGGACACCACTGCATTAGGAAGGGTCTCAGCTTTCATGGCAGAAGAGACCAACTCCTGCTTGCAAAAAAGGGTGCCAGTTTGATCATACATTTGCTCTTGTTAGTCTTTGTTTTTTTTTTTTAAGAAAGGGTGACAAAGGCATATAAAAATGAAAAATGGCTGAACAAAGAGGAATAGCATAGCAGAGTCCAGTGGCAGCAGGTATAGAGGTGATGCTGGACTAACCTTTTATCAGTTCAGATTCCATCTCTACAAACACTCATCCAGTTACTACCTGGCTGTTCAGTCTTATTGACTGTGAACTGCTTAGCATCCTTCCAATAGATGTCTCTATTGCTTAAATCAAAGTGTGCCCGTTACAATTGAACAGCACCAGAACTCTTGATTAATATTCACACCAAATATTTATTTATTTAATTATTTATTTGTTGAGTTTGGGGGTTTGTTTATTTGTTTTGAAACAGGGTTTCTCGGTTAACCCTGGCCGTTCTGAAACTTGCTTGATAGACCAGGCTGGCCTTGAACACAGAGATCTGCCTCCTCTGTCTCTTGAGTGCTAGGATTAAAGGCCTGTGCCACCACTGTTAAGAGTAATGTTTTTCCACCAGCCCTGGTTCCAGAACTGCACCAGCCCCAAATAATACACAGAGACTCTGTATTTGATATAAATGCTGTTGGCCAGTTGCTAGTTTCTTATCTGCTAGCTCTGTCTTAAATATTAACCCATTTCTATTAATCTAAGTACTTCCACGTGGTCTCATCTTACCAGAGAGAGGGGCTGGCATTATGTTCTCTGTCCTCCATCTTGGATCTCCTCCCTACTACTTCCTCTCTCCTCTGAGTCTCCTAGTCCCGCCTATCTTGCTTTCCTATTAGCCAACAGTGCTTTATTCACTAACCAATACGAGAAACATATTTACAGAATGACATCTCTCATCCACACCACAGCTGGCTAATGTACTAGTTTGCTTGCTATTGCTGTGATAAAACACTGACCAAGAGCAACATGTCGAGAGAGGGGAAAAGATTTACCTTGGTTACAGTTTACAGTCCTTCATGATAGAATTCAAGGCAAGGACCTGGATGTAAGAAATGAAGCAGAGAGCACAGAAGAATACTACTTACTTCCCCCCTCCCATCTTGATCTTCTTTAGCTTGCTTTCTTATATAGCCCTGCCCACCAACCCAGAAATGACATCACTCAAAGTGGGGGGGGGGCTCCTTCATAAATCAGCAATCAAGAAACTTGCCCACTGACTTTCCCACATGCTAATCTGAGAGAAGCATTTCTTCAATCAAAGTTCCCTCCTTCCAGTGCTATCAATTTTATAACTAAACTTAGCCATCACAAATAGATCCCTAATGGAATAAAACATAATTTATAGGTTAGAGAGATGTCTCTAGAGTTAAGAGCAACTGTTGCTCTTGCAGAGGACCTAGGCTCACTTTCCTACACTCACATAGTAGATGACAAGCATCCATAACTCCAATTCCTGGGGATCCAGCTCCTTCTCTTGACCTATCTGGGCAACATGCACACATATGGTATATATATACATGTATGTGGGCAAAATACTCACACACATAAAACAAATATACCTAAAAATATGTGATGTATTTTATCATTTACTTAAAAGCATACTGGAGTAAACAATTTAAATTTCCAGAAGCTGCTCCTCCAAAGATGAGAGGGAGCACAGTGGCACATAATCCAGCCCCCTTTTCCGTGTTAAACCTACACTTCACATCTCAGTGTCTAGAGATCCTTCTTTCATTATTTTCCCCTCCATATCACACCTGGAGTATTTACTACAATCCAAGTCTTCGTAGAATGCAATACTTTACATTTGTATACCACTATGGGGTCTAATTATTAACCAAGATATATAAATCCAGAAAACATATCTTGTTAAAAAAAAAAAGTAATTTCTAGGACTGAGTAGATGGTTTGATGGATGAAAATACTTACTCACAAGCCTGATAACGCTAGTCTGGATCCCTGGAGCACATGTACAAGCCACATGCAGTGGGGATCACAACACTCCAATGATGAGATGGGTGGAAGAGACAGGACAGCACTTCAGAGATTCAGTGGCCAGCTAGCCTTGAATATGTAGCTAAGCAGCAAACATGGTGGAAAGCAAAGGTTGACGTTACCTGGTCACCACCCCCTCCAACATGCACAGAAACATATACACACAAAAATTAACTGGAAAAATAAGACCAGTGCAATGCCAACACCAGTTGACATGCCAATTTGGATGGGGAGATCTCACAAAGATCTATCATTACATGAGGAACCACAGGGAATGAATGAGTTCTGAGAGAGTCAATCTTCTCCAGGGATGTGGCCCTTGATAGGCTTCCTGTCCCAAGTGGTTGGCCCTGAGTTTATCTACATACAAGCAATAACAAATGGATTCAGCAGGTCATATTCATATACACATACTTGACAATAATAACTGAAGAACACATCATGAATTTGAGAGGTACCTGGAGGAACACAAGGAGTTAGAGGGGGAAGAGGGAGAAATGGAAAGGGTATAAATACAGTACTCATTTATTAGTTCTCCAAATAACCTTATTAAATGAAATGAAAAGTAAGTCTTGCTGGGTGGTGGTGGTGCAGGCCTTTAAGTCCAGCACTCAGGGAGGCAGAGGCAGATGGATCTCTGTGAGTTTGAGGACAGGCTGATCTACAAAATGAGTTCCAGGATAGTCTGGGTATACACAGGAAAACCCTATTTTGAAAACCCAAATGATAAAAGAAAAAGAAAAAAAGTCCTAACAGTAGATTTTTTTAAAAGCAAATTACAATATGAAAGAAAAAGAAAACATTTTCTAATATGATTTCTTATTTCAAACCCAATTTCCCTAAACAAAAACCATTTCAGGATGCGAATCACGTGTCAAAGCTGAGAATGTTGATTGTACAGGAAAATAAATTAATAAAGATTAGAGGTCAGGATAGAAATGAAAAGGGAGGCTTGAAAAGAAGTAATGGTGCTGGCTAGTGTTTCCCCACTTGATACAAGCTAGGATCATCTGCAAAGAGGAAACCTCATTGTAGAAAAATGCCTACATAGGATTGGCCTGTACCAAGTTGGTGGGGACATTTTCTTCATAAATGAATGATATGGGATAGTTCAGCCCATTGCAGGTAATACCACTCCTGGGCAGATGGTTCTGGGTTGCTTACAAAGCAAGCTAGTGAACCATAAGAGCAAGACATTCATCACAGCATTAATCTGTGGCCTCTGCCTGATTCCTGCTTCCTGGTCTGTTTGAGTTCTTGCACGACTTTCTGAATGGATTGTGATTAAGAAGTATAAGCCCTGAGCAGTCTAAGGTACCTCAGACAGTGGAACCAGGATGTATTCCTGGTGCACAAAAGGACTTTGGGGGCACATGCCCCATGGAGGGATACTCCCTTAACCTAGAGACAGGAGAGAAGTCCTAGTCCCTACTCCAAATGACTTGATAGATTTAGATGACCCCTCCTGGAGGGCATCACCCTACATGTGGAGTGGGGGTGGGTTGGGAGGGGAGGGGTGCATGTGAGGGTTGGAGAGAGGGAAAGAGGGAGGGAGAGAGAGGGAACTGAGATGGATATGTAAAATAAAAATTAAAAAAAATTAATAAAAAAAAAGTAGTAGTATAAGCCAAATAAGCCCTTTTCTCCCTGAACTACTTTTGGTCACTGTCTTATGGCAGAAATAGAAAGCCATTAGGACAGACTGGTACCAGGTTCTTGAGGTATTGCAGTGACAGACATGACTGTATTGTGTTTGGGAGGACTGTGAAAGGATTTTGGAGCTTTGGGCTGGGAAAGCCATTGAGTGCTCAAAGTTAAATGAACTATTAAAGGGGAGAGACAAATGCTGGGAACAAGGAGCATGATGAAGGCCTGGTTATAGAGTTTCAGGGGGAAGCAAAGAGCAGCAGCCATTGATATGATTAAGAACCTGTGGGTTTTGGTTGCTGGGGCTATGTAGGGCACACAAGCCAGTCAAAGATGGCCCTGAGGAGAAGTCAAGAGGGCAAGAGGGCGAGTCCTGAGTTGTTTACAAAAAAAGATGATTGGTTGCATAGATCAAACCAGATGAGGTCACTGCACGAACAGTTTGTGATCACTGTGTAAAGCATAAGGGAACCTAGGTGCAGTGATAGACTGACCTTTAAAACCATTGGCTGTCTGTTTTCCCACTCTATTTTTTTTTTTCCATTTAAAAGATGTCTGCTATGGGACAATAAATGAGTTCCTGCTTAACTAGACTCCCTGTTGCGTCTGACTGTCCCCAGTTCAAACTTTGGTGGTTGAGCTAAGACACCACCCCCAAGGGCTGAACAGTCAGTTGTAATTAATTGGTCTTGGCTTTTATTGGGGGGGGGGAGTTTGAGACAGGATTTCTTTGAGTATCCTTGGCTGTACTAGAACTCACTATGTAGACCAGGCTGGCCTTGAACTCACAGGGATATGTCTGCCCTTGCCCCCGCCCCTGAAGCGCTGGGATTAAAGGTATGTGCCACCACTGCCCAGGCACAGGTCTTGGCTTTTGTATAGAGCACTATCAGCACAGATTTTAAAAAATGTAATAAAACTATACATGTAATTTTATATAGATTTATATGTAGTTTTTGAGTTTTTGTTTGTTTGTTTTTTGGTAGTTAATATTATTTCCCATGGCTTTTCCAGAAATCCTTGCTGTAATTATACTCTCTTTCTTCTACACTTACCTCCATTCCCCTCTCTAATTACAGCCCCCATTCTCATTTTCCTGATCAAACCACTTATACCCTGCTAATATCCTATTTATGGCTCCTCCAAACCTTATCCTACAAATGATCCCTTTTTATTTTCCTGGTTTCTACCGTTTCTCCAGGCTATGTACTCACATATAAATATTTGGAGCAAGGAGCATCAAATGAACATGCAGTATTTGTCTTTTGGAGTGTGAATTATCTCACTGGATATGACCTTTTCCTAGTTCCATCCATTTACCTGCAAAGTTCATGACTTAAGTTTTCTTTACAACTGAATAGTATTCTATAGTGTGTCTGTGTGTGTACCACATTTTCATTATTTTAAGAACATTCAGGTTGTTTTCATTTCCTAGCTATTGTGAATAGAGCAGGCTGAGCAAGTTATGTGTGGAGTTGGATGACAAGTTATTTGGGTATATGCCAGGGAGTAATATAGCTTCATCACGTGTAGATTTATTTTTAGCTTTTGGAGAATTCTCCACTCTGATTTCCAGATTGGCTCCAAAATTTGCAATCCCACCAATGGTGACTGAATCTCAAAATTGCTTTTATTTGCATTTTTCTAATTGCTAGAGACAATAAGCATTTGGGCAGGGGGCAGGGAGAGATACTTCTTAGCCTTTTGTTTTCCTTCATTTGGGAAATGTCTGTTCACTTCTCCAGTTCATTTTTAAAAATGGATTATTTGATCTTTAATTCTTTTTTCTTTGTTTTTTTAAAATATATTCTGAATATTAAGCTTCTATCAAATGTATAGCTGGCAAAGATTTCTCCCATTCTGTGGGCTTCCTCTTCACCTACCTTGACAGTTTACTTGTCAACCGTTGGCCCTAATTCATGTGCAAGACAGTCCTGTTGAGGAATATCCTTTCCTATTCCTGTATCAGGTAGGGTACTGCCTATGTTTTTTGTTTTTGTTTTTTTTAGCAGCTTGAGTGTTTCAGGTTTCAAACTTAGGTCTTTGGTGCATTTGGAGCTATTTTTTGTGTAAAGTGATAGACATGAGTCTAATTTCTTTCTTCTCTGTGTGGATATACAGTTTTCAAAGCCCTATTTGTTGAAGCTGAAGCTGCTTTCTTTTCTCCAGCTTATGTTTTTGAAATCTTTATGAGATATTAACTGGCTGAAAGTATGTGTACTCATGTTTAATTCTTCCATTTTGGTTCATTGATTTACTATATTGTTTTTATTGTTATTGCTCTGTAATATATCTTACGGTCTGGAATGCTAATCCTTCTAGCACTGTTCTTTCTGTTCACCTCCCACCCTCCCCCTCTTAATCTGGAGTCTTTTGAGTTTCCATATGAATTTTAAGATAGGCTTTTTTTTTTTCTTCCTATTTTTGTGAAGAACAAGATGAGTATTTTGATTGGAATTGCACTGAGTCTGTAAATAGCTTTTGGTTCAATGGTGATTTTCACAATATAAATTCTGACAATCCATGAGCATGGCAGTTTTTCCGTTTTCTTATGTCTTTATCTCTTTCTTCTGAACTTTATTTTTCATGTTAGAGGCCATTCAGTTCCTTGGTTAGGGCTATTCCTAATTTTGAGGCCTTTGTGAATGGGAGTGTATCCATAATCTTTCTCTTTATGTTTTTGTTACTTTATAGAAAAGCTAGATTTATGCAAGCTAATTCTGTAACCTGCCACATAAATAAATTAGTTTATCATTTCTAGAAGTTTTCTGGTAGAATTCTGGGGATCTCTGATACATAGTATCATGTCATCTGCAAATCAGGGTTATTGGACTTTTTTCCCTATTTGTAGCCCTTTACCTTCCTTCTCTTGGTTGCTTCAGCCAGTACTTCAAGCACAAGACTGAAAAAGAGTGGGGATGGTAGGCATTCCATTTATGTTCCTGACTAGTATGATTGCTTCAAGTTTTTCCCCATTTAGGGTGGTGTTGGATCTGGGCTTCTCATATATAGCTTTTATTATATTGTGGTATGCTCCATTTGTCCTATATTCTCTGGGGTTTTCATCATAAAAGCATGTTGGTATTTATTATAGGCTTTTTCTGCATCTACAGAGATATATCATGCCATCTATGAAGTGAATTTATGTGGATTACTACATTTATTGACTTGTTTATGTTAAACTATCCCTGAATTTCAGGGATAAAGTCAAATTGCTTAATCTTTTGATTTATGTCTGTATCTGTTCACAAGTATTTTACTGAAAATTTTTGAGTCTATGTTCACCTGTAGTTTTTGTTGTTGTTGTTTTGTTTTTTTGTGGTTTTTTTTTTCTCATTTTTATCTTTACCCAGTTGTTTGGTATTAGATGATACTGCCTTCATTGTTTGGAACTGTCCTTCTGTTTCTTTTCTTTCTTTCTTTTTTCTTTTCTTTTCTTTCTTTTTTTTTTTTTTGAATCGTTTAAAAGTATGATAAGTATGATGAAATTCTACTGTGAATCCATCTGACCCTGGACTCTTTAACTGAAGGCTTTTAAATTACTATTTCAATCTGTTTACATTGTTGACTTCTTGTTTTAATTTTGGTTTGACTGAATCTAGAAATTCATCCTTTTTTTTTTTTTTTAGATTTTCCAGCTTAATGGAGTGTAGGGTTTAAATGATTTTCTTTGGTATCTGTTGTAATACTTCCCTGTTAATTTCTGACACTGATAATTTGAGTGACCTCATTCTTTTTTTAGGTGAGCTAATACAAGAGTCTCTCGACGGAATTTATTCTAAAGCTTCAACTTTTTGGTTCATTGAGTCTTCATATTGTTTCTACTTCATTAACTTCTGCTCTGATTTTCACTATATTTTACTGTCTACTGTTTTTGTTACTTTTACATAGGGTTTCCCCTCATAGTCCTTCCTGTCTTGGAATTCATTATATAGATCAGGTGGCTTCCAACTCACAGAGATCTGCCAGCCTCTGTCTCCTGCTGAGTGCTGGGATTAACAGCAGGTGCCATCACACCTGGCTTCAATCTGACTTTGGATTTGGTTTATTTTCTTCATGGTAGCTCACATTTCTTGTATCATCCTTTCCTGCAAGTTTTTTGTTTGTTTGTTTGTTTTTCATATTATTTGGTTTAGATTCTCTATTTACAAGTCCTGATAGAATTCTGCTTGGTTCATTCTGCTTGCAAGCCTTTTGAGTTTTCTAGTTACTGGATTTTTCAATTCCATCTTCATTTCAGCCAGAGTCCTTTTCAGTATTTTTATCTCCTTATTGAAATCTGTTCTCAGGCATTTATTTTCCTTAAGTTCTTTGTTCTTAATTTTATCCAGCTCTTTGTGTCTTCTTTAAATTCTTTGAGCTGTTTCTTTGTGTCTTCTTTTATTTACTTAATTCTTATGTGTCCTGGGGTTCAGATGGTTAGTTTTCATTGGCAAATATTTTGACAGGTTTTAGAGAAGATACTGACTCAGTCTTTCATATTATTTGTATTTCTGCAATGAAATTTGAACATGTGGACTTTCATTAGTTCTAAGATTGATATTAATTAGGTAGGTTGGGGCAGGAGAGCATTTGTGGGTGAGTTGTAGCTAGAGATTGGAAATTACTTGAGTGAAATAAAGTCAGGTAAAGAGAGGGGACTGGGCTTGTGTACAGGATGTGACTTCTGGTCTAAGCCTGGAGTGTGTGGGGAGACTGGATGAAGCACAGGCAGGGGTTGCAAGTCTAGGCAAAGGCAGGAGCATTGGATGTGAGACCAGAGCTAGATTTGGTGGATTAGGGGGAGTCAGAGAGACTCACAATCTAGACCCTGGATAAAAGATGTGGGAGATCTGGCTAGGTAGAGAGGCTGAATGTCGTATGGGAGGGGCCTGCCTGGGAAATTTGACAGATAGGGAAGGTTTTGGCAAAAGCTGGACTTTTGTTACAGCACAGGCAGAAGTGGTCAAACCAAGCCAGGACAGGGATGTGGGTAGAGTTAGATGGATCTGTTGAGTTAGACAGAATGTAGGGACGGGAGTGTTATGGAAATTCACCAATCTAGACCCTGGAGAATTATGTGGGAGATCTAGCTGGGTGGAGAGATTTCTTTGTATTGTTATTTTGTTTCATTTATCTCAGCCTTGAGTTTGTTTTATCTGATCTACTATTTTCATTTTTTCTTGCTTTTCTAGGGCTTTCATGTATGTCAGTTACTAATGTGAGATCTGTTGTTTTTTTTTTTTTTTTTTAATGTTGGCACCTAGTGATATGAACTTGCATTTTATAACTGCTTTCATTGCATCTCATAGGCTTGGGTATATTTTCATTTTCATTCAATTCTAAAATGTTTTTAAATTGTTTCTTGATCTGTCTTCATCCAATTTTCACTCAATAATGAGTTATTTTTAATGGTTTTATATACTTTCTGCTCTTTCTGTTGTTGGTAACCAGCTTTAATCCATAATCAGATAGGATGCAGGGTATTATTTCAATTTTCTTAGTATCTGTTGAGATTTACTTTGTGTGCCAATATGTGGTCAATGAGCTGCTGAGAAGAAAGTACATCCTTTAATGTTTGGATGTAAAGTTGTGTAGAAGTCTGCTAGGTCCATTTGTTACATATTTAACTTTGTTTAGTTTTTGTCTGAATATCCTGTTGGTGGGTCAGGGATACTGAAGTCCTCCACCATCACTGAATGCGGGCCAATATGTGATTTTAACTTTAACAGTGTTTCTCTTATAAACTTGGGTGCCTTTGCTTTTGGTGCATGTTTAGAATTTTAACATCCTCTTGGTGGATTTTTCCTTTAAGGAGTATGTAATGTCCCTATCTTTTCAGATTAGTTTTGAAGTCTCCTTTGTTGGATACTAAAATAGCTACATGTATTTGCTTCTTGGGCCCATTTTCTTTTTTTTAAATACCATTTTCCATCCTTTTACCCTCAAGTGATGTCTGTCTTTGATGATGATTCCTGTTACATTTTTATGTTATGGGGTTGTCCCATCGCCTATCTTTTATTTGCTGTTATTTATTCCTTGTGTCTTCGTGGATGTAGCTAACCTCTTCGAACTAAGTTTTTCCTCCTAGTGCCTTTTGTAGAGCAGGACTGGTGAATAGAAATTAAATTTGGTGTTGTTATGACCCTTTTCTCTGTCAACTGTGATTGATAGTTTCACTGTACATAGAGGTTCGTGCTGGCATCTGTGGTCTCTCAGAGTTTGTAGAATATCCATTCAGGATCTTCTGGTTTTCAGTCTCCATTGAGAAGTCAGGTGTTATTCTAAAGGTGTGTCTTACATGTGACTTGCTCTTTTCCCTTGCAGCCTTTAACACCATTTCTTCTATACATTTAGTATTTTGACTATGTATCTTAGAGAATTCTTTTTTGGTCCTCTCTGATCTGTATGCTTCTTATACCTTGATACCCCTTTAGATTAAAAAAGGTTTTTTGTAGTTTTATTAAAAATATTGTCTGTGCCTTTGACCTGTATGTATTCTCCTTACTCTATTATTCATAGTTTTGGTCTTTTCATAATATCTTTTTTCTTCAGTGTTTTAGATTTAATGTTTTCTTTGACTGAACTATCCTTCTTTTACTTTGCCTTCAAGACTTGAAACTCTCCCTTTCAAGTCTTTGAATTGGTTAGTGACCCTTACCTGTGAGTGGTTTTGTTTGATATCTTGAACTTTTCATTTCCAGTTTTTTGGGGGAGGGGTGGCAAAAGATTCTTTAGTGACTATTTTGTTGTTAAATTCTACTTTCATATCATAAATTGTTTTCATTACTTCATTCCACTGTTTTCCGTCTTTGTTAAGGGATTTACTCATTTACTCTGTGTCAGAAGCCAAAATGGTTGCTGGCTTCTGGAGGTGGCTTATTGTCTTGGTTGTTAATAGTTGTGTTTATGCACTATTATCTAGACAATTGGAATTATGACATCTTAAGTATTTCTTGGCATAGATATTTCATCTTGCATTGTTCCATAGGGGATGGAGAAGGCTAGTTTATTTATAGTTATCTAAAATTGTCATTTGATCCTTCCAGTTATCCTGTGAAAGATGTTGGAAATGTTATTTTCATTCTTCACACATAAAAATTTGAGGTGAGAAATTTTAAACAATTTGCTATTTTCACACTGTGTTGGTACCTGTCCTCAAACACAAGCACTTTAGTTCAAATCCAAAGTTCTTATGTGACATGGCACTTTCCTATCAAAGTAGTCATTAAATACTTTTTTTAAAAAAAGATTTCATTTATTTATTATGTATACAGTGTTCTGCCTGCATGTGCTCCTGTAGGCCAGAACAGGACACCAGATCTCAATTCAGGTAGTTGTGAGCCATCATGTGGTTGCTGGGAATTGAACTCAGGACCTCTAGAAGAACAGTCAGTGCTCTTAACCGATGAGCCATCTCTCCAGCCCTCATTACATATTTTTAACGTGAATATTTCAGGCTGATGTCATACAAACTTTAAAGCATATATCCAAAAGAGTATCTTTGGCTGTACTGTCCAGACTCAGCAAAACACACCGTTTTTCTGAATTAACAATGTCTGAGGCATCTATTAAATTCTTGAGTTCTACTAAAAAACTATTGATCTATCAACCAGAACCTGTGTGAAGGCCAAGAAAATCTTTTTAACAAGTATCTCTATTTGCATACTAAGTTTCAAATTTTCTAGGTTTATTTACCATTTCTCATATTTTTTTAAACAACCCTATTTCACCTAAAGTTCTTACCTAATATTTTAGCAGGTAGTAATTGTAAGCCATAAACTCCCCAAAATACCTTGCTGTTTCCCAACTATTTTTCCCAATTAGTTTACAAAATCTATCAGTTCTTAAAAGGACTCAAATATAGGGAGTACAGAAATGGCTCACAGGCCAGGAATGCTTCTTGATCTTCCCAAGGATCTGGATTTGCTTCCCACATCCTCACTGTATGCCTCACAACTGCCTATAACTCCAACTCCAATGAATATAATACCCTCCTCTGGTTCACAGACATCTGCACTTATATGACATAAATAAAAATTTAAAAAGAGCTTAATAATTAATTTTTCAGTAACTATCCTTCTCATATGTCTTAGCACTTTGTCTATATTAATTATGTTATACTACACAAAACAAAATTACTACTTTCAAGCACATCAACTCTTTCTATGCAGCAAGAACTGCAGCTGATGTATCTTAGTATTCCATTATACAGTATACTAAATATTTATTATCATACTAAATATTCATTATCAATAAAGGCTCTTGAATTTGCTTCCAGTGATTAGTAATAACAAATTTTAAAACTCAATGATTAAAGGACTGATGGAAGTCAAATTTCTCAGGTACTACTACTTTTCTACAAAGATATAGGCAAGCAGTGCTTGGCAAACAGCAAGTGTTACTATTTGCTAGATGGTAAACTACTAGCATTTGAAGGCAAGGTACTCTTTGCAATATGTAAAAAAATGTTTCAATATAGTATAAATCCCCACTTTTCAACAGTTAATGGATTTCATGCAAAAGTATTTTAAAGGTTTTATACTAAACAATTCTTGAGATGTTTGCCATTGGAAGAGGGTTACTGATAATATGAATCTTCTTTAAGGTAAATGAAGTTCATTGATATCAGAAAGTATTATCAATTACGACTACTTTAGTCTTAGTATCAGGTACTAATACTAGTTTGAAGCAAGTTTCAAACAAAACAATCATAAGCACATAATGACTGTGGTAAATGTTACATGGGAGGGAAGAAGAATATGGTTCACAAAATCTGAATAACTTCATAGAATTTCATTTAATAAGTATATTTAAAATTCATTTTAATTACATTCAAATTATATTCACTCTACCAACAAACCCACCATTTATTTACAAGACTAGATATTACAAAACACATGAAAATTTAAACAAGTTTTATATTTTAAAAGTCTGTTCAAATTTGGAATCTTGAAAACTTCTACATATACACCTAAAAAAAGTACACATTATCAGGAAAACTGTAAGTTTTTTGAATAAGAAAAGAAATGTAATACACATACAATGAAGCATAATTCACTTTGGCTCAGCTTACAGGTATGTCTCAAAGTGTGTGAGTGGGTGGGTAGATGAATGTGTGTGTGCACATGTATGCATTCATATATTACATATTTATCTATATATCACAATTTCTAGTACAGGCAAAAGTCACAGCGGATGTCTTAAAGCAATGCACCAATATGTTTTTTTTTCTTTTCAGAGAAAGTAGAAGAGTTCTCAAGACTTCATGCTGATCCATGATTTTTCAAATCTTTGTTCTCAAATACAGAACTAGACTTTTGTTTTCTTTTCAACTTTAAATTCACTTTATAACATTGACTCAAATGCCATGAAAAGTACTGTCAAGCCTGCTCTATTTAGAGCTCAGTAACACAGACATGTCTGTTGTTTCTGTCCTGTCCTTCTACTCTCTCTAAAAAGTCTATAAAGAAACCTTTAACCAGTGATGGAAAAGATGTCAAACAGTTACTCTGAGATGGTAAAGAAATGTGAGACTTGGCATTCACACAGACTTACAAAAATAAAAGTCCCATTTATATAAAACACAGGGGAGGGTTGGAAGCTAAATGGAAGAAAACATAAAGAACTGTGGTCCTTTTGAGATTTCTTTCATAGATAATAAAGCAAAAAAGCTACAAATAACTGCTGAACATTTTTTTTAAACTTGTATGAATTTCCATAAATTTTAGTTTTTCTAAATTGGGTTTCTATAGCAAAACAAAGGAGTCATAATAGTAATAGTTATATGAAAGGTGTTTCATGGGAAGAAAAAAGAATGAGTATACTGTACATCAGTTAAAAGAGGCAGGACCAGGAATAAAATTAAGCACTGGTCTGATCAAGGCAGAGAGAAACTACCTTTCTTCAGATTTTATCTCATTCTGTTATCAGAGAAAAATAGGATTCCTTCTGTTTTTGTTTTTTTTTTTTTTAATTATATCTCAGGATAAAATAACAAAATGAATATCACTTAGAATACTACACTAGTTCTTCAAGAGATAAACTTTTAGGTTTTTTGTTTTTGTTTTTGGTTGCTTAATGATAAACCCAAAAGCTGACTCTTCTAGAATGGTGTTTAGATGTACTGATATATCCATGCCTTTCCTAAATTAAACAGTCAACAATAAGAGTTTGGCATCACTGGTAGGTGGTAGCATATGCCTTTAATCCCAGCACTCAGGCAGCAGCAGCAGGCAGATCTCTGAGTTCCAGGCCAGCCTGGTCTACAGAGCTAATTCCAGGATAGCCAAGCCTACACACACACACACACACACACACACACACACACACACACACACACACACACACACAAAGAAAAATCCGGTCTGGAAAAACAAAAACAAACAAACAAAACCAAAAAGTTTGTCATCATCAACAGAATGTTTTAAAGAAATGCTACAAATTAAAATAAGTGCTGTTGTATCAAACATCGAAATTGCTGTTTTTTCATCAGAGACATATAATTAACATTATATAATCACCACCTACTATCACTACAAAAATGTAAACAATCTTTTCCTCTATATGAAAATGATGATTCGGAAGTAACACTCTAAGCTACAAAACCCACTCATGACACATGACACCTCACCAAGGTTTAAACAAGTCAGTGCATTCAGCAGTTACTCTTCCACAGCCAGGAAGGAGTTCTAAAAAAGTTTAAAAAAAAAAAAAGTAAATAACCTGAAAGTCATCCCAATGAGAACAAATACTGCAAGTAGTGCCCAAGCCAAATATTGTATACCCCGAGTGTCAATGTCAATCAGCTGGGGATTTTTCTCCCAACGGAAGGCGTTCCCATAACTGGAGCAACTCTTCACCAACCTGAGGCTCTAGCTCCTAGGTAAGTCAAAAGTTAAAATAAATGTTACAGAAGACCTGGGCTGAATTATTTTTAATCAGCAAAAGAATATGTGAAAAAAAAACACTTTAAATTTCATATTTAAAAAAAATCATATCATGCTAATATCAAATGGTATATACTATTTTTAATTCTCTGCTTTTATAGAGTTGACATTCAGATTAATTTCTACTTGGGGTGAAAATCTTGCACTTTTTGTGATGAACTAGCAACAGATTTCCATGTAATGAATCTGGAATTTTGTCTAGATGGAGACAATGCATTATGTAAAGTGGAGATTCCACAGAAGTGCTTGATTTGAACTTTTGAAGGTTTGAAACCTAGAAGCTTTGAGGCTTTCTCCCCAAGAAAGCATTGTAAGTGACTACATATTCCTACCTTAGTAATTATTTGATTTAAATCAAAATTAATTAATTAAAATGTTATGGCATGAATAAAAAGTATGCCAATTTTGTCTTTCTGTGGCATGGATGATACTTCTAAAGAGTACATAGAACTCAACTCTTTCCCCAGGGTGGTTTGAAGTTAAGTCACAATGCTTTAAATAAATTACTGGATGTAATTTTTGGTAAAACTAACCTCTGAATCTACTTTCTCCCATGTGGACTAGGACCAATAGCTCACTGTACTGTTAGTAAGAACAGATTACATTATGCAGCTAGCACAGTATTTTGGCACTATTCATTAATTCTCATCATGTTACTAGTTTAAATGCACAGGCTACATAATGTGCTTCAGCTACAAGGAAACTGACTGTGCTGTCAGCATGAGACTTCAGTCACATTACCTCACCATGGTACTCTGCTTTGGTCACATGTGTCATTAATAAGACAACAGAAACCTCCAGGAAGTGACTTATGAAAGATTCCATACAGTAAGAAACAAAACTTAACAAAATGTTTTAAAGGATCTATAAGATATTTGCAAGCTGACTTTTACACTCTTTATAAGTCAAAACCACTGTTGTTCATGTGTATACGGTATATGTAATTTATATTCATACATTTTTTCCTTTGAGCACTAACAACAAAAGAAAACAAAATCAAAGGAAAAAACTTAAGATGCTAGTATATACCTGCCCATCTCTGCTTATCTGTACTTTCTTGTTGTCATTCCAAGGATTGAGCAAATGGTGTGCAAACTGAAAGGGTAGGCTTTCTTTGCGTATCCACTCCACTTTAAATACTCCACCTAGTCCAGCTGACCCCCAGTCCTGGCTCTTCTCCCTTCCGATCTCAGAAGACATCCTAGAGAATCCCTGTATTAAAAAAATGAAGGGAAGAGAAGGAAGCAAAGATGATATTAAAATATCTATATTTATCAGATAGGGTTTATTATAACTTTTAAGGAATTTTCAAGAAAAGATACAATATTAAAATAATGTCAATTTATCAAGAACCAAAAATAGCTTCTTTATCAAATTTTCAAATTTTGGAAGATAAACCAATTCTAGCTTAACATAATTTCAAATATCAGTAATTTCTAAATAATGTATCAACAACTGTAAGTCAGTATTTATTACATAAGATAATCATCAAACTTGTGATTTTTAACTATTAATACTATAAATATTAAATAATTCAATAGTTTAATTCAATGGGTTGCAAGTTAAGTCAAAGGCAGTTAAGAAGCCATCTCAGAGACAGAGATGGCTTAATAGAGAAGAGCATTAGCTGCTCTTTCAGATGACCTGGATTCGATTCCCACCACCCATTTGGTGGCTCACTACATACTAACTTCAGCTCCAGGGGATCTGACTCCCTCTTCTGGCCACTACAGGTACTGTATGCATGTGGTACATAGACATTCAAGCAAAACACCCATATAATATAACTTTGAAATTTCTTTTAAAAAGAAGCATGGTCTTTTAATTGTCAATAGCTTTTCCAGTCCACACAAACATTTTACAAAGGCAGCTTCATGGTATTTCATCCACTAACAAATCCAAAGCTGCTGTCAGAAGGAAGAACGAGTCATCCGGAAATACTCTGGAAAGTCAAAATAAAGCACAGTTCTACCACCCCCTTCCAAAAATGTGAAGTTGACCTCACTCCCAGTCACTACAGACAATTTTAATTGCACCTAATACAATAAAAAGCTAGGGCTTGGTTTGTTTTTCTCTGAATTTGAGAGTATAACCTACAGGTAAAACAAAGCCCATTGATTCAGGATGGCTCACCTGGAAATGTCCAGATCCTTGAACAGAAAATACCAAGTAAACCATGCTGCTCTCCCAAAAGGCTCGGTTTAGCTTCCGCTCATTACTAGGGGTTGTAGACCAGATACCCTTCTGTTGAGAAATTTCAAGGTTTCTCAGATTGCTACTCTTCATTATGAAGTAACGAATAGGCATGTTTGGTCTTGGTGAAGGAGATTTTGAGCCCTATGAAAGAATGCATATGTTCTTGAAAGGTAATTTGACCTTTCAAAGCCAGTAGGCTCTCACAAACATCTTCAAAACACATAAACTTTACCAAATATTCAACAATATAAATAGTTGTCATGCTTTGAAACCTTTACACTCCTTAATCAAAAAGCCAAAAAGAAGCACTTAATTCCAAGAATCCAAAATGCCTTGGAACAAGAACGGAACTTTATTCATTTTAATTTATACTTAGAATGAATTTTCAGAAACTATTTTTTATAACCTTTCAATGTTGGAAACAAAACCAAAGTTGTTCCGGTTTACTGCCTGAAGGTAGTTTCAAGAAGACAAGAGGAACAGTCCAGTACTCTCACTGAAGCTCAGACACCAAAGTAACCAAAGTGCCACAGCAATGTATAAAGGCAAAGGACCCCCAAAAGTGGATGGCTAGGCAATGACCTGAACAAGACTTTCAAAAAAGAAATGTGCTGAGAGTAGGCAAAGAATGGAAGGAAAGCAGTACACTAGATAATTCCCGCATCTCCCACATGGTTGGGAATACCTGCTATCCCCAGCTAGAGCAGACACCTTGTCAGACACAGTGCACCTGCCCTTAGAGGGTCGAATTTGAACACTGGAAAGAAACTAATACCAGAACAAAGACTGCTCAGGACCTACTAGAACACTTCTTTTAATCAAACCTCAAAAGGATTAAACTGGAAAGATAGCTCAGGAAGTTAAAGTACTTGACAAGAAAACATGATAGCCTGAGTTTGATCCCTAGGGCTCATGGTGAAAAAGAACTGACTCCTGAAAATTGTCTTGGAATGTGAATGCACATATGTACATGCATGTACATGAACACACACACAAATAATTTTCATACATTAAAAAGTATTAAACTAATTGTAACTAACCTAGATAACAGAATAAAATCTAACACTATTCAAAGGGAAGATAACAAAAATCGAGCAGCCAAACAAATTTATAAGAAATACAAAGAAAATAAAGGGTAGAATCCATAACCAGGAAAAAAAATAATACATGCAGACACACATGGCAAATTTTGAAGACAGAAGACAAAAATGGTAAAGTACCTATTATAAACTGTGTGAATGATATTGAAGATTTAAAAAAAAGCCATGAATATTATAAAAGAGGTATTTTTAAATAACAGGAGATATTAAAGACACATGGGAAACCCCTGAGACAAAATAGTAAGTGCACACAATGACATTACAAAAAAAAGGTATATTCAAATATATCACCGAATGAAGAGATAGCAATAAAATTATCTAAAAATGAAGCCAAGAGGGAGAAATGACTAGAAAAAAAAGTTTGTTCTACACTATGAAATATCGAATATACACATATACAGATATAGATATACACGTATTTAGCAAGAGCTCCAGAAAAGAAGGGAGAAAGGGTAGATATGAGAAATAATATGAAGAAATTACAGACTTAGATTTTCTAAGAACTGATGGAATTACAGACATACAAATTGAAAAACAAAGAGGATCAGAGGACAGGCTCTAAACCAATACAGAGAAACCCTGTCTCAAAAAACAAAAAATAAAAACAAACCAAAACTACAAAATAAAGCTATAGAGAGTTGTTCCTCAAGGGAAGGTTAAAAAAACAAACTATAGGTTAGGGAAGAAAAGCTACAAAGCATGTTAAAACAATTGCTCTAAGTATTTTATAACTTAATTTTAATAAGATATCCAATAAAGAACAGCACAAAATGAACAAAAAATTTAAATAATTTACCAAAGACCATACACAGAATGATGTGTAAGCACAAGAAAAGATGCAGAATATCAGCAGACACTTGGGAGATGCAAATTAAAACAAGGAACTATCATTATATAATCCACTAAAATAACTAAGATATAAAAAGAAAAATTTTGTCAAAATGGAACAAAACAAATTCTTATAGATTATTGCAGAAGATGGGAACTAGTTCAGCCATTTTGAAAAGCAGTGAAGCAGTTCCTTGAAAGCTAAACAAGTATTTAAGATACCACCTACAATCCCACTCCTAGGTATCCAACACCAAATATAAAACATCTACATACAAAGGCTCCATTCATATATTATAGTACTTTTAGTACAAATACAAAGTAGAATAACACAAACATTCACATCAACTGGTAAGTGAGTAAACAAACTATGGCATATCCACACAATGGAATACTACTCAGAGAAAAATGTAGTCATTACATTCAACAGCATAGGTGAATTCCAAAGCAATGCAACAAGTAAAATAAACTAGAAACCATAAAAGCACAATTCCAGTTAAGACATTTAGGAAAAATGGGCAGTGCTTACTGGGGTACATAGGTAATAGAAATGTTCTGTATATGACTATGGTATCTTTACAATTACATACACTTGATAAAATTCACCTAAGTTGTTCAATTTAAGCTGATACTTTTTCTGTTACATATATGTCTTTGTATGTGAGGAGGGGTGTTTCACGACACAGTATACTTATGTGGAAGTAGCAGAACAATCTGCAGGACTCCATTCTCTCCTTCTACCATCTGGGTCCCAAGAATCAAACTGAGGACATAAGGACTGGTGGAAAGCACTTTTACTCACTGAGCCATCTCAGTGGTCCATAAACTAGAAGGTTCTTTGAACAAAGTATACCTTAATAAAGGGGCTTAAAATACCCCCCCCCAATATAATGTATGAAGAGAAACATACTCTTCTTATTTAGCATGTGTTCAGCTGACACTGTTCACCAAACACAATACTTCCTTATCCATGCACTAGTAACACAAGTAAAAATAAATACTTTCTATACATGTGAAACCACTCACATTTTTAAGACAGTTTTCAATTCTATATCAAAAATTTCTATCTTCCACATTTTATTTTTTGTGTTTAAAGTATTCATTGAACCACAGAAAACACTTGAATGAATTATAAACCAAAATTACTATCAAGGTGATATTTTTGTTCCAACCAAAAAGTTCTATAAAAATAAAGAAAAAAATCTGCCATCAATAAATAATCAGATTTAAAGTACACTAAGTGGTAGTAATTAGAACACAGCCACCACTACAAAAGTATAACTTTTATAATTGTGTATAGATAATTACATGAGATGTGCTATGAACCCGGCTTCTTACTACACAGATTGTAGATGCCCTACCTTCCCTGAGGACGGAGGAGAGGGACTAGCACAAGGACTTGGGTAACTGCTGCTGTCTGTAGATTTCACAGATGATTGATCTGATCGGTCATCAGTGCTCCGTTTAGGATGTAAAATTCCTCTGTCTTTGTACTTCTGAGGTGGATGTAAGGCTGGAGATGGAGATTTCATCAGTACTCTTGAGCAAGAAGAAGCACAAGTTAGTTATATATGAGTTTATAATACAAAGGGAATGCTATTTCAATCCAAAATCTCAATGACATACAATGTATGGAATACTTTTAGGGGAATTTCATTTTCCTATTTACATTAGTAAATGAACTAGAATGGGCTAGGAGTGTAACTTAGTGATATAAAACTTACCTAGCATGCCTGAAGCTCTGGATTTGATCCCCAGCACACCAATGAATAAATAAATAAGTAAATATGTAAATAAATACAGTTGAGGGGTATTTTGCTCAGTTAGTGAAGTACCCACTGCATGCTATGACTGCAATGTACATCATCCCCATAGGCTCTTCTGTCTGACTACTGGTACCCAGTCCTATTTGGGAAGTTTATGGATACTTGAACAGCTGAGCCTTCCTGGAAGAAGTAAGCCACTGAAGACAAGCTCTGAGGCTTTAGAACCTGACTACACTTCTTGTTCTTTGATGAAACATGACCAGTCAACTTCCTGCTCCTATATCCATGCCTTTCCTCCCTGTCTTCCCCACCATGATGGACTCTACCCATCATGGAAATGTAAGTCAAAATAAGCCCTTTCTCTCTAAATTGTCTTTGTCAAGTATTTTATCACAGCAACAACAACAACAAAATAATAAAATTAAATAAACCAAAAAACTAATCTACCATACAATCACGAGGATCTGATCTCAATTCCCAGTACCAACATGAAAGGAGGTTCTGTAATCTCTGAACTAGGGTGCCAAAGAGAGGCAAATCCTTGGATCTCCCTCCCCAGCCAGCCAAAATAGTGAGGTCTAAGTTCATTGTGAGACCTTGTCTCAAAACTAAAGGTGGAAAGCTACTAACGAAGATATCCAATATCAATTTCTGACATTGGCACACATACACACAGCAAAACAACAACAACCACCATAGACTATAGGATATATTTTTAAAAAGAGGTAAAACCACATTTTGAAAAATCAGGAATGATATTGTATAAAACAGACTTAAAAATGATAGTATGCTAACATGAAAAGAATGCCGGTCTAGAGAGAGAAAACTAAAATCTATATACTAGACCAACACTAAATGAACACATAACCCTGTGCATAACACTGAACTTTATTTGTTAAATTAAAGTTATCTTAATGAACTCTAAGAGTCTTCTAAAATTCTATAAATACCATGAACATATCATTTAAGTTTTTTTTAATTTTTTAAAAATGCAAAGTATGTACTCTGATATAATCAGACAGTATATTCTGGTTTCAGGATAAGGCTTCCAATACCATCTAAAAATAGTCTTTCTAAAACAAGGGATATGATTAAACCTTGAAAGCTAACCACTAATTTACACAGAATAGAGTATAAGATTTAATGATACTAGCTGAAAACAGACAAGTTCAGTATGCTGGGTATCTCATAGTAACACTGACCTAGTTTCTTCCAAAAGGTAAGAAGAAATACTCCACATGCCAATAAATTAAAAACAAACAAACTTAACACCCTACCTCATACAAACCCTGAATTCAAATGAATCTACAATTCATAGCAAGTGGGAAATTTCAGCTTTGCTAGAATAGAGAACGATATCTGCCTTCTTCAGCACTGCTGCGCTCACGCTGAGCAGGCACCCAGCCATCACTGACTAGCAGCATGCTCTTCTGTGGCACTTCTCCCTAGCAGAACCAACAGGAGGCAGTGCTATATGAAGACTGCTCCTTAAAGAGCACCGCCAGGGCTTCCTGTGTGGTGTGTCCAGGAAAAATGTCATCTGACATGTATCCACTAAAATGGACCACTTTACAAATTATTATCTTCCAAAGAGACCTTAATTTTATGAATTCTGGGTATATAATATTTCGGTTTTTTCTTGAAATGACCTTACTAAACCATAAGCACCAACTTAAAAGTCATTCATATTCCCTTAGTACTTACAAGAAGTATCTTAAATAAACTGCATTTTATTGTGATCTTTTACATACACTATGTGTGATTATGGGAGAGTATAAACAGTTCACTGTCCTGGAGAAATTGTACCCATCTAAATAAAATGCCAGAGTCACCTTTCTGCAGCAGTGGATCCATCAGCAAACTCGGTGTCAGCTGAACTTTTCCTACTATTATTGGATCTCCAAGAGGAAGCCAAAGGAAGTTCTTCTGAAGACATAGGTCTTGGCCTCTGGCCAATTCCAGATGGTTGCTGTAAGCCTGCAGACTGCTCTTCAGTGCTTACAACAGCTATAATTGCTCGGATGGTAGCTTCATCAACTTGAGACCAAGGTTTAGATGGAGCTCTCATTCGGCGTAAAAACAAGCTATGCCACTTCTGTCTCAGCTGCAGCGATAAACTGGCAGCCTGTAATCAGAGTGTCCTCAGTTCAAATACAAGCAAAACGTGCATCATATATGTAAGAAGGTTCTTTTCATTAGTTATGCTCAATAACTGACTATGAAGAACTATCTTCAATAGTTTTCTATTCATTTCATTCACTCTGTTGCATAAATGACACTTTTAGACATCATATTCTAGGGGCACTAGAGACACAGAAGGAAACAAACAGCTAATAAAGGAGATAGTAAACATTGAAGGTAGTATGTGATTAATATTGAAAAGGCAGTAAGGTAAATAAGAGAAAAAGCACTTAGCCCATTCATATCATACTTTAGCATTAATAGAGCATCCAAATGATAATGGCCAGGATGCAAATGAATGCATAAGAAGGCCAAATCTACAGATAGACTTGAGAGACATAAATGCTGTCATTTCTAAATCTACAGAGAAATAGCAGGAATTGTGAAGAGCAAGAGTGAAGAAAAGAACAAGGAACTTAGAAGTAGAAATTTTTTTTATTATTAATTATTTTGGTTTTTCGAGACAGGGGTTCTCTGTAGCTTTGGAGCCTGTCCTGGAACTCTCTCTGTAGACCAGGCTGGCCACAAACTCAGAGATCAGCCTGTCTCTGCCTCCCAAGTGCTGGGATTATAGGCGTGCACTGATGCCTAGCAACAAAATTTATTTAAAGATACAAGTACTTACAATTTAAAGCAAAGTACACATGTAAAAAAAAAAAAAAGAAACAACTACAAAGGAAGAACGAAAAATGATTGACCTTATTTAAGACAGAAAATCTGGAGCAGGACTCAGGAAGAAAAATGGAGAAAAGAACTATTAAAAGGAAGAGGCAATACACAACAGTGCCAAGTCGTAGAACAGGTTACCAAAGACAGACTGGCAAATAACACAGAAATGCAGTTCAGTGAAGTAAAGGACTGATGTGAATGGAAATACCACAGTATGCTCATATAATAAATTCATGATAAATAGAGTGATGGTTAAGAGTTAAGCTAGCCAGTGCTGAGCACTGACAGCTAGGTTATTCCCCTAAATGGACAGAGAATGGGAAAAAAAAAAAAAAAAAGAAAAAAAGTCAGACAGACAGACAGACAGACAGCAGACAGAAAGAAAGACCTGAAATAAGAAAAGGCTATGTCAGCAGGGCCTTCGATAGCTCAGTTGGTAGAGTGGAGGACTGTAGTGGAAAAATAGGCTATGTCAAGAAAAATCTTAAATTTTAAAAACAAAAATTTATTTCTCCCAATTCAGTTATGAAAACAAAATGAACTCATATCTTTCTCTAAGAAATGGCAAAAATAAATGGTGTTCTATACTCAAAACTCAATAGTTTATATATCCAAAAATACTAAATTACTGAGATGGTTTTGGTCCCTCTAAAAATTTATGTTGACACATAATTCCCAACGCAACAGTATTGAGAAATGTGACCTTCAGAAAATGACAATGACTTTGCCCTTCAGCTTTCCATCATATATGGACACACCATTCTTCCCTACTGAGGTCACAGGGTTTAAGTTGTCACCCTGTGTCATCAGCACCCTGACCTTACACTGAGGAATTTCTGGTTTTTAAAATCACTCAGCCTCTGGCACTGTGTAATAGGAGCACAGAGAGAGCAAGATAACAGTCACATAAATGCTGGATTGCAACTATGCTGCTTTGAGACCTCTGACAGAAGAAAAGCCCAATGTGGCAGAGAATACTTGAGGGCTCTATGAAAACTGAAAAACAAGCCCTAGATAATTTCTAATATTATGGGATCAATATTGAAGATACAAATTTTAACATGCTATTTTAATTCATATTAAAAATATGTCCTATTAAAAAGCAACTTACCTCTGGCTCTAGTTTGAAATTAAGCCACTCATCAAGTTTCAAAGCAGCCAAATTAGCAGTAGTTCTGTCCTCCATTTCACTGTCACTACTATCATTGGGAATGCCATCCGCTGTCACAACACAGATGAAAACAATTGATCACTTTACCTTCTTATAAAACGGCAAAGCAATGAAACGGATATTCTTATATGCAAAACTCCTTTTTATTGTCTAATAATCCATTTAGTAAGTTCACCTAATCAGAGTATAAATGTAATCTAAATATATAAAATATGGACCAACAAGATGGTTCAGCAAAGCACAAGCCTGACATGTTGTTTGCTGTCCAGAACCCATAGTGGAAAAAAAGAACAGAATCCAGAAATATGCCCAATATTTACAAAAACTATCAAGAGCATACAGTACTGTTTAATGGAACAGACTGAACTTCCTGGAAAAAAAAAAAAAACAATAATTAAAGTTTAAAAAAAAAAGAGCTGTTGCACTCAGAAAAGAGTACAAGAAGACAACAACCAAAATTTAAAAACAGGGACAATTATCAAAGAATACTTTAGCAATATAAAGGCAGCAAAGAGTTACAAGTAGGTCCTTCATTGACAGATACTGAATTTATTGGTAAACAAAAATACTAAATGAGTGTCCAGTGTAAATGTAAATACTAGTTACATTAAAGAAGATAAAAGAAATACACAAAGCTTACATAAAGATTACAGATTTAATAGACATCTTTAAGCATTCTAGAAAATGATATAAAAATACTATTTAATAAGTGGTGTAGATAAAAGAGAAACACTCCCCAAAGAGAAGGGGGAATACATTAAATCAAATATACCTCATTGAGAAAAATAAACCTTAAGTCAAATTACAGAAAATAAAAACAATATTCATCACAGCAATAGAAAAATGACATTTTCTCTGCTCTGAAAGTAAATAGTAAAAGATTAATCAATCTGAAAATATAGTAATTAAAACAACTTAAAGTGTGATAGGAAAAGGCTAATACCTTTAAGGCTATATATATATATATATATATATATATATATAGCCAATTCCTAGGTTGGCAAGATTAATACTGTGAAAATACCTACACTATTAAAAAACAATCTATTGATTTCAGTGCAATTTCTATCAAACTCTCAAGGACATTCTTCACAGAACTCAAGAAAAATATACTAAAATTCATATGGAAACACAAAACACTCTGGACACCAAAGCAGCTTTAAGCAAAAAGAGCACAGCTGAAGATCTCAACATTATTCAACCTCACACTATACTATGGAGCCATAGTGATGTAGACAGCATGGTACAGACTTCCAGCAACTGACTAATGGAATGTAACACAGATAACCCCAAATAGTTCTAGACACCTAACTTTTGACAAAGGTAACAACAACAACCTAAATCCACTGGAAAGTAGAAAGCCTTTGAAACAAATCTTGCTTACAAAATTTGGTATCTACTTGCAGAAGAAATTAAATATGTATCTCTCTGCACAAAAACACATTTAAAATGGACCAAAGACCTTGACTTAAACAAAAACCACTTAGAATGTTTAACAAAGAAAAACCACAGGGAAAACACTTCAAGACATATGCCAACTCCTGAACAGAATCCTCACAGCACAGGAAAAAAGCCTCAGCAACTGACAAATGTGATTACATAAAACTAAAGTTTCTGCATGGCAAAAACAAATTATCAGAATTAAAAGACAACGTTCTACAATAAATAAAGAACTGAAAAAAAAAAAAAATCTCCTGCCAATCAATACTGGCCAATAATCTGAACCAAGTTCTCAAAAGAAGAAACACAAACAAGCACTAAACAGTTTTAAACATATTCAACATCAAGCTATCTGAGAAATGCAACTTAAAACTACATTGAGAGTTTACCTCTTGTCAGAATGGGCACAATCAAAAAATAAAAGCAATAAATTCTGGCAAGGATGGACAAAAAGAGGAGCCCTTATCGAGAAAGGCCACTGTGGAAATCAGTATGTTGGTACCTCAAGAGCTAATACAGACTTAGTGATAGGCCCAGCAATACTAACCATATACACATACCTCAATGTTCCATGCATTCTACAGAGATGTGTTTATTCTATTGTTTTCACAAGAGTTACCACATTATAAATATTTTAAAGGCATGAGAATGTTTTTAGAGAAGAGGAAGAAAATGCTGAAGGAAAATATGTTTTAAGAAGGAAATGTTTGGCTCTGTTAACTCTTACTTTGAATGAAAATAAATAGACTGAAAATTGTAAGTTGAGTTGGGCAGTATGGCTTTTACCAGTGGTCTTGTCAAGTACAGTTTCAGTGCCATGATTGGCTTAGAGGAAATTGAGGGACCCAGTGTGGTAGTATACTCTTGTAACTCCAGTCCTTGGGTGGAAGAGGCAGCAGGATGGTTGTAAGTTCAAGGCAGTCTGGTTAACACAGTGTGTTCCAGTCAGGGTTACACAATGAGATACCATTATAAAAAATTAAAAAAAAAAAAAAAAAAAAAAAAAAAACTTCAAACACAAAAAGTCATGGCAGGTAACTTCTAAGAGAGTTGTTATGGTAGGAGTTTTGGGTCACTGACATCTTTCACTCTTTTCAGTCATGTAATTATTTCCTTAAAATTTATCAAGTAATTACTTGATAAAAATATGTAAATGTTATTTATGGTTCTTCCTTATACCCAGACCATCCAGAGTAAATGACTCTTTTCTTGCAGTTGCTATCATTAGGAGCTAGTGTTTAGAATGCTATTTAAAACATTAAAGATTTCATTTCTGAAATGTCTACTTCCCATTGTGTCTTTTCTGAACTCCAAGAGACACAGATAGTGAAATGCCTTTTAAAAACACTTCACTTGGGGTGTTTTAAACATCTCCTGACTTTTAACCTACATAGCTTCTAGGTGTAATCTACTCCTAGTTTTTCAATCTCAAATGCATGGCAGCAGGGGCTAGATAGACAGCTCTAGGCAGTAGGACCACAATACAAACCTGGTAAATGAACTAGCTTGTTGGGATGCCCTATGGTGGGATGCCATGCTCAGCCTTAATGCATGGGAGAGGGGCCTGGCCCTGGCCCAACCTATTGTGACAGACTATGCTGATTCCTCATGGGAGGCCTACTCAAGTAAGGCAAGCATCTTCCCATCAGAAAGATTAATAAAAATAAACCAACAATGTGCTAACTGAAAGTCCATTTCAACAAAAGTAGTTTGTACATCTTACTATAGTATTTCCTACTTGTCTCACTAAATCAACTATACCTTAGTACTCCCTAACTATCTCATTATACCAAATATATCTTTGTATTTCCTAATTGTCATATTATATCAAATACAACTCAGTATTTTCTGTCTCGTGTTATAAAGAAAACACACAAGTTTTTTTTTAATGTTATTGATTTATTTCAAATAGATTTTTAATTCTTCATACTACACTTACCTCTAAAGGATGAAGGTTCCTGAAGAGCATTACTTGCCAGCCTCGCTGGTCCACAGAATACCACAACAGTAACAGGTGTCACTGCTGAACAACACCTGATATTAGCAATTCTATGGGCTCTGGTCATTTCATCATAAATAAGCCAATCTGTGGGTAATGCCTGAATCGCTGCAGCCTGACCATTGGCTGGAGGAATCTATTAAGACAGTTAAAAAAAAAAAAAGTGTTAATTAATTTACTGGGAATACTTTTAAGTTCTTTAATGAAACAGATGACATATATTGGTACTCAAAACTTAAAGCAGGCCATTACTCTTCTGGTTATCAGATTTCTTCACTACTTTTCCAATGTTACCTCTGCAATTTCTAGGATTTAATGTTTTATTACACATATTTTGCAAATTAATTTGCTAAAGCAGAGATAGTTGGAATATTTTTTTATCTTCAACTACCTAAATTTGATTCACCACAAGGTCTAAGAGCATTAAAAATGTTTTACCTTTTTATATTGAGGCTGACTGAGAACTGAAGTGGGATGAAATCGTACTTTTTTTTCCTTTGGCCCTGTCAATACTACATTCTCTCTGTCCACATGGACTAAATTAGGATACATGCCTGCTACCAATGCAGCTTTAACAACGGCCCAGTTCTCGGAGTTTGTGTTAACATCTCGAATGTCACCACCACCTCGTGCTCTAACAAAACCTGGATAGACAAAAAGAGCACAACAACCTTCTCTATTATGCAAAAGGCACTTTAACATTTGTGTACATCTGAAACGAAACTGTAACCTCCTATATATTTAAAAATAGCTAACTTCATGATTAATACAATCCATTCTAGCTAGTGTGAAGTATAAAACTAATAGAGCAAAGTTTAGATGTTCATGCTATATTACGTAGAGTATTTACTGGGACGAGATCTCACTGTGTAATTTCAACTGGCTCTGAATGGATCCTCCTGTTTCAACCTCCTGAACATTTGGGATGTCACTGGATAGCTATTATGCTAGGCTCTATATGCACTTTCTTCAGTAAGCTCATTCATCAGTTGTTATGTTGGTTACCTTTTTCTCAGCCTGACAAAAGCTAGAGTCATCGAAGAGGAGGGAACCTCAATTGAGAACATGCCCCTATCAAACTGGCCTACAGGCAACTTTGTGTGGCATTTTCTTGATTGCTGATTGCCCCAGCCACCCCTCTGTAGGCGGTCCTGTCCCTGGCAGGTAATCATGGATGGTATAAGAAGGTTGAGCAAGCAATGAAGATCAAGTCAGTCAGCAACGTTCTTCCATAGCTTCTGTTGAGTTCCTGCCTGCCTTCCTTTGGTGATAACAACTGTAAACTGAAAGAAGACCTTTCCTCCTCAAGTTACTTTTGATCATGGTCTTTATCACAGCAAAAGAAACCAAATTAAGACAACTACTACTATAAACATTCTCCAAGTTCACAACTTGAAAACCAAATCATTCCTTTTACTTCTAAGCTTTCATTTTCTCAGACACCAACTGTAGAAGTATAGTCAGGTGCTATATGCTTAAACTTCAAAAATCATATTTCCCCATATTTAAAACAAATATAAATTCTCAAGTCTGGTTTCCTTGAATACTTTGGCTAACCTATAAGTCCAGATTCTGATACTACTGTCACTTCAGTTAACTGTTATAAAGAAAAAACAAAGCCACGAACAACAAAAACCTTCAAAGAGGTAATTCTAATAGAAAACAATAGCATTAGAATCTTCTCAAAATAGAAAGAGGTACCTTCAAGTTATTATCAATCATTTTAGTGTCCTAAACTATACACACAGTTAGCCCTACCAATCTACTTAAGTTCTTATAATTGCTATTTTATAGAACTAAATAATTTCTGGTTGAAAGAGGCAAAAGTAAAACTAACATCATACCTAAATTGATCTTTAACAAAGGATATAAATTGCTTACTGCCAACAGTATCAAAAGAGTTTACAGACTATGCCCATATAGCTTACTACTACAACCTGTGTAATGTTCTATTTCATCACTAATAAAAAGTCCAGAAGATAGACAAGGGTACACATCAGAATACAGACACATAATATGATATAAAAACCACAGAAACGGGCATCACTTTAAGTCTAGAAACATGAAGGATACGCAGATGTTCTACATAGGAAACCTTACCTGATGCTCTAAGCTGACCAAGCAACTGTGTTCTCATGCCTATAATGATTTCCATCGTGGCTTGTGAGAGAAAATTCTTTTCACAAAAGGCTCGCTCCCAGCCATCACTTCGTGCTTTCTGCCATGCCTACAAAAACAGAATATGTACAAGACATATTTACCAATCACTCCTCAGTGAGATAACAAAGGAATGTCACTATATCAATCACTAAAAAGCTAAAGTGTTATTCTAATAATTTTATAAAACATCTAATATTTTATAATCAAATTAGACTTGTCATTTAGTTTATATACAACTGCTATCATGTTAACTGAGTTTACAAAATTCCAATGAGAATTGAACACCAAGTGACTCAAATGAAGAATTATCCTCATAGATACAGTTTTTGGCTGGTATAGATAGCTAGTTTTATTACACATGAGAGGCCTTCCAGTTATATTTTCCATTAAAATGCTTTTATATATAGGAATTCTGAAACTCCTAGTAATAGTAATAACAATAACAACCTCTGTGCTACTCTCTCAACTGACTGGAAATAAAAAGTGGGATTTTGAGGCCTAGAAAGATGGCTCAGTGGTTGAGAGCACCGTCTGCTCTTGGAGGTCCTGAGTTTAATTCCCAGCAACCACCGGTGGCTCAGAATCATCTCTAGTGGAATCTGATGCCTCTTCTGGCAAAAAGTCACACATGCAACTAGAACACCCACATACATAAAATAAATATATTGGCTTTTTTGTTTTGTTTTGTTTTTTTAAGTGGGATTTCTAAAAATCATACAATATAAAAATCTGGCCTTTGAAAATATGCTGTCCTGGCTTGGAGCATAATTAAAAGATAGCTCCATCTTATCTCATCATCTTTCCAAAAAGCTGGAAAGAACATAATGCAGGGATTCTCCTCCAGATTTCTGATTATTACTTAAATATCTATAATATATACTATCTAATATATGAACTGAACAACCCATCATTCAATGATAATCACAAAGGAGCTTGCAATTATTTAAATTACATATATTGAGAAAATACTGAATATCTGAATAAGTGCTTTCCACCAAGAAATGCAAGACTATAGAGAAAGGCACAGCCTCTTGTCAAGAAATTAGAAGAATTAAAAACAATATTTTTAAGAAAGAATGTATCTTTTCCTACATATCTGAATTTCTAAATTACATTCCATTTCTCAGAAGCTACTTCCATCTTATCATTTTCTTTACTCAATATCTCACTATTTTTAAGTTTTAAATCATCTTCTTTTGCTTTACAAAATTAAATTGTTGGCATGGTGTCCTGAGTGCAAAAGAAAAAGAAATACTGTAAAAAATAAGAATTTACAAAAACTAAATTGAAGATGTTCTAACAATCTTTGTTCCGTGTCCTCTCTCTACATAGCAAACAGACATTCTAAAGATTATTTCTCAATCAAGTCATATGTATAGGTACATATACATATAATACATATGTATGTATATATGCATATATATATAGCCAAATTAGGAGTAAATAAATAGCAGTGACAAAATAGAGACAAATTGGTCATGTTAAACTATAAGGAGCAATCAGACATTTTTTAAAAAATATTTTTCTTTTTTTGATATTATAATATAGTTACATCATTTCTTTTGTTCCTTTCTTCCCCCAAACTCTCCCATACTACTCTTCTTGCTCTGTTTCAAATTCATGATACACACACACACACTCTCTCTCTCTTAAATATTTCCTGCTCTGTCTGTCTATATAATGTTACTTTAAGTATGTTTTCAGGGCTGACCATTTGGTACTGTAATCAATTGGTGTGCTCTTCCCTGGGAAAGAATATTTCTCCCACCTCAGTATTCCTTAGTTGCCCATAGTTCTTTATGTAGGATGTGGCTTATGGTCTTTTCCCTATCTATTTCTGCTCTATTGATAAAATGTGACTTCTGAGACTAGAGAGACAGCTCAGCAGTTAAGGGCATTTGTTGCTCTTGTACAGGACCTAGGTTTAGTTCTAAGCACTGACATGGTGGTTCATTAACACTCCGTAACTCTAGTTCCAAGGTATCAACCCTTCTGATGTTCTCAGATACCAGGTACACACATGATGCACATATATGCATGCAAGAAAAACATAAAAATAAATCTTAAATATAAATAAATAAAATATGACTTCCTAAGTAATTTTTTATTGATTTTTTTTACTTGTGCCAGAGTGTATTTAATGCAGCATGTTTAGCAATAAACAAAAGTAATAGTACCTGGAATGCTCTGAGAAGTGCCATGTGGTCACTGAAAGTCCCCGCAGTGAAACGCTTCCTACAAAGCATAGCTGCACGCTTTTGAGAGGCCTGGGTAGGCAGTACAAAAGGGTCGCGATAAGCTAGAGTGCAGGCAATTGTAAGGATGGGGTCCAGACACTTTAAAACAACAGCACACAGGACCATTTTACCAAGATGTGGTTCTACTGGCAAATCAGCCAAATGATACCCAAGCTCAGTCAGATCTTCCCACGCATCCATTGCATCTATTGTCTAAAGGAGGGAAAAAAAACCAACAATTTGTCATAACCGAAAAATGATACTTAAATTAATATCTCATTAAGTATAAAATAACACAAATAATTATTTTGCTGTCACATCAAATAAAAATACATTGTGCATTAAATATATACATATGAGCTGGAGAGATGGCTCATTGGTTAAGAACACTGGCTACCCTTCCAGAGGTCCTGAGTTCAATTCCCAGCAACCACATGGTGGCTTACAACCATTTATAATGAGATCTGATGCTCTCTTCTGGCATGTAGGCTCTATGTATAGATATATAAAATAAATAAATATATACATATATAATAACTATATTTGCCACTATAAATTATAAGATTACTACTTAAAGTCCTCTTCAATTAACATTTTTTAAAAGAACAAATCATTTAAAAATATATGCTCACTCTGCTTTAATTTTCCCACTGGAGAAACAAACAAGTAAAAGAATTAAAATACTAACCTTAAGCATCTGAACAGCATTTCTTACAATTAAAGCTGGAGGCGGTTCTGGAGCTTTCATAAGGAAGTCGGCAATGGTACAATTAACTGGGGCTAACAGCTTAGTATGTAAACAAAGCTCCTGTAAACCATAAGAGCAAAAGACTTAGAAAAAGTAAAAGTCTAGCACTGACTTTTAAAGAAACCTTGAGAATAATTTCCCAATCCCAGCCTAGCAAAGTCTCAGAGTCAAAGGAATAGGAGAAACATCTTCAATGGAACACATGCCTGAAACACCCTCAATCAACTTATCCCAAAATGAACACTGCCCCCTCTGGCAACATTTTCTCACACAGTTTTTACCCACAAAACTTACAGTCACTATTCAAACAGTAAGTCACTTTTCTCCTAATATGCTCACTTCATTCTATCATCTTTTTCCTGCCACAAGTCAGAGAAAGAGAGGACAGTGCCTGCTCTTTTGGAGTTTACAGGAGTTAAGTAAAACTGTGCTAAGTGCTATGAAGGATAATGGGTGCCATGTAGGGTGGGAGGATAAATTATAATCAAGTTCCAGCAAGAGCAGGAGGAGTCAAAGACAGTTTCCTAGAAGAAGACACCTACACTAAGATGTAAAGAGTAGGAGAAATTTAGCATAAAAAAAAAAATAAAGGAAAGGAATTTGGAAATGAGTTAGCACATTAAAGCAAAAGATATACAGAAAAGAAATAAATGTAACTTGAAAAGCAGCACTAAACCTGGTATGAGTAGAAACATGAGGATGGGGGGGGACAGGAAACATGAGTTTATTTAGTAATTTAGGTTCTAATAATTTTTAATTATATGTAAAAGGAATAGAAAATTTTACGAAGAGTTCTGTTGGGCTTTGGACAGACACAGCACTGAATGTATAAATTTATAAAGACCATTCATTCAGCTATGCATTAGAGAAGTCATTTCACTTGGTCAATCTTTTTTGCAATGTCTTTCAACGTACAAGTTTTTTTTTGTTTGTTTGTTTGTTTGAGGCAGGGTCTCACTGTGGACACTGGGAATAGGAAATCACCACAGGGATATGGATCTCAAAACATGATTCTTTATCCCTTGAATGATTGGAGGCAAGCATCTAGGCTAAGAGACTAAGGAAACAAAGCAGGGGGAGGGATAAGGGGGGGTAGGCTGGAGAGATGGCACTGTGTTAAAAGCCCTTGATGCACTGTAGTGTTAAAGGCCAAGTTCCTAGCACTCATGTCAGGTAGTGGGCATACTCATATACAAATTCACAAACATGCAAGCAAAATAAGGATTAAGTAAATCTTTTAAAATATAGACTCAAACTGATTTTCTTCTAGTAGTTTTGCATGAGGTCAGAAAACTAAAATGAAAAACAATAAAAGTTTGGATCTCAATGAATGCAGTTTCAAAATTACAAAGGCAGAGGCTCAGCATTCCACACTATATTAGCATTACCTTTTACAACTTAAATAATTTGCAACTTAAATAATTTATATCCAGAATTTCCAAATTCCATACCATGTATTTAAGACAAAATGCTACAACACAGAGGACAGAAGGGGGTAAGGGAGAGAGAAAGGACTCCATAATTTAAATGTACTCCAGTAACTTTAACATTTGAAGGTTTGGTAAGATTTGTATAAAGAAAAATCTTTTTTATGCATATATCCTCCTTCATAAAATTTAACTTAAGATTTTATTTTGTAAATTGATTAATTCAAGGCCAGTCTGTAGAAACTAAAATGGAAGCTGTCCCCTCTCACCCACAGACAAAGCCTAGAGCTGTAGAACTACCTGCAACGGCATTCTCAAGAGTTCTGGAGTCTGAAATTCCAGCATATTCTGAAATCGGAGTCTACTAAAGAGGCGGAAACAAATTCCAGGTCTACATCTTCCAGCTCTTAAAAATAAAACACAAAATTCAGACTCACATAAGGAATAAGGAAAATAATAATGGAGCTATAAATTAATGTGACTTAGGAGACCAAAAAACTAATCAAGATCAAGATATCTGAGTTCTAATCCTTATTTATCCTCTATGAATACTTTCTGACGACATTTTGTGCTCTGGGGCTCAATATTATCAATTTACTGAGCTAGATTAAAAAACAGTAAATACCTTCTATAGTTACAGATAAAAAAAAATCACAATTAGTAACACAAATTTGAGATCAAGTGAAATTCAAAGCATAAATGTTTAGTAATTTCAATTTAATCAATTTCTCTGAGATGTCATCAGGCTCTATGCTCAGGCCCACTAATTACAGTTGTATAAATTATGAATTACATAACAGCATAGGACTGGCATTTATCACAGTGCTATATAGTTTCCTGGAAAGCATAAGAAAACATAATGACATAACCTCTTAATTCTTCTAATTAGGGAAATAGCTAATGTCAGGATAAATGACAGAGGTATGTCCTACTTTATGGCACTCAAAACCCAGAAACCATAAAGCTGGAGGGAGGGATGGAAGAAGGGTGGAAGGGAGGGAGGCAGGGAGAGATGGAGTTTCCCCTACCTCCACTCCTCCCAGTCTTCATCACCCCTCACCAGACCTCCCCTCTCCTCCTCTATTTCATTTTAAAAAAGTAGGCTTCCCAAGGATATCAACCAATAACAAATTACAATAAGGTTAGGCACAAATCCTCATATCGAGGTTGGCAGAGGCCACCCAGTAGGAGGAAAATGATCCCAAACACAGGCAAAAGCATCAGAGATAGCTCCCATTCCCACTGTTAGGAGTTCTACAATACCAAGCTATACAACAATAACATATATGCAGAGGGCCTGCCTCAGACCCTTACAAGCTCTAGAACCACTTTCTTCATCGACTACTTTCCAACAACATGTTCGAATTTTCTATCCAGTCAGCCTCCTCTGGAATTTCTATCCTTTGCCCATACCTTAAATGCTGATGTCTCTTTGAGACTGGATCACAGTCCTCTGCTCTTCTCCATACACTATCATCACATCATCTGAGGTGATCTTAATTGTCCTCTATCTTCAATTGCCATCCATCCTAAATCCCCTGATGGTAATTTTCACCACCTTCTTCCAAACTAAATTATATAAACAACCTTCCTACTCATTTTGTCCCACAGTCCTATCTGACTGTTCCTTAACTTTTCAGGAATACCTTTCCATGGTTCCCCTCTTATCTTTTTTTTCCCCTTAAATTCACTCATAACTCCTCTAAATCCATAACCCAGTTATAGTAAATAGTACTATTGATACTTCAACATGGATTATAGCATGTATTTCATCTTAAAATTAACCTACTCTACTTCAGTCCTTACTATTAACCCAACACTTCACAACAAAGGTTGCCAACCAATATGCATGGAAAATACAACTAAGATTTACTCTGATTTCTGACCTATAATAATATACAATTAATATTATAAATCAACTCAATGTATCAAGAACATTTTGTAATAAAGAGAGCAGCCTGACATAATTATAACAATGTCTGAGTCTATGGAGTTATACAGCACAGAAATCATGCCTTAAAGCCTTAAATATACAAGATATCTTTTCTTTTGGTAGTTTTGAGTCAGGACACACTACACAGTTCAGTTTGTCCTTGAGCTAGCAATCCTTTTGTCCATATCTTCCACCTGCTGCCATTGCAGGAGTGGTCATGTAACTATACCTGAACATTCCACTATTGATGGACACTACCAGTTCCCAGATCTTCAATTATAATATTGAAAGAACAATCTTAAAAACATCTTCACATACATGTAATAAGTAAAATTAGGATATACTGTAAGACATGGATTACATAGTAAAGCAGAGACTTAGAAGTATTTTTAATTTAGCCTCTGAAGAATTCATACCAATATACATTCCCATTAGCAAAATATCTGAGCCAATATTTTTGCCTCTATGTTCTACATTCTATAAAACAAGTTCATTAGTCTCAGACTAATAAAGAAAAATCATAGTACTTCATTAATTTGCATTTATTTTGGTACATATGAGGTGAAAATGTTTTTGAAACTGTTCTTTGCAATATTATGATAAAGGATCTAGGACCTGGGTAGTGTTCCTCAATAGTGAATGTTCAGACACAGTTATCCCACTCCTGCAATGGCAGCAGCTGGGAGATACAGATGAAAGGATTTCGCTCTAGGACAATATGTGAAGCAATGCATTAGCAGGACATGTACAGTATCTATTTTGATAAACTATTTTGACCTTTACTAAAAATATTTTGATTATAAGGATTTTATTTGTATACTAAAGAAATTATTCCTTTGTCCTATATTTTAAATGTTCATAATTTTTGCTTCCTCTAAACATCTTTTATCTTAGCATGAATTACACAATAATTTCAATTTTGTTTTAAATTTTTATTAGTTGAGTTTCATTTAATGTTTTTTGACCACACACACACACACACACACACACACACACACACACACACAGTTTCTCAGATCCATTTCCACTACCCTGTCTACCCAACCTTGTTTAAAAAAAACAAAAACAAAAAAACTTTCAAGATCAATTTGTGCTGTCCAAATAGTTTCAGATGTCTCATCTTCCACCAACACATGGTAAACTTAGTAGAAGCTACACGCTTCAAGAAAACTATCTCCCTCTCCCAGCAGCTAACAACTGTCAATAGTTCCACAGATACAAGCGAGATATGTGCTTTAACTCCCATCCTCTCCCTTCATGCTGGGATTTGGTCTCATATGGGCTTGCAAAATAGCCTACATTTTTATTTATTTTTCTTATTTTACATATCGATCCCAGTTCCCTCTCTGTCCATCGATCCCAGTTCCCTCTCTGTCCATCCTTCCCTCTCTTCTACCCTCCCATGCCCCCCAACCACCCTCCCATCTCATCCACCCCCCACACTCCACATGTAGGGTGATGCCTTCCTGGATGGGTCATCTAAATCTGTCAAGTCATTTAGAGTTGGGACTAGACCTTCTCTCCTGTCTCTAGGTTAAAGGAATATCCCTCCATGGGGAATGTGCTCCCAAAGTCCTTTTCTGCACCAGGGATACATCCTGGTTCCATTGTCAGAGATCCCTTAGACTGCCCAGGCCTTCTAACTGTTCAGAGGGTCTGAGTCAGTTCAATGCTGGATTTCCATCTATCAGTCTGGGGGGCCCATTAGCTCCTCCTTGTTCGGGTCAGCTGTCTCTGTGGGTTTCTGTAGCCTGGTCGTGTCTTCCCTCTCTGCACTGGATTCCAGTTCGGAAAATAGCCTAAATTTAACTTTTGAAAAAGTATCAGTGAGATGGTGCAGGGGTTAAAGGCACTTGTCACCAAGCCCAAAACCTTAGTTCTATTCTCAGGAACCACATGGTAGAAGGGAAAACCAATTCTTGAAAGGTATCCTTTGAATGCCACATGTGTGCCATAGCCTCCCCTGCCACATACAAAATAAATAAATTTAAAATAAATTTAAATCTTTTTAGTTAATTAATTTTAAAGTACTGAAACAATTTGCTTGGCAAAGAGAGTATAAAATTAAAACTAACATGAAGCTCACATATAAAAGGAAAAATAAACTATAAATATATAATACATGATAATATTACTAACTCACAGGCAATGAAATGAATATACATTATGCATGTAATTATAACATAAAATGTACATTACCTGCCTTTCCGCTGTATGGCACTAGCTTTGGAAATCCATACCATTTTTAACATTGTAACAAAATTTAGTGCATCAAAGGATTTCTGTAATGTATAAATCATCTTTATGTTACAACATGATTGGTACTAAAGAGGAAATAGATATTATCAACATATTTTAACATGCCAAGTTAAATATAAATCTCCCTCTTGATTAATTAGAAGAAATGGATTCTTTTTTGTTTGTTTGTTTTTATTTTCTTGTTTTTAAATCCTAACCAAAGCTTCCCCTCCCTCCCCTTTTCCCAATCTCCTCACCTCTTCTCCCCAACCTGTCCACCCCTTCTCTGCTGAAGAAACTGATTCTTAAAAACTCAGATTTGCTGGTTATAAATGCTGTGCTTTATGGAACTGTCTTCAGTTCTCTCCTACAATTTAATAACAACTGATTCTCACAAGACACCAAGACTTTATCACAACATCAATATGGCTGCCTAGACATGACCAGAACAAGGATGACACCAATGGATATCCTAACATGAAAGAGGCAAAGCTTGCAGGGTCTCAACCCTAGAGAAAGAACTACAGGCAACTGGGGAATGCTGAGAGCAGAAGAAATAGTCTTTCTTGAGCAAAACTACACCAGTTAGTTATCCAATATCAAGTGATCAGTCCTGAGATCACATGAATACAGGTTATATTATACACATGGAGCAAGCTAGATTTATATATTTAGGAATATAGTATAAATAAATAACAAAGAAAAAGAGGACATCCATTTTAATTAGCAAGAGAGAAACAAAGGATCAGAGGGAGATAAGAGAGGGAATGATGCTATTATTCTGTCAAAAAATAAAAATAATTATAAAAAACAAAACAGTATAAAATGCAAAAATAGGATTCTCTGGTGATTATTTTCTATCACATTCACATCATTCTAAGCACTAGGAATGACTAGAAAAAAAACATTTACCAAAATATTTCTCAAGGAGTAAAGCTTGAGTAATAATTACCAAACTAAACACCTCAAAGTAAAGTATTTTTAGCCCTTGCTACTTAACATCCTACTTAGTTACCAAGAAATTAATCTTCCCTGAATGTCTCAAAGGAAAATATAATCATTACTAACACTAGACTTCCTCAAAAAGCCTGAAGTGGAAATCTGTCATAGAGGAAATGGTTTTAAATACATTTCTAAGCAGAATATATACTTCAAGCATTCAGTGCTCTTGCTTTGCATAAAATTAGTTATACAGAACACTTATAAATGTATTCTCTAATAGGTTTAGTCTTCCTTGAGAAACAATTATCTCTATCATTTGATCTACAAAAAGTTAATGGCACTGGGAATTATGTTGATACTAAAAGGAAACGAATATTATCCCTTATTTATTAGAGAAGAAAAATATTTGTAAAGGGCCCAGGAGTAAAGAGTTTATGCTTTGAGGTCTCTATTGCAATTTACGAAAGGCTACAGTTGTATGAAAGCATCAACAGACAGTAGATGAAAGAATAGGAAAAAAAACTCGTTTTTGCACAAAGCCAGGTAGTGATTTGCATTGCTGGCTAAATGTGGTGATGTTCAACCTAATTTATGTCTGTTGGTTTTGTATGCGTGTGTCTGTGAATGTGTAAATGTGCATCTGGAAGCCCAATTTTACAGCACACATCTTTCTCAATTTCTAGGATTTTGTTTTCCTTTGTTAATCAAGGTTCTCTTTATCTAAATGCCTATAAATACTATATGTGAGACATTAGCTTCTATCAATGGACAAAAGGGATACAACCCATCCACACATATAAGAGGAAAACATACAATATGTAATCAAATTGCCACAATGTGACAAATTTTTATTGTGTTGTTACTTAAACTCTTTATTTTCTTACTAATAGTTAGTAAATAGCAGTGAATCTTCTTGTCTAATTTGTTGGAACACCAAAATATATTCCACATACTAAAAATAAGGTAGAATAGTTTAGTGAAACAAAATTTATTGTGCTAAATTCATCTATAAAGAAATTTGCAACTAAAATGACGTCTTTTATTATAATAGCTGTTGGAATGGAACTCAATCTTCTTCATTTGGTACAAATATACCTTATTCATACATACCTCTTTCACTTTACCAGAATCAATAACAAACACAACATCATTGACAGTGATACTTGTTTCAGCAATATTGGTGGAAAGAATCTGCAATGGAATGTTATTTTATTAGTATGAAAATAGATCAATGAATAACAAAAACAGAACATAAAAGATCTTATGATGCTTACTATTTTTCGGACACCTGCAGGTGGATTTTTTAATACCTTCTTTTGATCAGATGTCTGCATATTTGAATGAAGCATAAAGACTTGATATCTGTTTATAATTAAAAAGAGAAAATGAACTATAGAACTTGTCTGTTAGTTTAAGCAGCAAGTACAAAGCTTTATAGCTTACCTATGTGTATTGTCAGCAAACCGCTTGTCATCAAACAGGATACGATCCCTCAAACCAACAATTTCATCATATCCAGGTAGAAAAATTAATATTGCACCTTGGAGAAGAATATTTTTAGTATTTAATCTTGTGAAATCAGACACAATCAACAAAACTAATTACAAAGAATAATATGATGTGATTTTACACATTGGTACATGATTATAAAAGAACTACTACTCACATATTACTACCAATTGAATTACAGAAAAACCTGACAACTAAATGTTAATTTTTCAACACAGTTTACTCCAATTCTTTCAGACAATACTTACCAGCATCACAGCTATGGCAGATATTGTATAGAAGATGCATGATCAAATCTAAGTCTACTTTTTCATCATCAAAACTATGATGGTAAGCTTTCAGCAGCTCTCTGTCTTCTGCACTGAGGTCATTTCCATTTGTTTGCACCAAAGAACTTTCATCTAGATTTCCAAATTCCAATGAAGCACTAAGAAAAATACCAAGTCAGTTTTTATTTAAAAGAGAAACACTTAAAGACTAAGGTTTCCCATTATTTCCTCTGAATTTCCCATATGCCCTAAGGAAAGTGTCCCTTAATGTACAATCTATAGTTAATTTCTGTGTTGGTTGCAAGCATCTTTTTAAAGTTAAAATTTGAGAAGTGATAAATTTCATGAGAAAAATCACAGTCTGAAGATACTTTATCAAAAAAATTCACTAATGACTTAGAAATATATCAAAATACTTAGCATCATCTGTCACTAAGGAAATATACATCAAAACCACAATGGCACTATTCCACAATCAAAAGGAAGGCTATGGTCAAAAAGATAGTTAAGTGATGGGGATGGTGAAGAAATACCACAACGTTCCTAGAATGATTATAGACTAGTACAGTAATTTGGGGACACTGTGGCAGTTCTCTGAAATACAATGTTTACTTCATCCCCTAGCAATTCCACTCCTAGGTACAGATGGAAGAGAAATGGAAATAGACGGGTGGGTAGATAGATAAACCGATAAATAGATAGGTAGGGAGGTAAGTAGATTGATAGAAAGGAAGAAGGAAGAAGGAAGGAAGGAAGGAAGGAAGGAAAGAAGGAAAGAAAGAAAGAAGAAAGGAAGGAAGGAAAGAAGGAAAGGAAAGAAGATAGAGTTAGGTAACTGCATTAACTGTCAATTTAAAGATCTGTGTTCATATTCATAATAGCCAAGAGTGAAAATAACCCAAATATTGATAATTGACAAATGCATAAACTATGGCATATCAACAGAAGGGAATACTGGTTGGAAATAAAACACATAAACTTTGAAGTAAGTAAAAGAAAAGAGAAAGTTACAAAAGACTATATTATATGGCACTATTACATAAAATGCCCAGAACAAAGTTATAGAAAGAGGAAACCAATTAACAGCTATCCTAAGAACTGGGAGAGTTAAATGAAAAAGAAAGTAAGTACTGATGGCACCATTTTTTATATGTGAAAAAAATCTTCTAATACTGACTGTGTAACACTGTGAACATTAAAATAATGCACTGAAATGTGAATCATATTGTATATGCAATATTTCAATAAAACTTTATTTTACAAAAATAGCATTATATTTTTCTTAATAGATTATTTATAATTGCTTAATATTATAAACAATGATGATGATGATAATACCTCTATTTATAATTCTATACTTAAACATATTACTTATGTGGTTTTTCAAAAGTCAAAATCTGGATAAATTACTGAAATAATTTGCTTCTTCGTTATATGTATAAAAATATTAACAATAGCTATCATTAAAAATTATTGATGTGCCTTTTAGGAAGTCAGTTTTGCTCAGGTCTCCTCAGTGCAGTGCTCAAATACAAAAAGTAAACAAACAAGATTGTTTCCAATAGGGGAAATACAACTTTTTAAGTGAAGTATTTTGAATCTCCAGTTTTGTTTAAAATTATTTTATTGCTTCAAGTCAACAAATAAATGAACACATATTTTTGTTTAAAGATGTAAGATTTCACTAATAGTTTCAATAATCTAGCAAACATAATAAACTTGAATATATATGACTTTCTTAGAAGGGTCCTAGAGCTCAAAGTCTGGTCCTTATTCTTGCCCAGTAAGTACATGACTGAGTCATCTCCCCATTCTCAACACACCACATTTAAGTAGAAATCTCCCTTCCAATTTTTCAAAATGTTTAAAGAGGTAAATATAGTACAATATTCCTTATTAACAATCTGAGGAAAATTATTTTATAATTACAAAAATAAATCTGTGGGTAAAAGACTATAAGTAGCTTACCTATTACAGAATCTATGATTTACATGGCTAAGATTTTTGAAAAAATAGATTTAATTTTAAATAGTGTAAGGTTTTACCTATAAGATTCTAGAAGATCCACAATTTCAGTCTGTCCAAAGTGCTTAGCCCAATCTAAAGCCATCCTATAAAATTCAAAGATATCAAACTGAGAAATAATTTGTAAATTTGCAATTACAAATTTCAAATTACAATTTCAAATTATAAATGTTTCAAAATTACATGACCAGTCAGTCAAACTTATTTATTTACTCATTAGAGATGCACTTATAATTATTATATAATAAACTTTAAAATAGGGATAATCGTAAGAATTTTTAAAAAGGTATGTGCAACTATATCATGACATACAAAGAATAGATACAATCTAAAATTACCAGCCATTTGATGCTTTACTGTGGACATTGGCTCCCATACTAATTAACTGCTCTACTTGGCTTGTAAAACCCCGTCCTGCAGCAACCATCAGAGCTGTTGCACTGGTCTCACTATGCCTATAATCAACTAAAAGAAGAAAAAGATGAAATGTTAAATGTCCAAATTTTAAAGACCTTCATTGTTTCAATTAAGTAGCAGAACTAACTTAACTAACCTGGGACTTGTTCCTTCATTTTAAATGACAGCAATATTATTTAATCTTTAACTATGCCATTCAAAAAGAAATCCAAGATGCTCTTGTATAAACAGGGTAGAATAAAGACTATCTTTGAAGGGATAAGAAAAAGATTTACTCTATAATTAAGAAAAAAGCTATTGACTTGCAGAACATTTATATAATAATTTTTAATCTACATGTTGCCATGTCCACTCAATAACAAAATATATAAAGAATTTAAAAGTTAATTTTTCATCAATAACTAGCAATAAATGCTTTAAGACTTCAGGCAAATTTTTAAATTTTTTTCTTCATATGACTTAAGACACTATAATACTAAACTCAAGGAAATAAAGGAAATAAAAACTCAGGAAGAGTTGGATGACCATTATCAAAATAATCTAGTTAATCAACAGAAAAACCAAAGAAGACAGTCAAGAGTCATTGTTAGGTATTTAAAATACTTTATCAATATTTTAAAGCAGTACTTTCAAAGCAGATTTTAAATCTATAAACTTTCACATAAGATTACTAAATTATGCAGAATGCTGAAATAATGGAAAAAACAGATATGAGAAAATATATCTGTTTCAAAACAAAATTATTTCTTGAAATAATTTTGTAAAAACATGGTGAATTTTAAAAATGTATATCAATAGAGGCCAACATTTACAATGAACAAGAAATCCTAAAAGGTCATTTTAATGAAGAGCTCTGTTGACTAGTTGATGTACAGGATTATGACTTAATAACCACACCCAAATATTAACCTAAATTCTGTTACCAAATTAGTTGACCCAGCCTCACTAAATTAATAAACCAAGAAAGCTCATAACATAAGGAACGGGACTTTTTAAAAATTGTTTTTAAAACAGGACAAATCTACCTATAAGATGAAATCCTTGAGGAATAAAAGGCATTTTTTACACTTAAAATAATTCAAAACAACAAATACAAAACAGAAGTAAATGTAATGAATTTCCATGTTTAAAACATGAACTGGAATTTTCAGAAACACTATGACTCAGCAAGGCAGTGCAGTAGGTTTGATTAATATATATAAAAATAGTAATTAAAATTAATATATGTAAAAATAGTAATTAAAAAAGAATAAAAACTTTTAAGCTCAGAACATGTGCCTTTATTTTTTTTTTTTACATTTATTTACTTATTTATTGAAAGACACATGGCATGGCACTGGTGTGAAGATCAGAGGATAACATGGGAGGAGTCAGTTCGCTCCTTCAACCATGTGGTCTTGGATCAAACTCACATCCTTTGGGCTTACAGGAAGGCCCTTTATCCACTGAGCCATCTCCTCAGTCCCTGCTATACACTTCTTGAAAGAGTTCATAAGCTAAAATATATCCAAAAGTGGTACAAACCAGGAAACTGAGGGACTAGATCACATGTTATGCTAGAAAATATCCAACAAAGAAAAAGTGGTGAAATAAAACAAGAATGGTCAGTTGAAAAAAGCTGAAAAGGAAAAACTCTCTGTCATACATAAACACATCCTAAATCTCTTATCACACCAGAAGCAGAAAAGGACGGAAGGTATGCATGTGAGAAACATATGTCGATTCAATATATTAACAGACAATTGAAAAACACCCTCAAGTAAGAATACTGCAAAGTGTGGTGATGTCCATATTTAATTCCAGAACTTAGAAAGATAAGGTAGGAAGATCACCAGTGTAAAGCCAGGCTGTTTTACAAAGCCAGTTCCTCTTCAATAAGCAAATACACAAGAAAAAAGAAGAAAGGAAAAGACAGGGGCAAGAAGCTTCCTGTCACCTTCCATATTAGACATGGGCATTTGGTAAAAATGATTAAAGGTAGGGTCCCCCTCAACTGAAGAATGGATAAAGATGTGGCACATCTACACAATGAAATACTACCCTGAAGAAAAAAAAAATAATAATGGAATCTTAAAATTTGCAGGCCAAGTGGATGGAACTTGAAGAAACCATCCTGATGAGAGGAACATGGTATACTCACTCATATATGGATTTTAGACCTAGAGCAAAGGATCACCAGCCTATAATTCACACCGCCAGAGGAACTAGGATACAAGGTGTATTCTAAGAGATTCATATAAGGTCCCTCACAGAAGGGGGAAGGGACAAGTCCCCCAGAGTACATGGGAAGTGGTGGTGGGGGCAGTGAATGGAGACAGAACTAGGAGAAAGAGAGGGGGAGGAGAGGAAAGCACATGCGACTAGGAAGATTGAGTCAGGGTAGGAATAGAAGACAGAAGAGAGAGAGAGAGAGAGAGAGAGAGAGAGAGAGAGAGAGAGAGAGAGAGAGAGAGAGAGAGAGAGAGAAAACAAACATAAAAGAGGGAGCCATTATTGGTTTGAAGAGAAACTGAAACTAAAGAAAGGTCTAGAGACCTACAAGACTGCCACCAACTAACAATTTGAGCAACCGTGGAAAGGCTACTGTAAATGCCCTTCCTGGACAGTGAGATCAACAACTAACTTATCCACCATCATGGAGCCCTCATCTAGTACCTGTCAGAAACAGAAGCAAACACCCATAACTAAACACTGAGTCTAACTAGAATCCAGATGCAGAGAGAGAGGACAAGACCAGGTTGCAGAAACACATAGAGACAGCTTGCCTGAACAAGGAGGAGCTAACCGGCCCACTAAACTGATAGCTGGGAATCCAGCATGGAACTGACTCAGACTCCCTGAACATGGGTCTCAGCTAGAAGGACTGAGCAGTCTAAGGGACCTCAGACAGTGGAACCAGGATATATTCCTGGTGCACAAAAGAACCTTGCAGACACATCCCCTATGGAGGGAGACTCCCTTAACCTATAGACAGGAGAGAAGTCCTAGTCCCTACTTCAATTGACAGATTTACATGACCCCACCTGGATGACATTGGAATGGGAGTGGGGGGATGGGAGGGGAGGATGGTCAGGGTGCATGTGAGGTGGGGAGAGGGTAACAGGGAGGGAGGAAGGGAGAGAGGGAGGAAGGAAGGGAGAGAGAGGGAGGGAGAGGGAACTGGGATCAACATGTAAAATAAAAATAAATAAATAAAAAATAATAAAGGTAGGATCATTGAACAAATATTTGATCACCTATTGTGAACCCTGTGAACCAAGAGAAGAGTAAAGCAGATAAGGCTTCTGCCCTCACAAAGGTTACATTCCAGTGTAAGATGAGTAGTGAACAACAGCAACAGCAGCAACAATGATAAATGACAAATGACCAAAATCAATTTTAAAAAAAGCAGATTAACAAGATAGTAAGAAAAGGGTACAGTTTTATTTACCAGAAAAGGCCTCTATGAGAGGCAATAATAACCAGAGGCCTAGATGAAAGAGGCCACTGTCAGATTCTGAAGTCAGGATTCCACATAAAACTAAAAGAAAAATAATAAAGGCTGAGAGACAGGAATGTATCAGCACATAAAAGAAAATCAGGTCCAGTGAAAAAGCTTAGTAGGGAAAGATTGCCTACCCGGCCTGAGCTGAAAACTAAGATTCATTCCTAGAACTCATATGGAGGTAGGAAAGATCCAACTCCTGCAAGTCATTATTGACCTTCACACATAACCCAGGGCACATGTGCCACCAAATACACGCATAAATGAACTATATAAAATGTAGTAAAAATATTAACAAGAAAGCAACAGTGCACAAAAAGGAGAGTGGTGGCAAGTAAGGCTGGGAAGGCAGCAGAAGCCTCTGGATCAGCTACTTTTCACTCACTATGATCCAGCACCTGACAGGGAGCAAGTTAAGGGAACAGAGGTTTATTCTGGTTCATGGCTTGTGAGTTGACAGCCCATCCTGGAGGTGAGGACTTGGCAATGGCAGTGGCTGATGGGTGTGGTGGCAGAAGCATGAGACCACTTGCTTACACCTTACAGATCAGAAAACAGCACCACAGGAGGCAGGGCTGCCCTATAAAAGCCTCAAGGCCCACCCACAGTTGTCCACTCCCTCCAGCAAATTCTGCCTCCTAAAGCTTCCAACTGTCTTGAGGAAGCGCTACAAGCAGGAACCAAGTGTTCAAATACATGGGCCTACAGGGGACATTTCACATTTAAAGCCACCACAGATCCAGCCATAGAAAGGACTTTTTTTCCCTTCACAGTATAAACAGAAGCAAGGGAAGAGAAGGTCAGTGGGATTTTTGTAAAGATAATCTGATCCCTCTAAGGAAAACAGAACACATTAATCAAAAAGAATAGTTGGTGGATTACTACAACAATCACAGGACAACATTAAAAAGTAAATTTAAAAGATTAGGGGTCCTTTAAAATAGATACCTAAAGAATCCTATGATAAATACACTAACAAACAGGAATGTAGGGAGAAAAGGGTTTTTCATTTAGTTTACAATTCTAGGCTATAGTCCATCAGTTTGAGGAAGTCAAGGCAGGAACTTAAGAGATTCAGTAAATAACAGAAAGAAATGAAAACAAATGTTACTTTTTATTTGTTCTCAGTTTGAATTCTCCACTCTTACATAGGTGATGTCCCCATCCCCACTCCAAGCCCACAGTGGGCTGGGTCTTCCCATATCAATTATGGCAACCCTCCCATAAACCAGCCCAATGTAAACAATCACTCTCTTCCCAAGAGACTGTCAAGCTGACAATTAAGGCTAACCATCACAGCCATTAACAGATGAGAGCCACCTAAGGAGCAGATGTAAACAAAAAAAAATTAAATGAAAGCATTAGGATTGAGGCCCATGGACCTGAACATGAGAAGAGGGGGAGGAAAATTTTCTGCCAGGAAAACCAAGAATTAATAGAGTGAAAAAAGAAAAAAATGCCAAGAAAATGTTTTAAAAACAAAATGGTCAATAATCACAACAATAACAATACTAAGGGTTTAAGTAAGGAGGTGAGAATATTTGACTTCTAAAGCCTTCTAGACAGTGACGATTTTCTGTGACCATCTGCCTGCTGACAAAAGCCTACAGAACTATTAAGTGCATGCCTGGTTGTCAATATCCATGAAAGTCAACTAGTAGAACAGGATGACTCATTTGTGAAGTTATATCACATGACATCAAGTATGTAAGTGTATGTAGATCAGAACCTAAGTCCATACAATTATTTAATCATCATTTAATAGATGACTCTAAGAATTCCAAAGGTATTACCTGTTTTTCACACATTATTTTTTCAATCACAAACCTCTTTGAAACCCTTTTTTTTTTTTTTTTTTTTCCTACAGCACAGAGTCAAGGACAAGATTACATGGATACACACAACACAAATATAGAAATGATTACATGGATGCACTATAACATAAATATATAAAAGTAACTGTCATATCTGTGAGGCCCTTAGGAAATCATTCCAGAGATACTGACAAATTTGAAACAATATAAAACATTTCAAAATAAAATTAATGATAGTAAACAAAATGTATCATGCATATTTTTAAAATTAGACTCTATTTGTATCACAAATAATGGCAAGAGAAATTTTATTTTAAATAAACTTACCACTAACATTTTCAGTTAAAATAAGGTGAAAGACCTGAGCAAAGGCATCAACATCTTTATGCAGCCATATGTCAGAAAGGCAAGCATCCATTTCCTTGATTAACCATGGTTCAAGGCAATTCACATCTTTTTCTGTCTTTTAGAAACAAAAAAGGCAAAGATTACAAATTATGTAATTGCTTAATATTTGCTTACAACAAGGAAAGTAAAATGGTCACAATCATCACAAGAACTAAAAAGCATATAACATGCATGTATTATTCAAAAGTCTCAAATTTCATCTTATAAACATTATCTTTCATAATACAACATTTTGATATTACAGTCATCTTTTCTCTGAAAGTTACCTTGTTAGCAAAATACTAGCCACATGACCTAGCCATGTGAACTAATTGTGCTTCTGATAGTAAATGTACCTATATACCACAGGGTTCTTTTCCAGCTACATCAGCAGAAGTATCACCCTAGAGCTTAACACTAATACCAGTCTCTGTTCTATATCAAGTCACCAGAGTCTCTACTGGCATGGAGGCTCTCACCTATAATTCCAGCAACTCAGGAAATTGAGGCAGGAGAATACACGTTTCAAAATCACCCTGTGCTATATATACCAAGTTCCAGATGACCTGAGCTGTCTCAAAACCCAGGAAAAAAACCTACACTAGCTCCCCCAAAGAAGCTCTGGGAAACAGAATATACTAGACTTTAGAAGCTTCTCTTACACATAATGTCCAACTCAGTTCTTAAAACCACCAGTTTACATAGTCAAAATGCTAATCATGGACTGGAGAGATTGCCCAGCCCTTAAAGGCTAGGCTCATTGTCAAAATGCTGATCACTAATTCAAATGGATCTTCCCTACACTAAACATTTTTAAAGCATCCTTCAGAAGCCTCTTTTAAAACTCAAGCATAATTCTTCTAGATACATTAGAACTTAAACACTAATATAGAACATGAACATCCCTGCATCTCATGCAAAAAAAAAAAAAAAGGAAAAAGAAAAGCAAAGAAAAAAGGAAGGAAGGAAGGGAGCTAAATTTGTTAAGAGCACTTGCTGCCTTTGTAAAGACCCCACATTTAGCTCCCAGCAGCACTTAATAGTGGCTCATGATAACCTGTAACACTAGTTCCAAAGGATCCCATTCCCTCTTCTGGGCTCTGAGGGTATCTGCACTGATGTGCATACATATACATCTGGCAAAATATCCAAACACATGAAATAAAAATAAATAAACCTTTAAAAATAGCTAAATTCTTCTTCAAAATACAAAGTTTGGAACCATGAGTATACCTCAGGAGTAAAGTGCTAAATTTAATCATTAACCCTTTAAAAAGTGGTAGATTATTCTGAAAGTATGTTGTAGAGTAAAATAAACTGAGAAAAATTAACCCCCCCCACTAACAAAGTAAAAAAGTACTATTACCTCATTAAAGTTGTTTAACCTAAAAATTTTTTTCCCACAGTATCATTATGACCCAATATACTAAAATATCTTATCTTACCAGCTGACTGAATACAGCATCACCTCCATCATCCAATAAATCATACTCTTCAGACACACTAGCAATAGCCCGCTGTCTCTGAGATTCAGGCTTGAATGTATTCTCTTGAGCTGAGTACCATTCTGTGAGTGTGGTCTGCTGTTTCTCCTCTAAATTAAAAAGAAAAAAAATAAGTAGACAAGTCCTTTCCTTTTGATAATGTGTTCTTTTGTTTAAAAAATAAGAAAACCAAAAATCTAAGTAAATCTCGTATCACTTGAAAGTTAGTTAGCTTTACTTTGGAGTCACTCCTAAGAAATATACTGGGTCTTTCATAAAGTTGTGTAACATAAAGACATATGAAGCTATATAAAAACATTCATTCATCTACTGGTAAAAGTTTGCTTCTAACCCATAGTTTCAAACAGAGCATCTTTCCCCATAATGTACCTACTGTTTAAATCAATGACTAATATTCATATGGCACTTTGTAGAAAATTATTAAACACCTCATCTCAACTGTTTCAGATACAAAAAGTCAAAGTTTCAAAATTTTCAACATCAACATTTTATAATTTACATGTAAGCAATGATGTACTTTGCAGTGACATAGGAATCACTAATTACATATTCAAGTGGAGAATCAATAGGTATGTGCCCATGATCATACACAGTAAACAAATAAATAAGATTATAACTAAGTATACTATAAAAAGGAAAAGGGGATACAAATAATAACAGCAGATTTGGAAATTTTGTTGGGAATAGAGAACATGCTGTAATCCTTGTATTCACTAGTTCAGGCTAGTGTGAGTTACACAGTGAGATCATGTCTCAGAAAATAAATAAAAAATTGGAAAATGATATTTTCAAGAAACATAAGCCTGTTGTCATCAATCAAGATACTCCTTCCCTCCCCCCTCCCATCAACTTCTTAATTCCACCTAATGAGGTAAGCTATGGGGAGATAACACATACCTCATTCACTGCTTTCTTAAAACACTTACTAAGCTTGTGGATTCAGACACACTCAACCTCCTCAATTCCAGCATGTACTTTAATTTCTTTCCAAAGATTTTAACTTCTGGATATAAACCAGAATGCAAAAGTATATCCCAAGAGCTAGAAAGATGGCTCAACAGTCTAGAACACTGCCTGTCCTTCTAGAAGACCTGAGTTCTGTTCTCAGGAACCACCTGGTGACTCATAGTCACCTTCAACTCCAGTTCAACTCCATATGATCTCTTCTGGCCTCTGCAGGCACAGCACGCATATGGTACACAGACATACATGCATTCAAAACACCCACACAAATTTAATAAAAATAAATAAATCTTAGTTTAAGAAGTGTATTTAGGATGATAGTATCACATAATTTTATTTAATTGTATGCAAGAGAAAAATGTTTTCAAGTGTCCTTGTTCTTCTCTAAGCTAAGACTACAGCATTATAAGAAATAATTCTTAACAGAAGTTTCTTTGCTAAAAAGCTCACCTCGTTGCTTTTCCTTTTTGTACTTTAACATTTCTTTGTTGGTATAGCCAGTAGTTCTTAAAATATCTTCCAGAAACATTTCTTTTACTTCAAATGGTCTCCCCTGTACTAAAGAATAAAAATGTTTAAATATCCACTTTATAGATAATTCACAAAAAAGTGAGAATTCCCACATTTAATGAAGCATGTTATAATATACAAAAGCTGTTCCAAAGCTCCAGGAACTCTCCTAGTACTTCCTGGTAACTACAACGCAGCTCTATATACATCTGACTAGAGTGAACAACTGACTTCATATGCTAGACAAGTGGTCCCATGCTTTTCCCCCTAGTGTTTACTATCTACTTGCCACATGTGTAGAATCACATTAGGGACCGGGAATATTACGGTAAGTACAAACAGCATTACTTCCTACTTCCATGAAGCACACAATGCAGGGAAGACAGTAACATGAAAAAAGAATAGAAACAGAAAGCTGTGCAAAGTCCAATGAGAAAGTACTACAAGAATGAAGTATGGGATATCATGGCAGTGTACCACAGGGAACTTATATCAAGAAAAGATTTTTACTGAGACACTGAAGAACAAGGACATAAAGTAACTTTACTCCACAGAAACTACACAGTATGTGAAGAAAACACAACATGCACTATGACACTGCCGTCGAACCAAAATGAGGCTGTTTTCAAGAAACTAAAAGGAAAGTAAGAGAATAGGAAAGGCAAGAGAAGTTAAAGCTAGAGAAACAAATGAAGTCATATAAGAGGTCTTTGTCTTGAAACAAAGGTATTCAAGACTTGAGAGTGCTCAGCATGATCAGAATTTGACTTCAGAAAGGACCACCCTGAAAACAATATGGAGAGTGGATTTTTAAAAACCCGAAGAGTAGAACCAGATTAAACAGTGGCATGTATAACAATTCAGTAATAGAAGAAAACAAGTTACTTAAGAATAATGGTAGTGAAGATTAAAAAACAAAAACCTAGATGGATTACTAAAACAGAAACAGAAAGTGAAATAAAGAGAAATCATAATTATATTTGTTATGAAAAAAATTTTTAATCTGCTGTAACACCTGACTATCTGGCTTGCCTAACAAGAAGGCTGTTTCTCTGAGTAGCAAGAAAAGCTAAAGTTGGCCAGTGAGAGTTGAGGTTTCCATTCAAGCTAATCAAAGGTGACAAGCACACTTCCAATTAGCACAGGTATCAACTTAATGTGCCAAATCATCCAGCAAAATATTAATATTATCAGATAAATGTACAAGTGTAAGACTCTAGATATCACCCAAAATACACAAGACAAAAGACTTAAAACCATAATTTATGGATTAAGTATTCTGTTTAGGACATATTAGAGGTGATGTACCCATAAAATCTCTACATCCAAAACTCTGGAGAACAATCATCAGTATACAACAGAAAGCAAGAACCACAAGCATTAAAAACAAAAAAAAAAAAAAAAAAAAAAAAACTTTCCAGGGCAATTAAATGCACATCTACAATATCCAATAGAATGGCAAACAAGGGCAGAAAGAGAGAAGGAATGAAAAGTGAACAAAAACAAAAAGGAAAGAAATTCAGGGAATAAAAGTAAAAAATACCAATGCCCTTGAGAAACCCAGAGAGAAAAGTAAGAAAATGCTATAATGTAGATCAATGGGAAGCAATGATCCCAAACAAATTCAGATCTGAGAATCATCAAACACACACACACACACACACACACACACACACACACACACACACACACACACACTAATCATGAGATGTAACATAGAATATATATAACTTTTGCCTAACCTCTAGATATTGGGCTTGGTGATTAAATCAGTAACAGAATAATATTGCTAAGAATTCCTAAATGGGGCCTACATGATAGGAAAAAACCAATTCCTACAAGCAGTATGTCCTATAATCTCCACTGAAGCACTATGGAACCCATCTATGCACATTCATGCACACGCACACATGCGCATGTGGACACACACACACACACACACACACACACACACAGAATAAAATGTAATTCAAATAAAAATGTTAAGTGAACAGCTCCTAACAACTGAAAAATGTAAATCAATCATCCTTTAGAAAAACTTTATAGTGAATCTTAGTAAAATGATGAGAGGAGCTCAGGAAATGATGGTAAATTAGAAGATGCCTTCCTGTGACCTAATGAAGGAGAAATACCAAGATAAGAAAATCAAATAAGGAAAGGCTTGGGAAACATACAGAGAGTCGTAGTATAGTTGAAAAGTGCAGGGAAACAAAACAGAAAATAAGCAAAAGGGATGCATAGTTTTCTAGCATATGGAAGAGAGAGAAGCAGAAGCCTCCTCCAGAAGGTAAAATGGGCAACCCAGGAGAAAAAAGGCTACAGTGTCTACCCACAGAACTCAGATCCAGCTGTAGTTATTGCTAAGACAACTGACTTCTCAAGAACAGGCCAGTAATGGACAAGGGTCCCTCAGCTTAGAGGTGGTGGGTCATACTAAGAGAAAATCTATTGTTTAAAACTGACATACATTGGGATCCTGAGACCAAAATTACTCAACAAGTCAGAGAACCTAAATTCAAACTGCCACTGTCTTCCGGGGCCCGGGCTTTGACAAGCCAAAACATAAAGGCATATGATGTATAGCTCAAGCAGTAATGTGAAAGGAAAGGCAGCCTAATGTCCCAACATTAGAAATAGGCCTCACAACCAAGAATAAGTCTAGAGTTTGACAGCCTGAGGTCAGCAAGTGAATAAACATGACAATATAGATGACTGTCCCCAGGGACCAGGCAATAAAGTACAGAAGCTACACAACAGTATTTGAAGAGAAACACAGGACAAAAAGAAGCTCATTTCTTTTTAAGATTAGATAATTGGATTTGCTACACAGCATCTGAAGCTACTGAAGTAAAAGAGAGGCCAAAGTTGAGACAGACCACTATGAAGTCTCAGGGAAACATAAATGAATATCCTCTACTTCAGAGTATCACCCAAGTTCTATATAAAGAAATAAACATAACCTAATCACACTTCAAAGAAATTATAGAAGATAACTGGTAGCCGTACTATATATCACTGGACAACTTCCAAAATATCTGATGAAGAGGTTCACATCCAAGGCAGCACTAGAAAGGATTAATTTCAAAGTGGGGTGTTTTTGCAACAAATCTCTTAACTTTGTAAGTAAAAAATCACTGAATCGATCCCTTTCGTGCACTTCATCCTGCAATGAATAGAAACAGAAATGAAACCATGGATCAGGTAAAATTCTGTGGATAACTCAGTCTTTAAAAGAAAAACACTAAATTTACATTGCTCAAATTAAATAAGGAAAGGCCAATCAATACCACAGAACATTTGCAGTATGTACAATTCAGAAGCCATCATACAATTTACTGTAGATGACAAAGTGCTGTCCCTTTTCATGCAGAATGTAAAACTTCAAACTATAAAAATTCTAAATTATCTCAGTGTATTCAACAAATGCAATCTTAATATAAACAAAATCAACTTATATATACAGTAGTACACCCTTGTAATATCAGCTACTCGGGAGTCTGAAGCAAGAAGACAGCAAGTTGGAGATCATCCTAAGCAATATAGCAAGTCCTATCTCAATACCAAAACCCGTGTATGTGTATCTGTTAGCACGAGGGAGCTAGTGAATCCTTTCGTTAGGCAAGGTTTCTAAAAGCCTCTTATTAAAAGCTTTTAGAAAGCTTTTCTTTTTTTTTTTCCAAGTAGAATCTAGAAAAAAATCTTAAAATACTTTAATAAGAGGGTAGTTCCCACTTTACAAGTAGCTAATTAATTCAGAAACTTAACCACAAAGTTAAATGACTATAAAGTATATAGTTGTAATTAGGAAATATGTAACACTAAAGGAGTAATTAGAAAGCTTACTGAAGCTGGACAGTGGTGGCACACACCTTTAATCCTAGCCGTCAGAAGGCAGAGGCAGGCAGATATCTGTGAGTTTCTAGGCCAGCCTGGTCTACAGAGTTTCAGAACAGGCTCCAAAAGCTACACAGAGACACTCTGTCTTGAGAAACAAAACAAAAACAAAAACAAAACTTAGTGACAAAAGGAAAGTTTTTTGCCATTTCTAGAAAATTTTCATAGATGAAAAGCTTATTTTCAAAAAACTTCCTACTTGTTTATTTCTCCATGATACCCAATGGTAACAGCACCTTTATGTAACATAAGATATATTCCTAATAATTACACCACCAAATTATCTTGAACAGAATATATTAAAGACAATAACTCATTCTCATCTTACCTATTCTAAAATTATCATTATGTAATTAAATACTAAGCTGTCTCAGTAATATATGGCAAGCTCAACAACAATCTTACCACAATGACATGGGTCACAGTTGACAATGTACTATCGCCTGCCATCAATGTACGAAGCAATACCCCATTAGTGCAAAATGTCAGAAGTGTCTTTGGAGAAACCCTTTTTAAAAAATCAAAATAAAATGCACAATTACAAGTCATTTACATAATTAAAATATAATTACTTTAAATGTCCACCATATATATTTAGCAAATATAAATATAGTATGTACATTTTTATAAATATTATTAATGTTCTACTATATGTGGTTCATTAGAAAGTTATATAAAATACATATAAAACGCCTGACAATCACAAATTTCATGAATAGCTTCTAATTAAGTAAGTTATATACTTTGTTAAAGAACTTAAGTAGGTTAAAAACAACCTTTAAAAATTTAGTTTGGTTAAAAAAAATTACACTACAGATGAAGAAAACTTTTCCAATCATTGCTACAAACCAAGAAATGCTAACACTTGCCAAGAAGGTATTAGTAGTATTACAGCAGGCTAAGCATCCTTAGTCTGGAAATTCAAACTCCCAAGTGTCTAGCTTTATATTTCAGAATATCCCATACACTCACCAGTAAAATTTGTTTGTATATACAATGATATACATAATCCGAAATATTCTAAAATATGGTACACATGATCCCAAGCATTCTAGATAAGGGATACTTAATTGTATACTATCACTAATACTTAATCAAATCATTTACTGAGTTCCCAGTAGATCAATGTTCTAGACTTTAGAAAGTGTAGTAGCTCATTAAATAAAACGAAGTCTCAGCAAGATGAAATAGCTATACTTGATCATGACACTGTAACAGGATACCTACAGCTCAGCTGTTCAAATCCTCACTAAGTTTAGATATAATATTAATTTCTGAATATAGATTTACTGGTAGCAAAATTACCATAATTGTGATTTTTAGTAAATAAAATATAATTAAATCAGTCCCTCCATCCTTTCCTCCCTCCACTAGCCCCTCCCATGTATCTCCATATTCTCAAGTGATACCGTTTCTCTTTATTATTGTTATATATATGTGAACAAGTGTGTGTGTGTGTGTGTGTGTGTGTGTGTGTGTGTGTGTGTGTGTGTGTGAATAAATTTAACCTAACCTGCTGGGTCCAGTTTTGTTGTTCATATGTTCCTAGTTTCAGAGCTGATCACTTAACTCTTCCTCTCTCCAGTCATTTATTGCCTGTGTTATCTGTCTAGGGGTGGGACCCTTGAGACTTTCCCCCTTCCACTTACCATCATCATTTAATCCTCTACTTTTTGTCAAATGTATATGTTTATCCAGCTTTGGGCATGTTGAATGGTAGGAAGACTGTCTTTACCTGCTTTCTAGTCGGATCTGATAACCAATTGTTTGGCCAATTCTTTCTCTTCTCTCTGCAGCAACTCTTTCAGCCACAGCAATAGCAGCTAATCGTCTTGGTTGAGTACAAAATATTCGGCAGGGGATGCCATTTTTAAAGCAGTCATCTAATAGGAACTGAGGAATCTAAAACAAAAATTTTAAAGTGCTATTCACTTTGTATATCTAGAAATACCAAAACAAATCAAATTTCAAATTCCCATAACATGTCAAGATATTAACTAATCTTCTAACCAGTAAGTCTCATATAGCTGCCAATAATCAATGAGAAAATTTAATGTTAATAGATTTTGTTTACAATGAGAACGAAGACCAAACATTTTAAATCAAGTCTAAGAAGAAATATGCAAGGTATAGAAGACCTTCAAATAATTCTGAAAACCAAAAATGACAAGCGTATACTGAGAAATGAATCCTGGATGGTAACTATTACTACCTGTAATGTTAACTTTCCCCAAAATTATCCTCCAAAAAGCAATGAAATGACAAAGTTCCACTGTGATCTTTTAATAGTCAAAATCATCAAGAAAACAAAAATACTCTACAATCCTATAATTACAAATACTTTCCCATAATAAAATTCAGGAGGATCATAAATATTTAAAATAAGAAGTCTTATTGAAACTAGTGAGATGACACAAGAGTTAGGAGTACTCATTGCCTTCCCAGAGTACCTGGGTTCATTCAATTCCCAGCACCCACATAACAGTTCACAACTATCTGTAACTCCACTCCCAGGGAATCTGAGACCTCCTTCTGGTCTCTGTTAGCACTGCAATCATGTGGTACACAATGATACTGAGATAACCCAAACCCAGAAAAGACAAGTGCTGCAAACTCTCTCTCATACATTCTAGCTAAAGTGTGTTTAAATTGGAATACCAAAGAAGGGAGGAAACTAAGGGCAATGAGGTTAATTTCAAGGGGAAGGAGGTAGAATACAGGGGAAAGGGGAAATAAAGTAATAGAGGAGTTCAACTGGTGTAGGGGAGCAGAAGGCAAGGTAAAGGAGAGAGTATGGAAAGAAATATCTAATGCTAAAGACCTCTAAAATTACCATATGGAAACCTACTGTTGAAGGAGTTTCCTAAAATACACACACATTATATAAAAGGAGATTAAATGGAGTTGCCCTATGATGCGGGAGAATGCTTCTCCTATACACAATAGGTTTTCAGAAAAAAAGACCAGTAAGGTTACATCTTATTCAGTTGTTGGTCAGTGGGGTCCCAAAGGCCCACACAAACATTATAGACTATTGCTACTGTTCTTAGTTAAACTTTAGAACTTGGTAGGAGCCTACTGTTGAAGATACAACATACTTGAGTCACATGACATGAAAAATCAAGCTGGTAATAACCTGGAAACATCCTCCCTACTGAATAGCTTCCAGAGTGCTAAAGGTACTATGCATATTATTAGAGAAGAAAAATAATTAATAGTCTTAACCAGATGTGAGCCCTGTGAGCTATAATAGCAAATGGCCTACAAAGATATGCCACTTGAACAACTGTGGTATGAATATCCATTTCTGACTAGATTTAAAGCCTGCTCCACAAGATAGAATTCACACTTGGTACTGTAATGTTAACTGGGCCAAAACCCTGAAGCTGGCTAGGTCTTAGGCCCTGGGGAATAGTACCCAATAGTATTCTGTTCAATGGATATAGTAATAAATTGCTCCTGTTCTTATCTTTGTATGTATAGATCAGTACATCTCTAAACCCTCATTGGAGAAGCTTCTTTATGCAGTAGAGGGTGATTAATACAAAGGCCTACAACTGGCCAACGTGCTGAGAATAAGAGACTATGCTCAACTCTAAATCCTTCCCCCAAGGTTCAGGAATCATAAACAGAACAGAAAAACTGCAAGAGTCATAGGCAGTAGATGTCTGTAAGAAAACAGTGTTTGCTAAACATGTCAGTGACACTGTACACATGAACTCACAGTAGCTGTGACTATTTGCACAGGATCTGCACAACATCTGCACAAAATCCCAGCATGGATAAGAGAAGGGCTCATGAAGCTCCACCACTAGCTGAGGAGCCATCAACAACTGATGGCTGTTGGTGAAAGCAAAGTTAGTTTTCTTCGAGAATGTAGCCCCCACATATTCTCTGTAGGCACTCAGTAACAATTTGCGTATATAACTATTAGTAGAATAACCACTGGCTTGTTTTTAAACATATAGTAGAAATTTGACATAAAACTATAAAATGAAATAAATTATATTCTCTTCAATAAACAAAGAAAAAACAAACCTGTGTGGTCTTTCCAGAGCCAGTTTCTCCTACAATCAAAACTACTTTATTTTCTTTTATTATTTTAACAATTTCTTCTTGTTTCTCAAAAACTGGTAAAGATTGCCTGAATGAATCAAATTCAGATTCTCCCCTTTTCACAGGGACTTGAGGAATGCCATTGTTGAGTCGCCCACTTGTTTTGCTCATTTCTCGGTTTTCTTCAAAAGATGAATAAACAGAAAGTAAGTTTAGGATCTACACTGAAATGACACATTGAAAAATGAAGCTATATAATTTCATATGCTTTTGGATGTTTCTTCTCTACCCATTGCCTCAACTACTGCCCTCCTGTACAAGTCTGGCATCAATTACACAGCAAGTCTTTTTTTCAAAAGTGTTTCCAATGGATAACAAGTAAAAGCCAATAAAAATTAATTACTCCATAACCACTAAAACAAAACATAATCTTAATCACATAAATTATTTTCAGGTTTGCCATAAGTTTCTATCAGTAATGTCAAAGAAAATTAAAATTTTAAGCAGGAAATAATGTACATTACAAAATCTGTTGCAGATAATAAAATATTATGAAAAAGAAATATAGTCTGCATGTTTAAAATGACACATATACAATTTAATGATTCATAGAATAATTTTTGTAAATACAAAATACGAATTTTCTAACAGTGTTTCAGCCAATATCCACATATACCTAAGCAGGTGTAATAAAGATGTAGTCTCCAAACAGCTCAAACTATTTCTGTGTGCTGTGTGTCCACACTTAAGACACTTTATTTAGGGTTTGGATTATAGCTTAATGGTAGTGTGCTTGCATACCACCCATGAGCCCCACAGTATGTCAAAACAATCAAAACTTTAAGGATAAATAAAACAAGCCCTTTGATACCTAGGACCATGTATGTCCTATGAGTTGGAGACCCATTCCTTAGACAACAATAACTATGCAAAGTCTATACTAGGAAGCTAATTAACTTTCTTTATTTTTCTGAACAAAATTATGAGTTCACTTTATAACTTATATACCAACGGTCTTTGAATAATTTAACATACTGAAGATCCTTCCCCAGCCCTTAGCAGAAGCTAAAGCCCCAGTTTAAACTCTTACTCATTACCACATCAAGGCCATGACAGGAAAGGCCCAGACCTTGGAGTGGAATCTCAGCAGTTTTTACTGGTTAGCTGAGTAACCATGAAGGAATTATTTCACCCTTCTGAGCTCCAGATTCTCCACTGCTCACAGTCTAACCTCTCAAAGGTTGCTACTGTGAGGCTATAAGAAATGAGGATGCCACCAAGCACAAGGTAATATTCAATGAGCAGTAGCTATTACTACAATTTTTTAAAAATCTTGGTTTGACTACAAGATATACCTTAATACTTTATTCCAAACTTTTCATAATTCTTAACCAACTCTAATTCAGTATTAAAACTAGAAAAATAAACTTGTACCATATTAGTTCTAAAAAATAAATTTAAGGTAGAAAAGAAAATCACCAAATAATAGGGTAAATAAGGAAGCTCCCAGAAAATACATACATACCAGCTTCAACCGCAAACACATTTCCTCTTTCTGTTTTAGGTAGAAGTTCAGTTCGCTCTTTATTGGTGACAGGAAATCTCTGAATTAGGCTCCTAACGGCATGTTTTGTATTATGAGTCAAATTACAGGTCATCATTGCATGAGCTGTTTCTGATCCATCTTTCTTCTTCACAGTTAGGTATCTATTTGCTCCCTTTCTGAATATTAATAGAAATCATTTATTTATTATAGATAATTGCTTGTTCATATATGATATATGCCTTCTTAGAAAATAAATCTCAAGCAAAACAATGGAAAAAATGCAAATTCTTTGAGATATTAAAATTTCCCCCAAAAAAGACAACAAAGAGAAATTAAGCACTCACACGAGTATCTTTCAACTACTGAAATGCTACAATCCCAATTTTAAATAAACAATAACAAAAGAAAAAGCCTAATATATCCGTAAATGTTAAAATTTGAATTTAGCAGACTGTGGTAGATAAACCATCACCAGTTAATATGTACTGGGAAGAATATAAAGATGTGGGAAATCAGAACAAAAAAACCTAATACTGAAAAGGTGATGGTGGACTATTCCTGTTAGCTTGTCCCACAGCAGGCTTTGAGAATGTGTTAGCAATGTTTCATTCCCAGGAGAGACTGTTAAAAGAGGTACTTTTAATAGCTGAACCCAAACTGTGCAACACACCATTACCAATAATTACTATAAGTATACACTTTAGAAATGGAAATATTTTTCCCAAAGCTTCTGATACACTTCAACTCTGTAACAGTTCAAGTTCCTGGTTCTAAGCCCAAGATAATAATACCTACTTTGAAGGACTGACTGTTCATATGATTAACAAGATAGATGTAAATTACAGCATCTGTCACAGAACAGGCTTAAATGAAAGCCATTACAATAAGAAAAAAAAATTGTTTCCCAAAGTTACCCAAAACATTCCAAATGACATTTTCATTTCCTTATATAACTATCATATAAAAATGAGCAAGAGAATCACAAATATGGTGAAAATGAAATTATTTTATATTTTCTCAATTTTCATTACATTTGAATTCTGTCAACAATATCTTCTTCATAAGAATATTAAACTTGGGCCAGACTTGTCAACCCTGACAACCTGAGTTAAATCCTGGGAATCTACATGATGGAAGGAGAGAATCAACTCTACAAATTGTCACCTGACCATATGTGCTGTAGTATGTGTGTGCATGCTTATGCCCTCAAATGCCTAAGTGACTACAAAATGTAAAGAACACTAAACTGCAGTTTTAGCTGTGTCTAAGTGCAGCTCTTACTTTACCAACATTTAAACATCTGCATTTCCTTACTGAATACCATAGTGAATGGTTAAGTTCTCAATGCTGTTGTCTCCTGTCAAAGTGCTTAGTAATGCCTTAAATAATGGGATAACAACTATCCAGATTATCTGAGTATAGTGACACACAACTATATTCCCACCACTTGGGAGGTGAAAGCCTGATAATCATGAAGTTCAAGGCTAGCCTACACTACCTGAGACTCTGAATCAGGGGAAAAAAGAATAATTAAGATATAACCTAAAGGCGTGGAATATATGGATTCACCAGACCAGTAAATTGAAGTAGAATTTACTAGTAAATAACATGGAAGCATTCCTGGAGTGTTCCTGCTCCAAAGAGACAGACCATCTTCTCTGATGCTCTCCATGGCCAGAAAGGGGCTTTGGACCCCAAACCCTTCCTTTTCACAGGTCATGTCCACACCGGGCCAAGTATGGATGCAAATCTATCCCTACAATGACCTGGTCTAGAGATTTATATTATTTCCACAGTGAACTGGAATTACTAAATTCTAAGCATGCTCTCCATAGTAGGTTCTTTCCCTTGTGTTGTTCTGCAATGCTGGAAACTTCAATTGATACACAAGAAACTACTTATTCCCCTGTGCTGCTCTCTGTATAAATTTTAACTACCTAGTGATGGGGGATGTCCTTCTGTATGCTGTGGATATGTGTTGCTTTTATTGGTTGATGAATAAAGCTGTTTTGGCCAAAGGGCAGGTAGAATATAGCTAAGTGGGAAATCTGAACAAGAAGAAAAGGAATGCAGAGTAATAAATGCAACCTAATCAACCCCAGGAACCTACAGTAGAGGGAAACAAATGAGAACGAACTCCTAAAAGCTGTCCTCTGACATCTACCTTCACAGCCATGGCATGCACATGCAAATATAAACACACACGCTATAATTTAATTAAATTGCCAGGCAGTAGTGCATGCCTTTAATCCCAGCACTAGGGAGGTAGAGGCAGGTGGATTTCTGTGAGTTTAAGACCAGCCTGGTTTATAAGAGCTAGTTCCAGGGCAGCTTCCAAAGACACAGAGAAACTCTGTCTTGTAAAACAAAACAACAACAATAATTAATTAAATTAAAAGTCAATGTTATAGGAAGAGGGAAGAAAATTTATTAATCAACATGCATAAAATTAGATAAGAGAAGTAAATAAGGTGCTTTTTTGTGTAATACCAACTACTATTAACAATGAAGTGTTTTTAAATAGCTACAAGAGAATCCTAAATGTTCTCATCATAAAAAATTAACTATGTGAGACAACGAATTTGCTATTTACCTTGCTATTCCTAATGTACACATGTAATAAAGAATCGTGTTATACTGTGTACATATGAATATATATGTATATAATATATAATTATTGTCAGTTAAAAATTAAAAGGGCTAGAAAGAAAGTTCCATGGTTAAGAGCATTTGTTGCTCTTGCAGAGGACTGGAGTTTAGTTCCTAGCACTGATATAGTGGTTAATAACCATCTGTAACTCCAGCTCTAAAGAATTCATCACCTTCTTCTGGCCTCTGCAGGTATTATAGGCATAGGGTGCACAGATACACAGACAAAACATCCATAACATAAAATAACTCTTTAAAGAAAATAAAACCTCATTGACTCACCAAACTAGACTTCAGTGCAATCTTTACTTTAATCTGTCCTAAATTCTTTCTGAGTAAATAAATGTATGTGTGTTACATCACCCCATGAAAAATCTGTCACTCAACACTCATAACCAAGAACACCAACATTACTCAATTGCAGTACCAGAGGAGCCCACATAACAAAATTTGCTAAAGAAGCAAAACAAAACCTCTATTTTCTCACAGTTTGATCCTATGTTCCCTTCCCATAATTTGCAGCTTTTCGTTCAGGGATCTTTCCTTTGCCAAATCTTCATTAAGTTCTCTATGTGTGCAGTGCAGTTTTTAATAAATCAATCCCTTTCTCACAGCCAGATGTAGTGGTATATGCCTTTAATCCCAGCCTGGTCTACAGAGTGAGTCCCAGGACAGCTAAGGCTACACAGAGAAACTTGTCTTAAAATAAATTAATTAATTAGTTAAATGAAAAATAAATAAACTTGTTTATTTCTCTCATTAATCTGCCATGTATCAGTCTAATGGTAAAGAACCTAAGATGAATAATGGAAGCAATGTTCACTTTTAAATTTTTTCAAACTTATTTTATGAGTATATACAAACTCAGGGCTTCACATGGATGTCATTGGACAACTGTTTGGAGTTCATTCTCTCCTTTCACCTAGTTGAGGCTGGATCTCACTTGTTACTCTACCACTTGCTAACTGCTAGCCCATTCTAGAGTCTCCTGCTCCCATTTCACCATGAGGGTATACAGTTGTTGCTGTTTTAACCAGAGTCAGCTTTACTTTAGTTTCTTTTTTCAAGGTGGGTGCTGGGGATGGAATTTAGGTTGTCAGGCTTATATAGGGCCATCTCCCTGGCCCTAACATTTCTGCATCTGGGTGGTAAGGTGAGTTGGAGAAAGAAAAGCTGACCTTGGTACAGGCATAAATGAGTTTATCTATATATACTATAATTAAGAACAAGGAAGCTAAAACAGAAATAGTGATTAAAATGTAGTCAGACACATTTATCCTCTTTTGTAGTAAATAACTCTGTAAAAATAAGAAAAACTATAAACTTACCCTTTACTTTTAGAAACTAAACCAAGGGACTGACTCAGTCGATGGATAAAGGCTCTCTCCGTACTGGTCAAAGAAGAAGGAAATTCCATTTCTACACAGGAAAGAAGGTTCCACTTATCGACAATTATAGGTATAAAATATGAAAAATACATAAGTATACAATAAAGTTATACAGTCATGTAAAAGTATATTAATTCAGTAACTCACATCTAATAGAATATTAATGTTAATATTTATTTAATCATAAGTTGGAGTGTATATATGTATACCATATGTATGCAGTGCCCACAGGTCAGAAAAGGCATCAGATCCCCTGGAACTGAGTTATGGATGCTTTTAAGGCACCATGAGGGTGGTAGAAATCAAACCTGGGTCTTCTGCAGGAGCAGCCAGTGCTCTTTAACTACTGAGTTATCTTTCTTGCCCCAAACTCTGATACTAATTTTTAAGCTACTCATAAAACCTAAATGTGATAAAGGACTGTGAAATTCACCAGAGATTATTCATCTGTGTTGAAATTTTGAATTGGCATAATAACTATGGACATGTTTTACTAATTTAACTTATTCCTGTTTTGCTTGACAAAATTGTACTTCCTTCAATAAAAAGTTTAATCTCCTATGTCTCTGTTCTTAAAATTGCATAGCTCTCCTACTATTTCTGGATTTGTTGTGACATTTCGCCAAGGCGTTACTTTTGTCAAATATATGTTCAAAATCATTTCGCTTACCCCTTTGAATCGCTAAACCTCATCAGCAAGGGGTCTCCTATTTAAGCCAGCAAATCGAAATGAGCTATGCAGGCTATGTGAGTTACTTCAGTACTGTATTAAGAGGGCAGTGGCAAATAGGTCTCTAACCCAATAAGGCGTGAAACGTGCTTAGAATACCAAAACAAGTTTAACTTTTGTTTGCTATGATGCTTTTAGAATCTCAAAAAAAAAAAAAAAAAAAAAAAAAAAAAAAGCCCTTTAATATTGCCAGGGTTTTTACTTATCTGTTTCATTTCCTTCTGCTCCTTGGAGATTTTGCAGCTTAGAGTAAGGCTACACCTTCTTTTCAATAATAACGAGGAGGAGGAGAAGGACGTTGATGATGGTAGGGGCTTATTAACTGCTTGGAAAGTAATGTTGACTTAGCAGCCTACGGCTGCAGAAAAGTATCCGGGACAAGAAAAAATTCCCACCTGGGAGCAACCTAATCTTTTCACCTTCCGTCGTCCGGCCCCTGCTCCACGAGGGCCCCCAGCCCCGACCCACAGAGCATCCCACTCCACGAGCGACAGTCGTCAAGCGACAGGCGCGGGTTTCACCTCCGCGGCCCGGCCCTCGGTTCCCCTGCCCAGCCCGGGGCGGGCCTGGGGGCGGGTGTCAGCCGGCCAGGACCCCGGTCGGGAGCCTCACCTCTCTGGTCCCCATATCGGAAGCGCTCCAGGGCGATGTTGACGGCGATCTTGACCTCCTCGTCGATACGAATGTCTTTGAGCCCCTTGGCCCGGCCACCGCCTCCGGGACCACACGAAGCCGGGCCGCCGCCGCCTCCGGTGCCGCCTCCGCCAGGAGCCGGAGGACGCGGCGAGACGCTGCTCGGCCTGGACATGGCCCTGAGGAGAAGCTCGCTCCGCGTGGGAGCGGCCAGGCCTGCTGCCAGCGAGCGGTGACAGAGACGGAGGGGGAGCCTGTGGGGACCACGGCCGACCTACCGCTCGGCAGGCAGCACCGCGGGCGGCCAGTCACTCGGAGAGCTCCACTCACAGCAGCGGTGGAAGCGCAGGCGCCCGCACCACTAAAGCCCGCAGAAGCCCCGGCGCGCGTCATGACGTCACCGAGGGCGCGACGCGCGTGACCCCGGGACGCCCGGCCGCTGGCCCGTCCCGTGCGTCAGGGTGGGATGGGATCCCCGGCAGGGAGGTGCGGTCCTCGCGCCCCTGAGGCTTCGGTTCTCAGGCATATGGTTTCATTGCAGGAGACATTATTCAGTTACCCGCTCGTCCGTTTAATGATTCACTCCTTTCTTTCCAGAACGGGCTTCTTGCCCGCCGCTAGACTCACAAACTCGAATGCACTGGAAACAAGGGTTTTCCCGCCTTTCTGGGGTTCATGGTCTAGCGCGAACAGAGTAAGTACAGTGAGTACACCAACTGGTTTCGTTCTGAATGACGAATAAGTTCTTATATATAGCTTTCATTCTGAGATACATGAAGACCAGAAATAAAAATATAACTGCCCCCCCCCGTGGGCAACCCTAAATGGGATTGACAGCACCAAAAGGGGGGGGGAAGGTTAATGATTACATTATAGTAAGTGCTCACAGTTTGAAGAAACAACCCGTCATGGAAGCAGGACGCATAATAATGAGAACAGCAATGTTTTGTGGCAAAATTAAATACAGAGATAGGACCTTCTCAAGAGTTGCAAAGATTATGAGAACTTCCACTGGCTCAAATAGCATCCTGTTAATATAGATCTAATTCCAATGATCTAAATTGCTTCCACTCTGGTGTTACTATTGTCATTCTCCAGAGAGCAACCAAAGTAATTGTTTTCTGGTTTTCAAAATAGGAGGCAGAGAGTAGTAACATTGAGTTGCTCTCCGCTGCAGCTAGAACAAACAACAACTTTCTCACTGTAGCTCCCAAGACCCTTTATGATACAGCCTGTGCCAAACACTTCCACCCTCATTTTGCTCAGATGTACTCAAATATATTCTGTTTGCTTTTGCTTTGCATTGCTGGTTTTTGTCTTGGAGAAGGCAGTCTTCATCTGAGAATTTCACAAGGATGACTCTGTACCATGATTTAAAACATGATTCTGTCCCTTACATGGACATGCTTTCTAATCGTGTGTATCATTTGCCTCATTTGAAAGTGTTTTTACTTGTCAAAAGTTCTAAATTCCTAATAAGTTCCTAACAACACAAAGGTTACCTTGTTTGTTCCATCACCACACACAAGAATCTTTTCAAATCTAGGGTTAGAAATGACATCTCTGCTCCCAGAAATTATTCACTGTTCTCCTTGCTCTTCTACTTGCTAGAAACAAGAAGAGGTGGGCCTATAGTAAGTCTGTTCCCACCCAAAACAAGTAACTAGCTTTGACAGTAGACTAAGCTAATTTCCAGAAGCTATATTGCAAACTTTGTTTTGAAAAATCAGAGAAAATATACCACAGAAACCAATTCTCTGTTTCACCAACAAATAAAAGACCATGATAACCTCATACAGCTACTCAGAATTTGAGCAGAGATCCCCTTCAGAGTCATTCCAGTTTAGATTCCCTCTAGTGAGTCTGCATTTTCATTGGTTGGATCCTTCGATGGATGGGATCTTGCCCTAAGGACACCTTCCTTGTATCCCAGTGTAACGGGGAAGGTATCTATTTAAAGGTGTAGCCTCTGCAACAATTACAGCTGTTTTCTCCATGCCTGCCTTATTTGAAACTTAAAACTGGCTTACACTCCTTTCATCACCAAGCTTTACATCTGTCATATCTTTTTGTCCATTCTTACTCTCTCCCACATGCTATAGGTCTAGATAAGAGCAGTAAGCAATAGCCAGAGCCTGAATGCTATCCTGTCATTAAATGTCCACCTCCAAACAAATTAATTCATTTCGTTTTTATTCATTCTCACTCAATTTCTTATCTCATGGGCAGATTCCTTGGTAGATTGTAACATGAATGCTCTTTAACCTAGTTCTTAATCAAATTCTTGCTCTCTTCTGAAACCTCGTGCACCAGGCCTCTACTGTTCACAATTCTCTTAGCATTCTCATTTCTAGATTTCTACCAGCATGTCCCATTAAGTTCTGTTGGCAGCATTCTAGGATTTCTCCAGCCTAAGGCTCCAAACTCTTCCTTACTCCTCCTTTCAAAGGCCGGTCATGTTTACTATAACAGCAGCCTCACCCAGTAGCAAACCAATGTATTGCTTTTCTCACTGCTGTGATAAAATTAACAGCAAAAGCAACTTAAGGAAGTAAGAGTGTATTGCAGCTCAAAGTCTGAAGGAACAGCCCATCATGCCAGATAGTGATAAGAACTGGTGGGAGCTATGTGGCTTCCTCGGAATAGCATGAATGTCTCTCCTTGTGGCAAGACCCTGGAGATCCTGGCCTGTGGCAAAGACTTGGGACAGCTTGATGCATAATTCTGGGCATGACCCCAGGAGCATATGTACTACGTGCTCTCCTTGCTTTCACTATGCTAGCCATACTGCTGGCCTGAATGAGTCATTGCAGGTCATGAAGTTTAATATTTGCATACAGATTTTCAATACAGAATGGCTTTAACAACAAGAGTCTTTGAGAAATTTTAATGAATAGGTGGTACCCGGAGTTAAAGAGAACAGTCTAGGAACAGGGAATGAAGTAGACTCATAGAAACCCACAGTTCCTTCATTTCTAATAACTGTGCCAATACCCTAAGAAGTTAAGAGAGATAGACACAAGGACAAGAGATTAAATAGTGCTACCTATTAAGAGTAACTCCAAGTTCTGTGGCCTAGAGGATAAATGGAAAAACCTGAAATATCCCCAGAGGTGATGGAGTAGTATAGATTGTGGAATGGATTGATCCAGCTTTGGCTGGTGAGTTGATTGTGAGAACCCGGACCCTACCAGATATAAATATTGACCATTAGAGACTAAACTGGCATGACGCTGTAACCGCAAATGCTGACAACTGGGCACACTGTTCTACCTGTAGGTGTGCCTAGCTGGAAGAGTTTGTAGCTTGCAAGACTGCTTATGCTTCTAACAGTAGAGCTATAATGGCTACCAGTGGAAGACGTAGGAGAAGGAAGGGGAAAGAAGCAAGGAACAAACTGACAATTGTTGCAACCATTGTTTAGAAACTTAGGAAGTAAACACTGATTGTTAAACTGTTTGTGCAAACCATTGAAAGTGTATAAAAGGCAGCCCAGGCTATATCAAGGACTACTTGTTTGAACAGCAGGTGGTCACATTTGCATCTATAGTCAGGAAGGAGAGAGATGTGAGTGCTGCCAGTAGACTCACTTTCTCCTCCCTATCAGGGTAGGGCTGAAGCCCAGGCTGTGGTGCTTCCCACATTCAGGTGAGTCTTCCCATCTCAGTTAAATCTCTCCAGAAATGCCTTCACAGATATGCCCAGTAGTATGTCTCCCAGGTGATTGTAAACCCTGTTATGATTTACCATCATACCAAAGGAAAAGGCCTCTTGCATGTCTGCTCAGGTGTGTTTACAGAAGTCTATGGACCAGTGAGTACTTACTGTGTCTTAAGTTCCTCTCTTTCTTAAATAGGAAAATTTAATGCAGGTATTCTATCTCTGCTTGTCATTTCACATACAGCATATGGGTGGAGACATAGAGTGTACATATTTACACATTACATAACTTGCCTGACCATGAGGTAAGACATTTGAACCTGATTAGAGGACTGTGACTCAACAACAGATCCTGGTTGTGGTGACTAAGTCAAACTCTGGATTTCTCGGTCAGGGAAGATGTGTGTTCTGTGCAGGGCAAGAAGAAAAATTACAGCAATTTTGTTTAAAGGTTTTGATTTTCTTCATGATTCTAGAATCAGGCAAAGGCTTGGTTCATAAACTAGAGGATGTCAGCTTTGTGAAAACTAAAGAACTGAAGAAAACAGAAACAAAGAACAGATTGGTCATTTTTAAATAACTTGCCTTGAGGCAGAAAAAGAGGGATGCAACAATAGAAACCTGGTTCACATGATGATGTACTTAAGCTAATGTTTGTTGTTATCTATTCTGTTCACACAGGGTCTTATGTAGAGCAGGCTAATCTCTAACTCACAATCCTCCATCTTAACCTCCTGATTGCTAGGCCTGTAAATATGCCTGCTTCTGCTGTCTCCTTTTGTTTTGTTAATTAACTGGTTGCTTTAGGAGAAAGATTAAAGAAAATTTCATCACATCAACTGAAACCGGCCTGGGAAAATTGCTACTGTGGCTCTCACTCCCCACCTCTGCTTTTCCTTCTCCTTCCTGCTCCCTTTCCTCTCCTTCCCTTCCCTCTTCGATTCCTCTCTCCCTCTCATGATTTCTCAGAAAACCTGACAACAGCTTAGTTTCAGTTAGGTGGCATATGACTTCATTTGGGCTTTCTTTTTCCTAGTTTGTGGGATTCTGGTGCAAGAACTTAGTCCAAAACAATGTTTTGGTTTTTTATTTGGTTTAGGTTGCATTGGGTTTTCATTTTCATTTGGCATTGGTTAGTCATGTCAACAAATTGCAATGCTCACCACCAACTGTGTTCATCATCTTTGGACATCTTACTAATCCCATCTTCCTTACAGTTAGCTGTAAGCCACATGGCTAAGTGCTAGCCATAAGTGCTTCCAGCAACATACACTGCTTCTGGGATTTTCTTCCATCATCCCTCCATGTTCTGCTTTTCCTGGCCAGCTGAAAGTTCTTAGACAGTGACAGAAACTCTATATAGCTGCTTTCTATGATGATTGTGATGGATGCCCTTACCAACCTGGTTTGATCTGGGTGAGAAATAATACTTAACTGTGGGATCCACTGAGGTTGTTGGGACTGTTTGTTTATAACACTATACAGCTGTTGCATAAATTGCTCCTGATGAATCGCACTTCCTTGTAATCATATCTTTATATACTTATACCGACTCTATCCTATCGTGACATCAATGAACAGAGGTTTGAATAATACTTACAAATTCAGGTTTAATTTTACTGTTAGGCATTCTGCTTCCACCCTGTAAAGGAGTTGAGGCTAACCTGCAAAGACTTATGGACACAGCTTTAGTCAACACCAAGGGCTACTTATGTGGAAGACAAGATAGTGGAAAAAATATAGCCTCCAACAAGTTATGGAGAGGGGAGAGGGGAATACAGCTCATATATGGTGCAAAGTAAGATCAAAAGACTCTCCAAGTCACACATCCCAAGTTTTTTGCTCACAGAATACAAGGACAAATGAAATGTATATTACACTATTGTTATATTATAACAATGGCTAAGATATAAAAAGTTAACTTATTCATCCCTAGAAAGTGGCAATTCTGTAATTCTAGCACTTGGTAGTTAAAAACAGGAGAATCAGGAGTTCAAGATCAGCTTCAGCTACATAAAGAGTTTTAGGCCAGACTAGACTTCATGAAACCTTTTATTAAAAAACAAAACAAAACAAAATTTAGTGTGTTCTGACTATTATAGAGAGACACAGATAAGGGTTATCTTGTCCAGAAGCAACTGGTCCAAGAAAACTGACTGGAACAGCTCCAGTTTCTGCTCTGCTGCCCAAGCACTGGTGATGTCAGCACTTTGACCTGCTTACAAACGACTCATGGCATACCAGCATACTACAGCAGAGAGCTCTGGAAAGTTGTTCTCTTCTGTCTATGGAATTATCCTATTGGAGTAAAAGACTTAAGATAGAACCACTCTGCTTTTGTTATTGCTGTTACAGTTATTTTCTTCCATGCTTTGTCCCCTTACCACCCACATTTCCATCACCCCAACCCCTTCTTATTTAGGTGAGTCATTTGTGGTCTTTTATTTCAAAGATTGATGTCTTAGGCTGGTTTTGGCTTCCTAAAACTTGAAAGACAAAAGTCACATACCACTAGGCAAGTGAGTTACTAAAAGTCCCATTAGGAAAAGCAACAACAAAAACATTTTGGAGGACTTGGGAGATGAAAAACCAATGTAGAAGCTAATATGGACATGCTGCTGTTATGGTTTGGGTATGTGTTGTCACCACTAAAACTCATGATGATGTTTCATCTTCATTATGAGATATTAAGACAATAGAAACATACTCCATCTGTACTATTCAAAGGTTAGGCCTTTACAGGTGGTTAGGATTAGATAAGGTCACAAGAGAGAGAGATGGCCAAGGTTGATTGATGATGGCTTTACAGGGGTGGGGAAGTAAGTGGACATGCATTGGTTATTTTATTTTTCTGTTTTGAAGATAAAAGTATTACAACCAAAAGCAGCTTAAGGTAGGGGTTATTTTGGCTTGTAGTTCCAGAGGGCAAGATAGCCATAATGGCAGGAGGAGGAAAATGAGATATTACATCTCAACCTCATATAAGAAGCAGAGGCAAAGGACCAGAACAGGAAGTGGGGACAATGCTATAAACCCTCAAAGACTGCCCCCATTGATGTACTTCCTCCAGCAAAGCTCCACCTCCTAAAGATGACCTGGGGATCATGTTTTCAAATACATGAACCTGTGGGGGCAGTTTTTCATTGTAACCACAATAGGGCAGGAGGAGGTTTAAGCATACTGTGAACTCCCTGCTTCTCTCTTTTTTCTTTTAACTTTCTTTTTATTTATTCTTTGTGTCTTTCACATCTTCCATCTTGATCCCGTTCATTTCCCCATCTTTTCATATCTTCCCTTACAACTTGACTCCAAAATAAAATAAAATGTAATAGAAAAAAAGGGGGGAGGATAAATCTAATAATTTATATACTGAGTCACACAGTAAACCCTTTTGTCCATGTATCTTTACTTGCAAGTGTTCATTGTAAAGAGTTATTGGTTGGGTTGGAGGCCTCTGGTTTCTACTATATTATTGATGGTGGGCCCTCACTGGGACTCCTGTTGAATATCCTGTTGTTGCCCTGTGTTGTGGAGATCCTGCAGTGTTGGATCTCCAGGACTGGCCCCTTCACATGCTCCCACAGATCATAGATGGGATGGACATTGGGGTGGGCTAATTCACAACCCAGGTTCTGGGCCTGAGTATTTAGTTGCAGGGTTAGTGAGCCTGCCAGTTCTCCCCTCTCCTTACCACCAGGGTGGGCTCTTCAGCATTGCCCTGGCTAGTTCACCATTGCAGCAATGAGCAAGGGACAGGGCCCCCAGGTTCACTCTCCCACACTCACACCACAGGGCTATCTCTAGTGTGTTACCGAGGCAAGGTGCAGGGACCACTTTCCCAAGTGGTGAGGGACAGGGACAGCTCTCCTACTCTTATGATCTCAGGGCTAGTTCTCCCACCTGCTACAGGGGAGGAGGGGCAGACTCCCTGTTTCTTACCATGTGATTCTCTGCATTGCCTACGGACTTGGACATCTACAGTACCCTATATAATTTGGCCCTTTGGCCCTGACCACAACTTTGAGCCAAAAGAAACTCCTTTTCTTTATAACAGATCCAGTCTTTCAGTCTTGTATTATGAATAGAAAAAGGGCTAAAACAGATGCTCCCCTAAGTAGGCTCCTAGAGTGACCCCCCTTCTCCCAGGAAAGAATAATAACGGGATATGTGTAGGCAAGTGGGACTCATTGTGATAAACATTAGTAGAAGGGTCTAGAATTGGCAAAGGCAGATACCAGGGCCTGAAGAAATCTTGTAGTTGGGAATAAGCAATGAGTGACTTGGCATTGACCCAAATAGACAGCAAAGGATCAGAAACACACTATCTAAAGCCTGGTAGGTAATAACTCCTCTAGAAGCTGGAAGTAGATCTAAGTATGTGCTGAAGGCCCTTGAAATAATCTCAGCTTAAGTTAATTACAGAGAAATTAAACCATGCCCTATTTAAATCTGATGCAAATTTTCTCATTGCCCAAGTTTTAAGTAACTAAAATCACCTCTCTTTCATTTGGTGTATATATAATGATGGACATGTCAAAATGTATATGTTGCTGCCAAAATATTTACTAACTCTTTTATCTTTGAAGCAAGTAACCTAAAAATAGGCATTCATAGGTCTACCACAAGGTGGTAGCAGAAAGCTATCTTTTGCTTTTAGTTAGGGTTACTATGGCTGTGAAGAGACACCATGACCATGACAACTCTTATGAAGGAAAACATTTAATTGATAAGCTCACTTACAGTTCAGAGATTTAGTCCAATATCATCAAGGTACGACATGGTGACTTGCAGCCAAACATGGTGCTGGAGAAGTAGCCAAGTGTCCTGCATCTTTACTTGCAGGCAACAGAAAGTGGTCTGATTGTCACACTGAATGAAGATTGAACAAAGGAAACCTCAAAGCCCACCCCACAGTGACATATTTCCTCCAACAAGGCCACACCCATTCCAACAAAACCACACCTCTTAATAGTGCCACTCCCTTGGGGGGGCATTTTCTTTCAAACCACCACATAAGACATAATATTATTTAGCTAGGGAATGACTTGAATTCAGCTAAGATAACACATCTGCCAGGTAGTTCACAGCTAACCCAACATGTCAGAGTAGAGGTGGAGAGAGTTAGAAAGCCAGCCACCATGAGCAGTACTAAGAAAGTGTTGATGATGTACAGCCATCTACATTCAGCCCACTTCACATATCCCCTGTGACTGTTACTACAGAAGAAACCACTTTCCTACATCTGAGCCTGGGAATAAGTCTAGAAAGTATCAGTGTGGAGAGACAGCTCAGCAATTTTCAAAGCACTCTTTGCAGAGGACCTGGGTTTGGTTCCCAACACCCACATGATGGCTAATAATCATCTGTAACCCCACTCACTTACTTGTTCATTTTCTATTGCTGTGATAAAACGCTGTAAGCAAAGAAACTTATAGAAGAAAGAGCTTATTTGGGCTTACAGTTCCAGAGGGTTAGAGTCCATGATAGCAGAATTAAGGCACAATGGTAGGAGCAGGAAGCTGAGGGCTCACATCTTGTTCTGCAGGGATGAAGCAGACAGAGCACACCAGGAATGGTAGTAGGCTCAAAACCTGCCCATTATGACACACTTTCTCCAGAAAGGCCACACTTCCTAAATTTACCCAAACAGTTCTACTAATTGGGAACCAAGTATTTAATGCTTGAGACTATGGGGACATCTCATTCAAACCACAATAATCCAGTTCCAAGGAGCACCCTCTTCTGGCCTCTAAGGGCATGGCTTGCACATGACACACAAATATACATGCAGGCAAAAACCCCACACATGTTAAATTTTAAAAGAATAGAAAATATTTTAAAGACAGCCTCTGATGACACCCGATCTCAAACAATAAAAGTCATGAAAATGTGATATACAAACTGACCTAGTTTTCAAATAAAACTCATGATATATGAATTCCACTGGGCTCTTTCTAGTGATGTAATGTGGTTTAGATGAATAATTTACAAACCCATATGAAATAAGTGACATTATACTCTCTGTTTTATAGACATATACACCATATACAGATCATGTGTATTTTGAAATATATTTGAATAGAAATTGTCCACTAAGGGGAGTTTTTGATGGTTATCAATGGAAAAAGAAGCATGTTCCATTGTTTGATGTTGCACGTGCTTGCATCTAAGTATGTAAGGGGGGTGTGGTCCAGGTTGCTAATAGCTTTCTACATTCTGCATTGCTATAATAGGGGTGTTTGTCCTTAGTACATGCAGATGTTCTAGGGTTTCTGAGTGCATTGTTAGAAAGAGGGTGTGTGTATAACCTAAGCCAAGTGGGGTTCTAGTTGTACTTTCCTGGCTTGATACTTGACAAAGATGATATATTATCTTGATGGGTATGGACTATACCATGAACCAAAAACCTTAGCTTGTGCTATGTCCCCAAAATGAAGGCTGCATTCGTCTGTGATCCAGAAGTTAGAAACAGGAGTAATCACTTTTAACTTAAATTCCCATTATTCATTTGATAAACTTGCGCCTACTATCACTAAAATTCTGGGTTTGGGTTAGATGTCCTGATGTCCAAATTGCTAACATTCCAGCCAAGACACAGCAGGAGTTGCAGATACCCCTGAATGCTTCAGGTTCCTTATGTCCCAAAGTTATTAGTCATGGAGAGTCATCATCCTGGCTGGGTAAGAGTTACAGTCAAGACCAAATAGTCAAGGAGGAACACATTTGGAGACCAGGTGATTGATGTTGGTAACTCTTGGTACTCTCTTGGCCAGCTCTAAGAGTAGATGAGCATGTCAACAATCCTCAGCAGAGATGAACATCTCGCATGTGCCAATTGGCAAGTAGCCTGAGTCAACTCTGTGAGAGTGAGGTGAGTCAAGACTCATTAGTGTAGGAGGAAAACAATGAGGATTTCAAGCAATGATAATAAAGACTATAATTCTTCTCTCTCTAAACTCCCTCTTTTAAGATTTCCAAGAAAGGTGTGGAATGTTAGCATCATGTTAGGTTGAGTACATGCTTGGGTTCAACATTCAACATTTTTTAAAAGTCCTAGGAGTTGGGGACATGGTTCAGTCATTAAGAGCACTTGTGATTCTTACAGAGAACCTAAATTTGGTTCTCAGAACTCATGAGTCAGCTCACAACCATCTATAACTCCAGTTCTAAGGGATATGATTCCCTACTCTGGTCTCTCTGAAGACCAGGTGTGCATGTAGTGCACATACATACATACATGCAGATACACATATACATGAAATTTAAATTTTTTAATGTTAAAAAAATACATATCCCCCAGGGGGAAAAAAACTCCACAAATAGTTCTGCCCCAATCTGAAGTGGACCAACATGGCTTAGGAGTTGTCTTTGGGTTTCTATTGCTTTGAAGAGACACCATGTCCACAGTGACTCTTATATAAGGAAACATTTCATTGGAGCTGGCTTACAGTTTCAGAAGTTTAGTTCATTGTCATCATGATGACATGGCAGTGCACAGCAGACATGGTTCTGGAAAAGGAACTGAGAGTTCTACATCTTGATCCTCAGGCAGCAGAAGGACACTGTGTACCACACTGGGCATAACTTGAGCATATCACACCTCAAAGTCCATGCCCACAGTGACAAGCTTCTTCCAAAATGGCCACACCTACTCTAACAAGCGATACCTCCTAGTAGGTCTACTCCCTGTGGGCCAAGCATTCAAATGCATGAGACTATGGGTGCCTTTCCTATTCAAACTACCACAAAAGTGGATTATGGGGATATGTACTACTGAGCTCTCCCTTCAAGAAAGGACTTGTGCCACAGCTGCTTAGAATGCTGTTAGAAGATCCCTCAGTTGTTAACGCCTTGGGAGCCCTGCTTCCCCCTCCCTGCACTGTGAATCTAATGTCTTGGTCATCTCTGTCTAGTGATCACTTGATGTATACCTATAAAGGCCTAGCCTTTCTGTGTCAGTGAAGGACAATCTGGTAGATTTAGGCAGTTTGGTGCAGTCTCTGCCATCTCCATCCTAAATCATAGAGTCTATGAGGATACCTACATGGCAGAACTGCAGATAGAATGCATAATCCTCGGTTTGGGCGAGACCAGTATTTATAGGACCCTTTAATCTGTAAGAGGAAGAAAGTGAATCACATTTGAAAAGTCAGTTGTCTTTGAAGATGATAGGAGTCAAGGAATTACAGACAGCCTGAAACTGCTGGAAAAGAAAATAACTCACTGCCTCAGCTTTCAGAAGGAACACATCCTGCCAACACTTTGATTTTAGCTCAGTAACACTCATTTCAGATTTTTGGCCTCCAGAATTAGAAAATAAGAAACATGCCATTTAAAGGTAATAAAATTGTGCTCTGGAAATTTGTTGTAGCCGCAGCCATAGAACACCAATCCAAACTATCTTAGAATTCTCTTCAAAGAGATAGAGAGATGTCTCAGTGATTAAGAGAATTGTTGCTCGGCAAAGGACCTGGGTATAGTTCCTAACACTCACATGGCAGCTCACAACCAGCTGTAATTATAATCCCAAGGAATTCAAAACCTCTTCTGTCCACTGTAGCAAACAGGCATAGTGTAGTACATGCATTCCTGTATGCATGTGTGCGTGTGTGTGACAGGACATTCATACATAAAATAAGGTAAGATAATCTAAAATACAGAAGAAAACTCTCTGTTGTAACAGATATGGGTGCTCTGAGGCTTGCATCACAATGCAGCTCCTCTCTTAGTTTCATCCTGCTTCCTGTGTTTTTTCCCAATAGCTGGACTGGAGCACTCAGGATGCTTATTTCTTAGAATCTTGTAGCTGAACTCTGACTTGGTTTCTATTGGTCATTATGAGTTCAACTCCCACTGCTTCCTTAACTTTGGCATCTAAAGCCACTGGGATTGTATTACTTTTACCTCCCACATACTCTGTTACTTCCCACACAGTAAGATGGCCAAAGTCTAAGTGCACTAGATAGCATTAAGGAAGCCTCCTCAAAGGGTATGAGTAACTGTGATAAGAACTCCATAAGGGTTGATTTAGCTGCCTTAACTTTACCTCAGTATTTCCTGTCAGAAATTTGCAGTCTCATTTAATAATAATTGACAATAAGGGGCAAGAGAGGTGGGGAGACAGCTCACAATTTCACCATAGAACCCTTCCTTAAAAACTGTGTTTCAAGCTAAGAAAGCCTTGGAAGACTGAGGTGACTTCTCAAAGGATATGAGAATTTAGCAGGGTTTATAAATAAAACTCTAGAGAGAAGGTGGGCAGATGGCTCCAGGGAGCCCAACTCCAACATTTGCATGTAGTCTTATTTCATTTAAGTAGTTGGGAAGCATAAGCAGGAGATAATTAGATTTGCAAAGTGTTTTGTTTGCTTCCTTTAGCTGGTAGCTTTAGATAAATGAGTCAATGTATCTTGCAGTGTGTATAGCAAGATACATTAAAATGTATCACATAAATATGAAAGGAAATTATAACCTAGATGAATATGAGAAGAAAAACAGAACGAGAAGGAAAAGGCATTGAGCTATGCACCCATTTCAGATAAATACATAGAGCCTCTGAAATTATGACATAAACAGCACTGTTAGATTTATGACCATGCCTATTGCTCTCATTCCAAGTTCCTACCTTATATTTATCATCTTTATATTCCTATGACATCTCTATTTTCAGTATCTTGCAAATATCACCCTCTCATAACCTTTTCAGCATAAATTTTGCATGCTTGTGTCAACTCAGAAACAAATTCTTCTCTGAAGAGTTGAACCATTTCCTTTTAAACATTTCTAAGTTACTCAAGCATGGGAAAATGGTGTTAAAGAAATTTGTCAAGATTCACTTTTAGAGTATTTAGATTTAATATAAAAGTATTCTATTGTAAACCTAAAGAGCTACTGTATACATTCTCTAACAAGAAAAACATATTTTTAGAAATATCATCATCTTAGAAATATCATTTCTTAGAAATAAAGTTGATTTTTAAACCTCTACTTTCTGTAGACATGAAATTATAGAAAGACCCACTCAAATCTTGAAAAAAAATCTCTAGATTTCCAGCCTCCTTTATACATGTTATACTTAGGAAAAAAATGTTTTAACATCTCAAGTCACATCATCAAGGTACGTGTGAGGATGAACAAGTCCTGTTTTGGTAACAAAAGGTTTATTCTTAGAATATAGAAATACAAAAGGTTTAAATTTTATATAATATAAGCATGGGCCTGCCCTGAGAATATTTATAATATTGGTAGCATCTTTTAAGCAAATATTATTGGTTGTATTTGCAAAATTTTTCTAAAGAGATTCCATTTGTGAGAACTATTAATGAAACATGCTATCTTTTCTATCAAAGGGTTAAATGAGGCAACAGGAACTCCATCTTTAAAGACATCTGTAAAGATGCCATCTGGCAAAAGTTGTCCTCTAAGATCAAAATATGTGCTCAAGGCTGCCTCCTCTTCTCAAAAATTGCATTTCAGTTATCAGCTGTACCAACAACAATGCCAAGTGCTGACTTGGCACGGGATACCTTTGCATTAGGAATGAAAACCCAGAGGAACACTTGCTGGATGTGCCTGCATCCTTTTGCAGAGGTAAAACTTTTTAAGAGACTCTTGTTTGTTTGTTTTGTGTGTTTGAGTGGTTTGCTTGCATGTGCATGGCTGATGCCCATAGAGGCCAGAGGAGGACACTAAATTCCCTGAAACTGGATTCAAGCAGGGTTGTAAGCTGCTCTCTGGATGAATAAACACACTGCCCTAACATTCCATCCTTTTACGATTATCATAGCTCTGGAGTGTTGACTGAGCTCTGATAGGCTCTGGTTTTGCTTATGAACTACCAATATCTAGAGAGAGCATCATATCTTGCTCATGTTGCCCAGGCCTGAGAAGGCTCAAACATCTGGAGGCTGATTGACATCTCTTTTGTTTTCACATAGTCTCTTTCCATGGATTGTCCAGCACAGCAGCTTCTGGGCAGCCAAACTTCTTTCAGAGAAGATTGTAGTATCCAAGGTTCTTGTCCCCAAAGAGAGCCAGGTAGAATCTGCTGCCATTTTAAAACTGTCTTCAGAAGTTAAGGCAGTTACTTTGAACCAGACAAGTTGGAAAGGAGGCAGCATACTCCACCTTCTGATGAATCTTTGGGCATGTTTTTAAACAACTACAGGACTTCACAGACCTCTGACAGAGGCTGCAACAAAATGAGTCATTCACTAAACCACAAATTGTTTCATTGTGCTTCTTGGCCTTTTGCTATGATGTGTTAGTCTGGTGTTTAAGGACTCCTGATCTGGAGTTAAGATTGCCCAGGCTTGCCTCTGATCTGACATAAGGCTTGGGACCTTGGGACCTGGAGCAAGCCTTAGTACCTCAGCAGTCCTACCTGCAGATCAGGGGTAGTATTCAATGAGTACATGGCTGCAGCTAGGTATTGTCCTATTATGAAATACCCCCTTTACCTATAAGATAACTTCATAACCCATGGAGTCCTTATCTACTTCCCAAGCCACAGTGTTGGTGAAAAAAAAAGGGGGGGGGGACTTTCTAGATCTTTAGGGTGGATCTTGAGACCATCTATTATGTTCAGTGTTGATGTGATTAAAGTTATTAAAAACTGACCCATAGTGCAGGAAGTCCCACTGAAAGGCAGATTGTTCCAGTGGAAGACACATATGGGCTGTAAAACATAAAAATACCAGCTCTTCCGGGGCTCATTCCAGGTGATGGAATCAGGAATCCAGCACGTTCTGGAAAGTGGGATCACAAGCAGAGTCGCCACCGCCCCTTCCCCCCTGAAAGGGAGTTCTCTATTTTGCGCACAAGTGCTAGGAGAACACCCTGCTTCTGCGTGAACTGTCTCCCAAGTGTCAGGACGCCCGGAGGCTTCTCTGGCGTCCAGGGAGTCACACTGGGATCCCTGATTCCTAGAGTCACACTCTTTCCGCAGGTAACAATTGGGCGATTCTGGGGCGCCCATCTTCCCAGTCTGGACAAAACCCGGAGTAGTGGAATCAGCCAGGAGCGCCAAGGCGGCCACTGGGCATGCTCTGTCGTCGAGCAAGTTCGGGACTGCCAGCGGCGGTGCGTAGGGCAGGTCTTGCTGTTCCTCCCCAGGACCGGCGCGCGCAATGGCGGCTGCAAGCGCCTGTGACAGCAGCAGTGGCAGCAGCGACACATCCAGCACAGGTGAGGAGGAGCGGGTGCTGCGGCTCTTCCAGTCCTGCGATGGCGATGGTGATGGGTACATCAGCAGGTAGGCGACCCTCTGGCTGACTCCAGCAAGTTGCTCTTGCGCTCGCAGGAAAGTTGGTAGAGTTCTGGGAGCTGGTCTCGGGTCTGGCCACAGAGATCCAGAGATACCTGTAGGAGGCGCTTTTTTCCTGGGGCTGCTGAGATAAGGCAGGCGCCAGTGAGCAGAGTTGGACTGGTGGATGACCTGGGACAGGAATGCTATCAGTGACAGACACCTAAAGGAAACTAGTTTGGGAAAGAGCCTGAATCCCAAACTTAAATGGAAAGCAGAATTTGTTTCCCAGAATCGATCTAAACAACACTGCCCTGGGGGAAAGGAAGTCACCAGGAGCGAAGATAAATGTAGAATGTAGACACTGCTCACCACCTTCCTCCGTGTGTGCTTCTCTATTCATCCTTCTGGGGTTGGCTAGTAGTGTGGCTTTAGCCCATAGCATTTGTAAACTTTAGAAGCTGAAGGTGAAGTGTGGACGTGTAAAGTTGCAGTGTGCTTTTTAAAAAAAAAAAATTATTGATTTTAATTTTTTTTTCTTGTTTTACATTTCGATCCCAGTTTTCTTTCCCTCCCATGCCCCTCCCCCGGCCCTCTCCCATGCTACCACCCACCCACCCACCCACACACACACACACACACACACACTCCACATGAAAGGCTGATGTCTGGGAATGGAGAAGTACATGCTGGATTTTGAATTGCCTTCAATAAAACAGGCAGCCTAACTCTTATTTATATACTCTGTTTCTTTAGACTTTTTCTTGGGGAATGCTCAATATCCCTTCTGCAAAGTCGAGGTTGCCGGCTTGTTATTTGTCTTTGACTTCCTAAAAGAAATGGGAATCAAGGTGTATTTTCCCCAAGTTGTTCAAAAGATCTCTGAAATAGGTCATTTAGCCTGTGACAGTTTGACAGGTACAAAAGTAAACATTTATTTGAGAACAGTATGTAATTCTGACAGATCCCACATAGATTTTTTTTTCTTTGCAGTCAATGTTGTGATTTTTAAAATGAATTATATAGTTTGTGGTTTAGGGGTTTGCCTGTGTGAAAGTCTATTATTGTAATAATAATAAAAGCAATATATATTCAAGTTGGGATGCAAAAGGAGTTTAATTTCATACAAGCAAGAATGCATATAGGAAATTAGCAACATTCTTATCTTTCCCCTCCTAATTTGGTCTTTTAATATGTTGCTTTATCTGAACTACAAATTACAGTGTAAATGCTCATTTTAGTTTCAATAATGGATCCATTTGCCCTGGAGAGTGATGACTTCTCTAAGGAAAACTTGAGGTTTGGAGAAAGAAAATTCTTCCTTTTATTAAACAAGAGAGTTGGAGTGTCTACATTGAAACCTTAACCTTCTCTGGTTCTTCAAAAGACATTAATTTTATGCTCATGCTAGGTAGCTGTGTCACCTAGAAAGCTAAGCACAGCCAAATAAAGGCTTGCTTTATTATATTGTAGACATGTGACAATGGGCTATCCAGGCCTGGGTGGCAGTTTCAGAAGACCATCAGTGCCCAAATTCATTCTCCCCTTCTCCAGCACAGTTCTTATGTAGAACACCCATAGCTATCTCACAACACAAGAGTAATTGCCCTAACTCCTAAGAAAGAAGTAAAAGAAAGTTGAAGTATGTAGGGCCTATATCATTTTAAAAAGACATACCAAAACACCTTGTTGAAATTACAACTCTTTGCCACCTCTATTTGCAAGAGTATGGTGAAAATTGTAATTCAGCTAGGTACAGTGCTCCCTAAACAGAATCTGAGCTCTGCCAATAGGAGTAAGGATTAGCTATTGGATGCAATATAGTAATCAGTCCATATAACAAAGCCCCCCTCCTCCCCACTCCCCATGATAATCTTCATTTGACTGTAGTCCTCTACCCAGCACTTATCCCAAACTAGAGTGAGCTGGAAACCTTATGTCTGGAGGAAAGAAAAATAAAAGAGAGAAGCAGTTGGGGTAAAGGTCAGGATGATAAAAGATGGAACTTCATGCCTTCAATGTTCTCTTGGCTAGTCTTCCCACCAGGAAAAGGATTTGGCCAACTGAAGATTACTAGATTTGACGATTCCAACAAGGAGCTTCTAAACTGTCAAAAGGATGCAGAACCTTCCCCATTCAGTAGCTGAGATGGTCCACAAAACTTTTATCAAGTTTCCTATATGGACAGGATAGGGTTTGGGTTATGCAATGACACCACAGCAGGCTTTAATTCATTTCATTAACCTTATAATGATTTAACCCCATATTTCACAATAGTGAATTCTGGACCCCATATATCATGTTATAGGAAGTAGAAGGGGTTAGGTTTTGTTTTGTCATTTCAGTGGAAAGCAAGGTGAAGCTGTTTCTTTTACGTGTGTGTGTGTGTGTGTGTGTGTGTGTGTGTGTTGTGTGTGCATATGTAGTGTTTCCATGTACATGGAAGCAAGAGGTTGGCATCAGGTATCTTTCTTGATCACTTGCCACTAATTTTTTAAGCTTTTTTTTTTAACTCATGCACATACCCACATACCCACATACACATGTACATGCAGTGTGTATGTGGGTATGTGCATGAGTTCAAATGCCTCCAAAGTTCATAGATATTAGATTCCTATTGGAGTTGGAGTTAATGCAATTGTGAGCCATCTGACATGGGTGCTGGGGATTGAATTCCAGTCCTCTGGAAAAGCAGTATGTGTTCTTAACTACTGAGCCTTTCCTCTGGCCTCTCCTATTTATTTGTTTATCTGGCATTTATTCATGTATTTTTTTATTTGGGGCAGGATCTTTAACTGATCCTGGAGTTCATTGGTTTACTAAGCTGTAAGGACAGTGAGATGTGGGGACTGTGGTTTCTCCACCTCCCAAACCTGGGATTATATATATGTGCACTTCAATGAACAGAGATTTATGTGGGTGCTGGAGACACACACAGGTCCTTGTGCTTATGTCATGAACACTCTCCCAACTAATCCATCTCCCCAGCCCATGAAGATGTGTACTTAGAGTATATCTTTGACAAATATCTAAAGCCTAACACTGACATTTCAACCTTCATCCTAAATCTCAGCTCAAACTTTGGTGCATTAAAAGCCAAACAAACCAAAACCTGTTCTCTTTGGCTCTTATTTCTCCATCCTTCCCTTTGCTCCCAAACTTAGAGCCACTAATCAATCCTATGTCTCCCTTCTGGATATTTTGTGTAAATGGAATTACATGTGCTCTTTTGTGTGGTTTCAGTTAACGCTTCCAAGGTTCATCCTATTTTAGTGTATATCAATGTTTCCTTCCTTCTTATGGCTGAATCATAATCTGTTTTAGGATACAGCATATGTTGTTTGTTCATCATATAAGGAACATTTGAATGTTTACATCTTTTGACTACTGTGAGTAAAGCTGTTGTGAATATTCATGTTCAAATTCTTGTGTGCACATATTCTCTTTTATCCCTAGATATATTTCTAGTAGAATTCCTGAGTGTCATGGAAGTTCTAGGTGTCTTTGAAGAACTATTAGACTGCTTTTCAAGTAACTGTACCACTTCTCATCCCTATAAGCAGTTCTGACTCCTCTGCATCTTTACAGGCACCAATTATTTATGGCCACACAGAACCTTCTTTGCATACAGTGGTGCCTCACTGCAGTTTTGATTTGCATTTTCCTAATGGCCAATGGTGTTGAACATCTTATTGTGTGCTTGTTGCCTATTTATACATGTTCTTTGGTTAACTGTTCATTCTGTTTTCAAGTTCTGTTTTTTGTCTTTAACTATTGAGTGATAGGATTGCAATCCCCCCAAAATTATTCTTTTTAAAAAGAAAGCAGTTTACTTATTTTAAAATGTGTTCACTCTGTCTTGCTGGGATTTCTATCATAGTATCATACTACTTTGATTGTTACTATTTATTATTTTACCTCTGGATTCCATGTGGGCAATAAACTCTATGTTTTGTTAAATTCATACCTACCATAGTTTGTGATGGTATAGCACACACTCAGCAAATTCCAATGAAGAAACAATAAAGAATAAATAGTGGTACATTCTTGTATATTGAGAAGTCATCTGGACAATTTTATTTTCAAACATCTTTCATCTTCATACTTGTTGAAATGATGTTTTCCTTTAAAATGACCTCTTTTGATGTATTCCTGTTGAAAATTTGAAAATATAAGAATATATAAAAGCAAAATCCAAATTATCCATGATTCCATCACTAAGGAGAATCATTTGTTTTCCCAGTGGCATATATATCATGCCATTCCTCTAGTACATTAAAAAGTATTAGGTAGTTGGAAAAGCATCCTATGCTCATGGTCAGGAGAACAGTATTATTAAGATGACTATTTGCACAAGGTGATATGCAAATTTAACTCTGTGAATTTACTGAAAAGTGAACTGTACACTTTAATGGGATAAATTTTCTAGTAGGTGAATCATTGTTCAACAAAGCCATCTCCTTGTCCTAATTTAGTCTTGTTTGAACATACAGATCTTGTGTGTGCTGTCACAGTCTCTGTGGGTTCTTACATGTGTCAGTCTTGTTGTGTCTGGAAAACACTGTTACCTTGGCATCATCTACCACATCTGTCTCCTCTTCCTCATAGATCCTTGAGCCTTAAGAAGAAGGTTTTGATAAACATACAGCTTAGGGCTACAAAGTCTCTCACTCTCTCCATTTTCCAGTTGTGGGTCTGCATGTTAATTTCTATCTATCAAATTAGAAACTCTCTAATGAGGATTGAGTGATGCGCTGATCTGTGGTTGTAACAATGCCACATTATTACAGTTTTATTGCTATGTACCTGTAACAGAATAATAGTAATTAAGATTTGTCCTGGGACCCATGACTCCTCTGGCTTTCAGGTTTTTTTTGCCACTTTAGGAGTGTTCACTTCCATCTGAAGAAGTGGGCCATAAAACCAATCAAAACTGGTTTTGTGTGTGTGTGTGTGTGTGTGTGTGTGTGTGTGTGTGTGTGTGTGTGTCTACTGAGCACCTAACACTAGGATACATCTCCAGTTTGTTAGTATAATATACTGGTGGTGTGTGTTTATACAAGCTGAAGTTGAGTCACTCCATTCTCTGTGTATTCCTTGCAGCAGGAATTAATCTCTCTTTTTTTTTTAATTAAGACACAAAGGCTACTAAAGCTTTTTGAGGGCCTTTTCTATATACACTACCCAGCAAATACAAGAGAACTTGTTTTCTTCTACAACATTCAAGACCTTTACTTTTTAATTACTCGCCATCTATGGTAAGGATGACTGTATGTTCTAACTGGTTCTTGGCATCAGTAGAAATGCCATTTACAATCTTGGTGCAGGCATTTGTATTCTAAATGAAATTACATAGGGATCTCAGCTGGAGAGAGTCTCTGTTATTTAGTAAATCAAAAATCTCTTCATATCTTAGTTCCAAAGTGGAAGCCATATGGAGGGGAAAGGGCATTTTCATGGAGAACAGTTAATTGCCAGCTTCTCATTGTCATTTCAAATGTAAGTTTAAATATGTAAATGAGCAATTACCAATCTCAAGCCATTGATTATTGATGACTTTTACAAAAAGATATCTTAACATGAATTTATTTAATCATAGATGGAAATTGCTGTGAGAACATATTTGGTAGGACATTCAATTTCATAAACAGCATGTTGGCAGATTTATATGTGTTATAGCAAGAGGGAACAGCTCATCCCTTTCATCGGATCTTGGGCTTTGGAGCCTGTCCTGGAACTAGCACTACAGACCAGGCTGGCCTCGAACTCACAGAGATCCACCTGTCACTGCCCCACTGCTGTTTTATTTCCTTTCTCCATGTGCTCAGAACAGAGATTTATACTCTCAATGCCACATGGAAGCTTCCTGTCAATCAAACAAAAGATGTTTCATTGTGTAATGGCCACTTCAAATGTTTGAGAGCTTTTGGGAAAAGATTAATTTTTTTAAAATTCAATTTAGAAGATGTTGTATTACTTATATGTGAAAATACGTATGTGTATTTTTATCTATCCCAAAACACTATGATAATAAAATAAGTTTTCCTGCTACAAAATCATCATGTATCTTTAATCACATACAATTTTCTAATCTTCTCCTAGGACTTTTTTCTGTCATGTTTTCAGGATCAAATGTTTTGATTTGATGAACTATCAATAGCAGTTCAGGATTTTAGTGGTATCATATTCTTATAAGAAGGCATACTGTTTCAGTTGGTCTCCATTGGATAGCCATGTGGTGTATGGTCATGACCTAACCTTGATGAATTCCTTGCAACTGGCCCAGTGTATCAGCAGCCCTATGCTCCTGTTACACTGTCTTGTACCAGAAGAAACCTTACTTGTTCTGCCTGTAGGCAAAGTTACATTTTTACTGGGGTTCCCTCATTCAGAAATTACATCATTTTCTCATTTTGGATGTATATACTGTCATACTCTGTTCCACTACTCATTTCTTGATATTACTAATGGACTTACTTTCTCTATTTCTGGATGAGCAGTATCATAATGGTGTGGTTAGTATATGGTGGCCCACTCTATCCACAAACCTAGCACTGGGGAAATTGAAGGAGGAAGATTCTAAATTTGAGGTCAGGCTGGGTGTGCATGTGTGCTTTCCTTTCTCTGACCAATATTTTCTCATATATAAGAAAAAAAAAAGAAAAAAAAAGTATTTAAATAACTCCCCAAACAAATATGCTCATTGATTCTCCCCTACATATATACTTTAATCCTCAAGTCATTTTATAGGCAGTAGATTCTTTAAATTGTCTGTCTTATAAAGCAAATATTAAATACTCCAGCTTCCTGATAATATAGGAATATCTTTTGGATTTATATGCACTTCTAATTTTTGCTATCAGTTCTCTTTTTGACATAGGCCCACATGATGATGCCTTTAAAATTGTAGATTAAGGTGATCCTGCTTAGAATTACATTATGACTATCATTTAACTGAAAGATCAGCTTCTCTGCCTTAAAGCCTTGCTTCTGTGACAAATTTACAACTTATGTGAAAGAAAAAAAGCAAAAATATTTGGCTTTTAAAAAAGTGTTTTTCAGTGGACAGTGGCAGCAAATGCCTTTTATCCCAGCACTCGTGAGGCAGAGGCAGGTGGAGCTATGTGAGTTAAAGGCCAGCCTGTCTACAGAGTGAGTTCCAGAACAACCAGGGCTACACAGAGAAACCCTGCCTCCAAACAAAACAAAACAAAAACAAAAACAAACCCCAAAAAATAATAGAGTGGTTTTTAGATTCACATATGTCATGTCAGTGTTTTGCCTGAGTGTGTGTGTGTGTGTGTGTGTGTGTGTGTGTGTGTGTGTATTATAAGTGTGCAGAGTCCACAGCAGCCTGGAGAGGGCACCGGATGCTCTGGAGCTGTAGTTACAGATATGGGAGCTGTAAACAGGACCTGGGTCCTCTGCAAAAGCAACAGTGCCCTTCACCACTGAACCATCTGTCCAGCCACAACAATCTGATTTTAATAAGGAGGGATAAGCATGATGTAGTGGTGCTTTAAAAAAAATCTTTAATATGCATATGTTAGCTTAGTAGTTTTTTAATTAGATTATTAACAATCTTTTTTTTTTTAAATAACCAACCAAAAATCAGTATTTGCTTCTAAATACCAAACTGGTCTGAAGCCCCTGCCAGGCCCCCTGACTTTACTGTCCTCTCACTACAGGGATCTTCTCAGGGATTTTCTCCTGTCATCCATCAAACTCAACTGGGGAGACACATGGAAGAGTGGAAAAGCAGCTGGAAAGCCTCTTCAAGCCAGCCATCCCTTGGCTGGGATGTTAAATGCCTTTCCTAGGGGGTTCAAAGCCAGAAGGAATGCCTTTGCTGATCAAGGTCAAAGAGCCTCAGCCCCTGCTGTGTGCTCCCTGCTGTGAAGTCATAGTGATGACAGCCTGGGCTGACAGTCCATTTGGAGTCCAGTTACAAGAAAATTGTAAAAGAAAACAGTCGCAAACAATTTTCACTTTTTCAAAATAGCTCTTTTGCAACATTGTTTAGTGGCAGAAGTCATATGAATACTTTTGTGTGCACATGAACGTGTGTGTGTGTGTGTGTGTGTGTGTGTGTGTGTGTGTGTGTGTGTACCTAAGAGCTGGGGATAATTGGGTGCTTCAGGTGGGAGTTTTATGGAAAAGGGTCTCAGATGTAACAGTGTGTCTGTCTAAAGAGAAAGTTTAATTGGGTGCCCACTCAGTGTGCCTTCAAGCTGGAAGACTAAATAAAGCTGAGTCAACTTTGTAAACCTTCCTGCTTTCTCTGCCAAGTGGCTCCTTGCCATTAAGTCATCAGCAAGTGGCCACGTTTAGCCAGTTGTTAGTTACAACACTCCTTGGGGTGTACTTTATCACCTCATACTCTGCTCTTTATTGAGAACATTAGCATTAGGCAGATTATTATGTTAAATTAACAAGTTATACTCAGGCCCGGCTTTATTGTTGCCTTCCAAATAAAGGACACATAGACACAGAGCTGGCAAGGAAGACATTGCCTAAGACCTGCAATTGTGTATACATATGTAAGGAAACCACAACCATGGAGTTAAAGAATTAGTGGAAAAGTGACATTGTCCTCCATCAGAGTTTCAACTGTGTGATGTGGTAGAGTATCTGCAAATATACTGTCTTGTTCGTTTGCTCACTGTTACAAAACACTATCAACAAGGTAGTTCAAAATAGCAGAAACTGGGCTGGAGAGGCAGCTCAGAAGTGAAGAGCACATACTGTTTCCCCCAGAGGACACAGGTTCAGTTTCATGTTAGGTGGCTCACAACCACTTCAAATTCCAGTTCTAGGGGATCCAATGCTCTCTTCTGGTTCCCATGGGCACCTCCCCACGTACGTACATACATACATACATACATACATACATACATACATACATACATACAAATAATAAGTAACAGCTGTCTATGATTCCCAGTGCTGGTTTCAGGTATACATAACTATGTCTAGCCTTTTACACAGGTGCTGGGGATTTGAACTCAGGTCTTCATGTTTGCAGAATATGAACTCTTATCTGATGACCTATATTCCCAACCCTTAAAATTATTTTTCTTGGCATTTTTTTCCTCCTCTTTCAACTCCTCCCCCCTCCTCCCGTCAATTTGATAGGTGGTGTGAAATAACACATATACATGTATTTTGTTTATTTGCAAATATGGAAGTATTTCACCATTTCAAGGTGTCTCCTCTAAATTACTTAATGAAAAACATAAAAATAATAACAGGATTTGATATGGACTGTAGATTGTTCTTTGCTTTTCACTGCAGATCTCAAAGCTTATGAATGTAAAGCACAAAGACTAGTGTGCAGGACACAGTAAGTTCAAGTTCCCAGTATGCTAATACTGGAATATCTCCTGCTCAATAGTCTCTACACAGTCCGAATTCTGCCATCTCCCCTGACCTCTGCACATAGTCTACTGTGAGTCCCCAGGCATCCTAGTGCAATGAACTTCACCTTAGGGGGCTGTTAAGGGGTAAAGGGTAGAAGACCCCATGAAGCATGCTTGAAATACACCACTGGATAGGAATTCTTATTTTTGTTCATGCATTCCACTTAAGGGAAGCAAGCTGTGATTACACGTGCCTGCCTGTGACTAGGAAGGGAAATAAACAATCATGGAAAAGGAAAGATTCATGAAAATAAAAGAAGCAAAAAGGAAGTGCAATGAAGAGGGCTCTTGAAAGGATGAATAGAATCTGAAAAGCCCTCTGTTAATATATTTTGGCAAGGAAAGGAACATCAAGTGTCCTCAGCTACAACAATTACACGACAGCATCTTCTGGGGCACATAGTGCATACACACTCTGCAAAAAAAAAAAAAAAAAAAAAAAAAAAAAACAGTTTGAAAGGAGTGTGTTTTTAAATACATATGGAAAGGAATCCTGAATCAGCTCTAGACTGAGGAGTGGAAATTCTGAGCTACCTTCCAGCATTTTCTTCTTACTGCATATGCTGTGCAAACATCTGTGAAACTGCTTCAAAGCCTTCGGGTCCTATAAGGGTCATGATGAGCAAATGGTCCTTGCCAAAATGCTTTATCTCCTAGGGTCCTCTGACATATCCGTTCGTGATGCTGCCAGGTTTGTGAGCACCGTATCAGTCATTGATGGCTGTTTGCCAAAAGAACTGTTAGGGCCTATCAGGTCCAGGCCTGTGGTGAACCCCATCGTAGCTGTTGTTATTCATTTCCCAGAAATCCTCAGCACCCTGAGTTGTTAAAGGTACTCTTTAGGCTCCTATTAATAAGTCAGTTCAAGGTAGCTTTCATGTTATTTCACCTCAACTTCACATTTAATTTTAACTGTGTATTTTGCTGACTCTGGGAAATCATGAAAGGAATTTCATGTTTAGCATCTTTTGGGAGGGTGGACATGGGGAAAGGCCATCCAGTATCCATAAAATATCTCCTTGTGAGACAGAGCCTCATTATATAGCCCAGGTCCTCCTTGAACTTCCTATCTTCTCCTATTGCCTCCCCAGTGCTGAGATCAAGGTATGCAGGTATGCACCACTGTCCCTGGTGTTATTTAAAAAAACAAAAACAAAAACAAAAAACAGCTTTAAAAATACATTATATTGACAGTATATTTTGTAAACTGTATACTGTTTAGATATAGAAGAAAAAAAATAAGCTTTTTAGAATACAAGATTTCAAACTTTAAGGGGAAGCATACTTTTAACCTGTATAAAACACTAACTAGTTCTCCCTACCTGAGAAAAATGTTCTGTTTTTTGTTTTTGTTTTTGAACTATAAATTTGACAGAAAAAAAAGATGGGTAGTTGATATGGGAATATGCGGTTTTAAACTCATCTTTTTGCTATGGTTTGAAGACACTGCCAGGATTAAGTTAGACTCCAGTATCCACAGAGATAAATAAAGATCATACCTCTATTTTGTTTCACCTACCTCTGAAAGCCTATGCACACTCTTCCAGGCTTCGCAACCACAGCGCATAGCAGTCTTAGCACAGAAGCTGCTCCATAACTGCTTCCAGTTTAAATACAGTTCTCTTGGCCCACTGTGTCCTGTCAGAAAGAGAAGGAAAGATTTCTGAGAAGCTGATTTTCTGTGGGTCCCATTGTTTATGGAGAAGACAACAAAAGTCATCCTGGAGAGGGCACTTGGCTTCTGCTCAGTGTGGTGTTTGTGTGTGTGTGTGTGTGTGTGTGTGTGTGTGTGTGTGTGTGTGTGTGTGTGTGTATTGCGGTAAATAAGGATCAGGATAAGGTCAGTGCTACAGAAGGACTACCTCACTACATGTGTGTGTATTTCAGTGAGTCCAGTGAGTTTCATTAGGGTTGTCTACAGGAGAATGACACCTTACCAAAGGCTGTACACTGAAAAAAAAGTTCTTCCCCATCAACCATTCACTGCATATTAGTCCTCAGAGAGGGAAGAATGCATAGGGCCCTTCAACAATTGTTCTCCAGCTTTTAAAATGAGCTGCTGTTCATTTACTTGACTCCTTGATATTGAAGAATAATAAATTGGCCTTCAGTTAAGATCTGCCCTGACTTGAAATAGTTCTGCAATTGATTAGTTTATGGCCCATTTGTGCAATTTTATTCCCAGTCAGAGGCAAGCTGGCTTTCTTTGGATTTCTGTAGTGAGCAGCTGAAAGTTCATTATAAATCAAACCACATGACAGTGTTAACTTGTATGTGTTACATTCACACTCCTGCTGTATCTGTATATGATACAACATAGATTGATTAAGCACTGAATGTGTGTTACAAACTTTCACTGAGGGGAATAAATAAAATGCAAGGTTAATAAGATCAGAATCGAGTGTGCCCTCATTTGTGAAATTGCTCTGGAGGCATCTTGAAGGACCTCTTGGTCTTTTTGGTGTTTTGTTTTTGGTACTTTCTTTCTTGTGTCATTAAAAACTGAGGTCTTCAGCTTTTAGGATGATTGTTTTTTAACACCAGAAAAAGGAATAGTGAAGAATATATGGGTGTATAAAACAGGCTGTTTATTCCTGCCATCAACACAAGAGCTAAGGCTTAGCTGTAAGAATAATGACTGAGGTCTATGAGCATCCCAACGAAGGCCAGAGCATCAACTCTGAAGAATGGAAGTCTGCAGGGATCTTCGGGACACAGCTGTCTTTCTGTGTCAGGAGGGCCTGTCTGTCTGGGGAAACATTTACTAGATCCCTTTCACTTGAGAACATTGCTGCTTTTCTTTGCTGTGTTGCCTGAACTCTTGCTGTCGTCTGGTTTTGCTTAAGCTTAATATTTAAACAAAATGTTTGCCCTGGAAAGCTTTTTCTGATGTGAAGCCAGTTGTGTCTGCAACCACGATCTTAGCACAATTTATGTATCCTTCCCAGACTCATAGCTCTTCCCTACATGCACTCCCTTCAAAGGTTGTGCACCAGAAGAAGAAAGCAGAAACAACTGACTCCACTGACAGTGTAGCCCCCGCCCACCCCGTGGGCAACTCATCTCCTAAAAGGGGACTCAGAGGCTTTCATAATTAAAAACGTTTGCAATCTAGACACATGGCAGAAAAATTCTACATAAGAGATACGTGTTCTGTATTTTATTTATAGTGACAGCGAACCTATGCTTAATACTATTGTTTCCACGACAGCTTTTGTTTTCTTTCCTAGTCCTATTCCTCTCTTCCCAGCGTCTCTCTGTCTTACCTCGAATAATGTCTGTATTCAAGCCTATCTGAGTCCTGAAGGTCAGCGAAGTCACAGCTGTTTGTCATGTTGTTGTTTGGAAATGGAGTCATGCTTGCATTACACAGATTTGTTTCAAACTTTTAGGCCCTAGTAATGCTCCAGCTTCAGCTTCCTAAGAGGATGAAAGTATTATTCAGTATCTCTTTTTTAGTGACTGCCCAGGGATGGGACAGCTGGCCCCTTCTCTGAAAATGTTCCTCCTCAGTACACTGCATAAGTGGATAATGCGCCTTCTAGAAGACATAAGGTACTAAACAAAAATTCCAGGGCAAGATGTGAGATGCCTCCCTTTGAGATGTTGCTTAGGGAGCCTCAGAGGCCACCAGAACAACCAGGCTTTGCCATCACAACTTGATGGTGAGGATCTACTGTTGACAACAACACTCATTGGTTAAAGGAGACAGCGAAGTCAATCTGAAGCAGAGCTAGAAGCACCCTCCTTGCTGGTTAATTTTCATAGTACTGGAAGATGTTATTCAAGCCAATAAACATGGTTTCTCCTTCAAGCTCTTGTCTTGAGTTCCTGCCTCAGCTTCCCTTGATGATGGACTTGTAAGCAGAAACAAACTCTTCCCAGCCCAAGCTGCACTTGGTGATGGTTTTTAATCCCAGCAATAGAGAGTAAAGTAGGGCAATGGTGGATAGTGGAAGGGCCTATACCCCTTTCTGAGGAACTATTATCAATTAATGATTGTTGGGAGAAGGCTTAGCATTCTGTGCAATGTTGTATCCACTTGTAAATTGTTCATGCTCCAGAAAACACCCTCTAATTCATTCTCCTTCAAACCTAATAAACTCAGTGGATCAAAACATGGGGACACAGATGCTATCTCCAATTGGTAGCCACTTGCAAATGAAAAATTAGTTTTACCCCCAGGGAGTCTTACTGGGGAATTGGCCGACTCTTAAGGATAGGCCCTATGACCAGCAGTAGATGTCCAACACGAAAGGAACTAAATGGCATCTTTGGAGGATCTTTGTCTCATAGTGTTAAGTCCTTTTATTTATTTTTTTTAACTTTACAGGTCCTTTAAATATACATTATAACTTCTGGTTTTGGGTTTTTATCAGTTTCTTGAGTGTTTAAACATTTGTCTCTGCGTCTAAATGTTTTTCTTGTGCCTTTTTATTTTGGCTCATTGTTAGGTTTTCTTGTTATATTCCAATTTGTTTGTTTTTTATTTATCTTCTTTATTATTATTATTTCTTAGACACCTGTTTTCTAAGGAAAATAGAAAAAGTGTGAATCCAGATGGGAGGCGAGGTGGGGAGGAAGTGGAGGAGTAGGGGGATTGGAAACCTTAATCAGAATATAGTGTATGAAAAAAAATCTGTTTTCAATAAAAGGAAAAGGAGGGGATTAAAATAGGAGAGGGACTTGTTGGGAAGAAGACGAGCTTCCGAGGGAAAGGGAGGAAGGGGACCATAGGAGTAAAAATGACCAAAACCTTATAAAAGTATATAAAAATCCAGCGTGTGGGGGGGGGAGAAAGAGAGAGAGAATAAAAATAAACTTAAAAATATTCTCCCTTGTGGCCAGACACTGCTGGGCTTTTGGCTAGAGTACAGGGGCCTCCTATGTTGAATCTTCTCAGAGATAGCTGCATCATTCCCTGAGAGTCAAGCAGATGCAGAAAGACAGAGGATAGGGAGGATGTGTTTATTTGAATTCTAGCCAGTTTAATATTCTCTCTGATTTGTATTAAAAAATGCATTTCTTTTAAATTCCTTGTGGAATGAGCCAACTATAAGAGAATGTCAAGTTGCATTCAGATGGAACATGTGGACTTCTTCATCTGTCAAAGGAGGTTGTAGAACTGGGTGATTTCTAGCCTTCTGATTCTAAATTCAGCTGTAGGGAAACCACAGCCACATCTTAATACACAGGTACCTTCAAGGCTGCAGGAGGGGGGTTTAATTAAAGCAGAGACAGAAAGGAGTAGGCAAGGACTGGCCCCAGGTACTAGAAAGGTTATTAGGCTTCCAAACAAACCTTTCTTGGCATCTCAACCTCACCACGGGACTCAGAAAAGGCTGTCTCCACCTCAGGCATGGAAACAGGAAGAACAGCCTAGAACCACATTCAGTGCTGGAGGGATTTGAAGTGACTGATTGTATTTCAGCTACTGGATTGTGGCCATGATGAGATTGTTTTTGAGAAGATGTATTCTGCCATAGTTAAGTGGATAGCTCTGTCCTTTGCTAGCTCTGTCCATGTGAAGTCTCTTAAATTGAACTGTAGTTTCCCTATTTGTAGGAGTACTTCCTTGGTAGCATTATTACAGTGTTAGTTACAGAAAGCAGTGCAAAGACCACTTTCAAATTGTTATTATTGTTGTTGTTTTTAGGTCATTGGCTCAGAAATTGGTTTGAGGCCTTCAGTGTAGAGAATTATAATACTAAGTGAACAATTGACCTAAAGGATCTATCTATGACAATAGCAGGAAAAGCACAGAGAAGAACCAGCAACAATAAGACGACACTTGGAGTCAGGCGAAGTGGTGCATACCTTTAATCCCAGCACTCAGGAGGCAGAAACAAGGAGATCTTATCTACTCTATCCCCCACTTCTTTTCTTTAAGTAAATATTTACTGTGTAATGCCTAAGGTTTGTGCAGAGTCAATCCAGGGACAAATGATATGGAAAGAGAGAAGGAAATGAACTGTAACATAGTTCAGTGTCTAAGGTAAAAATGAGATCAGGGTGCTATGGGTCCAATGGGGGATGGAATGAAGAAGGAAGCTAGGGGATTGAAATGAAGACAGAGCCAAGCAGAAAGAGGGGAAGGTGGATCAGCAATATTTAAAAGGCTCAGAGATAAGAGTAATGAGAAGTATAATCAAAATGTCATACTACTGACAGCGAAAGTACGTACTGAGAGAGTAGCAGGGGCCAAAGGCTCCAGGTCCTTAGATCCTGCAGGAATCCAAGCCTTCTTAAGAGCCATGGGGATCTATTTGGAATTTGAAGCAGTGGGGAAAAAAAAAATCTCGATTTCTGTTTAATAAAGAACACCAAAACAGCAATGAGGAGAAGTACCAGACTGGAAGCAGATTCGAAAGGATTGTCCTAGAAATCAGGGAAGAAAAGCTAAGGGTTTAAACTGAGGTGGCATCAATGTAAGATGTAAGAAAAGAAACATGAGGAACAGTACCTGGCACTGTTAGGTGCTATAGCCTTCTGACTTCTCACTAAGCTCTAGCCATCTGTGATGGTAGACCGCCATTGTTTCTTATTCAGTGTTGGAAAAGAAATTGCCAAGCACAATGGGAAGCCTGAAGAGTCACACATCCTCTCTTACTCTCAGGGGAACAGGAATAGGCAGCCAAGTTCTAGTCAGAAGTGTACATGGATCCAGAAGAGGGGCAATCTTGGGTTGTCTTGATGGCTCCCACCATCTGTAGGCATGTGAGTTCTCCTGGCAGACCCCAAAATCAATGTGCTACATTGTATTCCTGGGATGAATACAGTGGTGGAGTTTCAGTGTTACACCCTTCATCCCTCAACCTTCTCTAGGCAACCCCTACCTCCCGCCCCCACCCTCCCAACCCTTCCAAACCCTATCTCATAGGATACAGTACCTCATAGGTTTCTACTTCACTCTCTATTGAAAATATGCTTGCTAATTTAGCTCCCAGCCTTGTTGCCTCCAAATCCTGTGTGCCTCTCACCATGTGGAACTCCCTCAGAATTTCTCTGGAAAGACTTTAGACCCAGCGTTCTGCAGTCCTGAACAGGACAGAGTGGTCCTATAAGTCATGACGAATAAGTACTACTCTTGGGTCAAGTGCTTTTCAAACTGAATGAGAGAGAGAGAGAGAGAGAGAGAGAGAGAGAGAGAGAGAGAGAGAGAGAGAGAGAGAGAGAGAAGAAAGGCTCAAGAAGTTGACAGAAAGGAGAGGTGGAGAACTAAAAAGAAAAACAAGAAAAACGCTTGTGAGTACTAAGGAAGAGTTCGGTTTACCTCTGTGTTAGTCACCTCAGGCAACCATGACAAAAGACTACAGGCTGGGTCTTTAAACAACAGACGGTTGTTTTTCAGAGTTGTAGAGAACATGGTGCTAGGTACTTTGGTTTCTTGTGAGAGTTTTCTGGCTACAGGCAGTCACATCCTTGCCTTGCCCTCACACTACAGAGGAATGGGCTTGAGGAAGGCAGACAGGTAGACAGAGAGTTTGGGAGAATGTATCAACCCTTTTGTTCATTGGTGTTTTGCCAGCGTGTATGTTTGTGTGAGCGTGTCAGACCTTGGAGTTACAGACAGGTGTGAGCTGCTTTGTGGGTGCTGGGAATTGGACACAGAGATTCTGGATGAGTAGCCAGTTCTCTTACTCATTGAGTCATCTCTCCAGCCTCAGGCTTTACCACTTCTACAAGGCTGCAGTTGTATTTGATTAGGCTTGATACCCCATTGTACCTTAGGAATGTCCCAAAGATTCTGTCTCCAGAAACAGGAACACTTGGAACGAAGACTTTAACATATGAACAGGGAGTGTATGTAAGTCAGTCCATTTCATTTTACTCTCATCTAAACAAACAACAAAAAGTACACAAAAGTTTCCTTTTCCCAATAAGCTTCACTGCCCCCAATTGCTTCAGAACAAAAGGGGGGTCCATTGAAGAGAAGATACCTAGATACAGGAATGTGACTAGAAAAAGAATAATTCCAACTCAGCAGAAGTTCCTTAATATGTTTGAGATATTATTAGCTAGACCTGGAAGCAGTCTAACCCAAAACAATTTGGAGCATCAAAGACAGTTCTTTATCAGGAGCCTACATTTGACTTAATCTGTTTTGAACTGTGGAGAATTGAACACTAAATTTAGAATGTTCAACTGTATCTTGTAGGCATTAAATTACCTTTTAAGTAGGAAGTCAGACTATGTGATCGTTTCCCTTATGTCCTTTAAGACTGGACTGTTCAGGTGTGAATGTCCTAAAATCATACTCTCCAAAAAATCTGATTGATGATTCGTTTATAGGCCAAGGAGTACAGTGTTTGCCATGGAGGCACATGGACCTAAATTCTCCAGAATCCACTTAAAAGTCTTGGGGAGTGCAGTCCTGTGATATCAGCAATGGGGAAGGTCAGAAACAAGCTGATTCCTGAGCCTCATTGGTTGCCAGCCTAGCCAAACTCATGAGAGCCCCTTTCTCAAAAAAAAAAAAAAAAAAAAAAAAAAAAGAAAGTCGAGAACAATCAAGAAGAGATTCTTAATGTAGACCTTGGGCCTCTATGTGCATGTACACTCATGAGCAAGTGTATGCATGCAAATGTACACATGCACACACCCACACTAACAAGTACAACACATGCTTTTACTCATGGGTGGTGGGGGGTCTGTTGAGGAGCACTCTTGCAATGAATGCCTGTGAAGGAACTTGCAATAGGTACATGGTAACGTTGCACCAGCATGCATACACAAACAGTATCTCGGCTGATTTTGTGGGAAGCTTTGTGAGAAAGATGGCCCTTCTGCACAGCCAGACTTTTGTCAAGAGAGCCAGACCTTTGAACCCTAACATCCTTTAGACATTTAATATAGACTGTCCTCAGAGAAAGAGCATGACAGTAGGCAAGATGCCTTTCTTATCCCAACAGTGATACCTAGAAATGAACTCCGTCCTTGAGCCTTTGAAGTCAATGTTTCTAGAAGCTAAGCAAATACTCCTGGAGTCCGGTACTGCACAACACTCTCCACCACAGGTGACAGTGTAGGGACCACAGAGATTCCAGTTCTACTGGAATCTATTGACATCTTCTACTTAGGATTTGTCATCTCAACTGACCCTTGCCCTGCTGTGGTTAAAATAACATCCTGTGTTACAAGCTGGGAATTTCTGTATAGGGTTCCTCAAAGCCGTGGAGTTGTGCTAGCTAAGACTAGTTATTACCAGTAGAACTAAAATGCCGGATGGTTCCAGTCATGTCTTTACAGGCATAAGGAGAGGAGTTACTAACCCCAGTTGTAAACATAATAGAAAATTACGGACAGATGTTCTGTTGAGAATGAAGTTTTAGACAAGCCTAGACATTTATTTTGAAGGGACCTGTTTCCACAGAGGTAAGTGTGGTTTTCATAACCTTCCTAGATTCCCCCCTCCCCCAAGGTTTGTGTTCATTTGGTAGCATTAGCAGATGGGTTAGGAAGAAGAAATGCAGTCTGATGTACAAGTGTGCCTCAATATTTAGCTGTTAATTAGTGTATTAGGCTTAATGAACTCATTTAATAACAATATTCCTGCTGAGAGTTTTATTGAGTATAAATTCTTAAATTTAATAATGTAAAATGTATCTGTAGAGTGTTACTAATAGTTTCATATAGTAAAATCCTAGAAGGTTATGTGTAATGGATTAATTAAATAAGAAAGCCCAAAATACTTTTCAAACTGATTTTATAATGATCTCTGCTTCGTGTGAATGAATTAAATAGACAATTCCAAATGTCACTTGTGTATATTTATTTAAAAGCACCATCCAAAGCTAACAAAATTAGATCTGATGAACACAAACACAGCAAAATATTCTGCTTGGCAGACGAGAATTTTGTTTTCTGCACTGATCCATTAAGTTGAATAACTTGATTTTTTTACAAGATGTCAACAATATGTTTCCTCCATGTAGAGAAATCAGTGGGAACTTTCCAGTCTATTCCAGAACAGCAGCAGCTTGGATCAGCAGTTGTCTTACATAAGCATTTGGGAAATGTTTTTAATTGTTTTATTGCATATTAGTGAAATGACACAAACTTCTTATAGCTCTTTCAAAGTAAGAAATTAATTTAAATAGATAAGTACTTTTAAGCTGGTTGTAAATGCCCTTTATGTGATACACTCGAGATTTTTTTTATTGCAAACTTTCAAGGCGTGGTTTATAACTCTTCATCCTGACAAGCTGTCCCAGAGGAGGTATGTCCCTCAATTTTCATGTCTGCACAATAGGGCTAGAAAAAATGCAAATTAGGATGTGGTAAAATGATATGCACTGAAGTATGTAGACGAGTTCTCCAGAGGCAATTTCATCTGAGGATGCATTTTGTGATTTTGTTTCCAGAGAGGTAATTATTCCAAACAGGAGTCCTAAGGGAGAGTATTGAGCTCATTTTGCATTCCCTTTGGGCTATAGAGGAGCTTTCTGAATACTACAGAGATTAAAAGTTACAATTCCCTATGAAATCCATTCTGATCACGATGAGGAATATGTTTATTTTATCTGAGGCATCAATAATTCTGAAGGAGCCTGACGCAGTACCTAAGCCTGCAATCCCATAGACTAGGAGGATAAAGCTGAGGTAGGTGTATCATGGCCAATGAGCAGGGATAGGAAGTTAATGATACCCTCAATTAATCATTTTGTTTTGTGGTGCTGGGAGTTGAACCCAGAGCCTCTCTCATATCAGACAACCACTCCAGACTCCCTTCCCTTTTTCCTGTATTCGAGCCATCCTGAGAATATTGGTGTAGTTGTAATGTGTGTTGCCTCAACTCACCAAGTGGTTCTGCCTATATGGGTGTTCTCCATTTCCTGGCACCATAGGACAGGTACGAAGAAGATGCTACATTATTTTCTTAGGGGCCTCAAATATTTCTTTTATTGTATCTGTTTCTGAATCAAGCAAATGTATCACAATCTAATTAGTCCTGAGGATAGATTTTTGGGGCTCTGGGTCTGTCACCCAAGGAGGACTAACATTTTGATGGAAATGAATGACCCAGGAGCTCTTGATACAATACCCACTGTTGACTTGATATTTGCCAAGTCTCCAGGTTTTCAGTTTGGGTTCCTCTGTGTCCTCATCTGTTAGGTTCAGCCTGATGCTGACTCTTAGCTCAAGGGAAATGTAATCAATGAGCATTCTGCCTTCTGGGCCTCAATGTCAGCCTGTGTTAGCTGCCAGGCAGTCTCTGACCTCATTTCTGATACCAAGTTCCCCATGGCCTTGTTTCCTGGTCCTAAGTCCCTTCCTTAGAAACCCATTCAGCTCCTTGAGGACTGGTTTGCCTAGTTCTTATTTGCCCTCCTCCCCCAGGCTAATGCATGCTAGCTTGGCTTCAGACTATGACCACCTCTTGTGATCAGTGACCTCTGACCTCTATCTACTCATTTTTCTCCCATCCCACATCTACATAATATCAAAATTCTTAATGAAAGCAGCACTCTTCTATCCATCTTTCCCATGTCTTCATTTCCATATACTGTTGATCACATTTTTAAACTTTGTTGTCTCATGTTGGCCCCTATAGACTGTAACTTCCTTATATTAATTACGTTCTCTCCCATTTTTGATTTATTATAGGTCAATTGTGTTAGTTTCTACTAAAAAAAGGAGATTTAGCATCTTCCTTCAAATATGTGCCCTCTTTCCCTTTCTGCATCCTAATCATAACTGTGTTATAGGATCAATACTCAGGCCTCTTGCTACATAAGAGAAAACCAGTCGCAGCAAATTCTGAGTAAGTGGAAAACAAGCCATTGCTACTGGAAGAGGCAGAGGTTCCTGTGAGCTCCTATTCAATATATAACCTCCTGTTATATATTTTTTCTGTCTAAAGATACTTTATTTAATACATATTACTGATTTATTAGCATTGCACTCATGGCTAACAGCACTACAATTCATTCCTGAAGGATAATCATCTAAGCACACAGATCTTTAAGCTTAGGAAACTAGACAGTTTTTATGCTTTAAACTGTGACATCAACAACAAAAAGTATGAAGATAAAAGACATGACACTCAATAGACTGTGAAAAGGACACTGCTGGGTGGCAGGTTACCAATTGTTCTAGTTTGATTTCTGTTGGTGTGATGGACTGCTGACCAAAACCAACTTTGGGAGAAAGGGTTTGTTTGGCTTATAGTTTATATAGTCCATTATCAAGGGAAGCCAAACTAGGAATTTAAAGCAGGAACCTAGAGGCAGAAATTGAATCAGAGACCATGAAGGAACACACTTAGTGGCTTGCTTCACCCAGCTTGCTCAGCTGCATTTCTTATATAGCCCAGTCCTAGATGTTCAGGAATGGTATTACCCACAGTGGGCTGAACCCTCCTACAACAAATAGCAACTTTTAAAAATGCCACATGGACACACCCACAGCCAATCTAATAAAAGCAGTGGGTCCCTCTATCCAGGTGTCTCTGAAATATCCATCACACTCAGTGTTGATGTAGATATGAGATAAAAGAGAGGCCCATATCATGTATAATTGTTAACAATCAAACCAACTAAGTCTTTCTATAAGGTACCTTAGCAGGTAGAAGTCCCCAACCCTGGATCTTTTGCATAAATTTCACCCCCAGGAAGTTACCCTAAGGGAATTAATCTGAGAAGTTCTTAATGATACATATCAGAGCATTTTCACCAAAGTGTTGTAAACAGGCAAATAGGTTTCAAATTTGTATTATGGTATCATTATGTTATATTTATATAATTTTGCAACTACAAAGATTTTAAACATATACAACTATATTTAGTACCATGACAAGATGTTTACAATTTTTGCTATGTGGAATGCATGGTCTATAAAACAGTCTTTCAGTATTATTTAGTTTAGGGAGATGATATGCAAGGACAGATATATAGATGTATCATTGGAGAAATAAACGCCTGAGCATGTACAATATACACACCCAAATGCAAATATATATATATATATATATATATATATATATATATATATATCTTAATTCATAGATATCTACCCAGAACAATCACTATAATAATGTATTCATTTTAAGATGTACGTATGTATGTATGTATGTATGTATGTATGTATGTGGTGTATGTCTGTGTGCCTGAAAGAATTTATATGTGTCAGATGTATGCTGCTGCCCATAGGAGACAGAAGAAAGTGTCTAGTCCCCAGGAACTATATTTATAGGTGGTTGAGAACCACCATATGGGTGGTGGGAACTGAATCCAAGTCTTCTATATGACTAGTAAGCTCTCCTGGGTTGTATAGGAAAGCAAGCTGAGCATGCATGGAAAGCAAACCAATAAGCAATGTTCCTACATGTTTCTTCAGCTTTTGTCTCCAGATCTATTACCTGAGTTCCTGCCCTAAATAGGGAAGTCCCTCATGACAGGCTGTCTTGTGACCTCTAAGGTGAAATAAACACTTTCCTCCCTGTGTTGTTTTGATGATGGTATTTTGTCACAGCAACAGAAAGCAAACTAAGGGGTGGGTTTTGCAGACAGAGTCACAAGGACTGAGAGAGATTCCATAATAAAGTGCATCACCTAGAAAGTGGCAGAGGAATTCATCTTTCCTCAGAATAAAGAGAAGACTTTCTGTCTGACCCACAGTTGCAATAGATACCCCCTCTGGCTTCTTGAACTGATCTCGTTTTTTTTAACATTTGCTGAGTCTTTTGAGATCTGGTGGGTTCTGGACTAAATCTCATTGCTTTATAGTTGACAAGTTGCCTGACCTCCATAACCCTTAGTCTCTTTACCAGCCGAAGGGAGGTAATAACAGTCTCCACACATTTATTATAGAGATTGTATAAAGTGGCAAACACAAAGTATGTGCTGAATAAACAATAATTATGTTGACTTATTCTAGAATTAAAATCACTGTATATGTAATTTCCAATTCTGCTTTTGCTCTTAAGCAGTTTATTGCAAACATTATTATGTTGCCCTGGATCTTCACGTTCATGTTTTAGGGCTATATCTGGTTGCTCTGGGTTTACAGTTATTTACTCATCTACTGTATGGGTGATATTTAAGTTTAATTACTTATTTTCTTACATATATATTACATATATACATATACATATGTATATATCAGTTTAAAGGAACATATCAGGCTTAAATTTTCTAATACTATTGTTATTGGTCTTGGATTAGTTGTTTGGGGTTTCTGTAAATAACAATAATGCTTTCACAGAGCTGAGCTCAAAATTAATTCAGACAGACAAGAGTCATAAAACCCCTAACTGCCAGCTACATCATGCATTGTTAATATGGGTTAGAGCTTTCCTACTTCAGGGAGGCAAGCTCACGGGGAGAGACTGAATTTTAAGCAGACTCAAAAAGCCTTGCCCCTACCTTTGAAAGTTCTTGTTGATCCAAGCATACTTCCCTGAGATTTCCTTCAAGGAGATCTTCTGCTTCAGCCCACTGGAAGACCTTCTCAGTGGTTCTCAGTTAAGAATCAGTGTTCCAACAGAAAGCTGTAGACTTCAGTCTTCCCTGTATTTAAACATCATTCTGAATGAGCACCCATATTTAGATTGATTTGAAAACTCACTCAATTATGCTTTTACTGGTAGGACCAATGTAAAGGACAAATAGAGCTATAAAAAACTCATTCTTGTTCATATGATTCCTCCTCCCTCTCTTCAACTGAAAAAGGGGAGGCAGGGTCAAGACCATGATGGAGAAAACCAGAGACAAGCTAGTGGGAGCTCACAGACTATGGACTGACAGTTGGGAGACCTACATGGGACTACTGAATTAGACTCTCTGAATGTGGGTGACAATTATGTGACTTAATCTGGGCAGGGGGGGGGGAGGATGCAGAAAGTGGCACCAGAACCTAACCCAGGGGCATGAACTGGCATTTTTGGAGCCTATTTCCCATGGTGGGACACATTGCTCAGCCTTGGTACAGGGGTTAGGGACTTGGTCTTGCCTCAACTTGGTATGCCAGACTTTGTGGACTACACAAGGAAGGCCTTACCCCCTCTGAGGAGTGGATGGGGTGAGAAAAGGGGGAGGTGGGGAAGGGGGAGGAGGAGGGAAGGGGAACTGAGGTTGATATGTAAAATGAAAAATAAATTCTTTAAAATGAAAAAGAACTCTTCCTACTGCCAAGTAGGGGAGAGGGCAGAAAAAAGGAGTTTGAGCTGCAGCAACAATGTTCATTGTATTTACACTACACGATTGCACTGCAATATAATGTGTCCAAAGACCTCAACATCAATCCAGCCACACTGAACCTCTTAGAAGATAAAGTAGGAGGCACCCTTGAACAAATTGGTATAGGAGACCGCTTCCTGGACATAACTGCAGGGGCACAGACACTGAGAGCAACAATTAACAAATGGGACCTCTCCAAACTTAGAAGCTTCTGTAAGGCAAAGGACACAGTCGACAAGACCAAACGACAGCCCACAGACTGGGAAAAGATTTTCACTAATCCTATATCCAACAAAGGGCTGATCTCCAAAATATACAAAGAACTCAAGAAACCAAATAACCTGATCCTACATTCAAAACAGCTGGACAAAACAGCCCTACAGACTACAGCCAGGATATCTGAATCTTCTTCGAATCCCCCCAAGACAGCGCCCCTTACCAGCAGGAAGTAGTTTGGAAAGAACGACACCCAAATTCCCAAATATTGTGTATAAATGTTTGTTTTCATTTAATTGGACTTTGTTATATAAAATTAAATAAAATAAAAAAAATTAAAAAAAAAATGGGGTACAGAACTGAAGAAAGAATTCTCAATAGAGGAAATCAAAAAGTCTGAAAGACACTTAAGAAAGTGCTCAACATCCTTAGCTATCAGCGAAATGCAAATCAAAACAACTTTGAGATACCATCTTACTCCTGCCAGAATGGCTAAAATTAGAAACACCAATGATGACTCATGCTGGAGAGGATGTGGAGAAAGGGGAACACTCCTCCACTGCTGGTGGGAGTGCAAACTCCTACAGCCATTTTGGAGCTCAGTATGGTGATTCCTTAGGAAAATGGGAATTAGTTTACCACAGGACTTGGCAATCCCCCTTTTAGGCATATACCCAAATGACCCACATCCATGCAACAAAGATATCTGCTCAACTATGTTCATAGCAGCATTATTTGTCATAGCAAGAATCTGGAAGCAACCTAGATGCCCCTCAACTGAAGAATGGATAAAGAAGATGTGGCACATCTACACAATAGAATACTACTCTGCAGAAAAAAATAATGGTATCTTGAAATTCGTAGGCAAGTGGATGTTACTTGAAGAAACCATTCTGAATGAGATAACCCAGTCACAAAAAGAGGAACATGGTATGTACTGGCACATGTATGGATTTTAGACCTAGAGCAAAGGATCACCAGCCTATAATTCACACCACCAGAGGAACTAGGGTACAAGGTGTATTCTCAGAGATTCATATAAAGTCCCTCACAGAAGGGGGAAGGGACAAGTCCCCCAGACCACAGGGGAAATGGGGGAGCAGTGAATGGAGAGAGAAGTAGGAGAAAGAGAGGGGGAGGAGAGGAAAGCACGTGCAACTAGGAAGATTGAGTCAGGGTAGGAATAAAAGACAAGAGAGAGAGAAAGAGAGAGGGAGAGAGAGGGGGAAGAAAGAGAGAGAGAGAGAACATAAAAGAGGGAGCCTTTATTGGTTTGAAGAGAAAACTGAACCTAAAGAAAGGTCTAGAGACCTACAAGACTGCCACCAACTAACAATTTGAGCAACCGTGGAAAGGCTACTGTAAATGCCCTTCCCAGATAGTGAGATCAACAACTAACTTATCCATGGAGCCCTCATCTAATACCTGTTGGAAACAAAAGGAAACACCCATACATAAACACTGAGTCGAGCTAGAATCCAGATGCAGACTAAGAGGACAAGGGTTGCAGAAACACATAGAGACAGCTGACCTGAACAAGGAGGAGCTAACGGGCCCCCAGACTGATAGCTGGGAATCCAGCATGGGACTGACTCAGGCCCCTCCCCTGAATATGGGTCTCAGCCAGAAGGACTGAGCAGTCTAAGGGACCTCAGACAGTGGAACCAGGGTGTATCCCTGGTGCACAAAAGGACCTTGATAACACATCCCCCATGGAGGGATACTGCCTTAACCTAGAGACAGGAGAGAAGTCCTAGTCCCTACTTCAAATGACCTGACAAATCTGCATGACACCACCTGGATGGTATTGCCCTACATGTGGAATTGGGGTGGGGGGATGGGAGGGGAGGGTGATCAGGGTGCATGTGAGGGGGCAAAGAGTGTAAAAGAGAGGGAGGGAGGGGAAAAGGGAGGGAGGGAAGGAGAGGGAACTGGGATTGACATGTAAAATAAGAAATTAAATAAAAAGAAAAAAAAGAAAACTTTATGGGACTTGAATCGGCACTCTAGGGCATAAATGAGCTGGAGATTGCCTTGATTTTTTTTTCCAGTTAAAATCAGATCTCCACATACCTGGCAGTCTTAAGCTCACATGCTTAAAGCTGAAAAGAAATGAAACAGCCTAGAGCTGGGTTCTAAGATATGAATTGTAGGAAAGTTTTGTCTGTAATTAACTCAGAAAGTACTGTTTATGTTTAACATCACCATAATTCTTCAGGATGAACAAATTCTACATTAGATAGCACACACACACGTGGAACGCATACCCCCCCCCACACACACCAGTAGTAACTTCGAAGATGAACCTGTGAACTTTTCATTTATGCATTGCTTTGGAGTAATTAATCCTGGGGTTTTCTAGCTTCTAAGATGTAATATTTACAAAAGGGATGGAGCCTGGAGCGCATCCTGACTTTTAGGAGGAAAGAATAATGTGCATCCACCATCATAACAGGATGCTCAGAAAGTGTAGCCCATGTGAACCTGTACTAGAGTCTTTTGATAACATCAATTAACAGCCTCATCTTACAAAACCACAGCATATTTTATCCCCTTTATCCCTTTTATCCACCAATCACTTTGCCTAGTAGATTTTTAACAGTTTCTATATTTACTACATTTAGGAAGTGAAAAGCATTCAAATTCTCCCAACCACCAGGTAATTCATTACATTTTATTAAATGTCATGTAGTGGTAGCTTTGTTATATAAGTACATCACCTGCAAAAAGTCACTGGAAGTTTTGGATAGTTGTGCATTCGTCTCACAGCCAAGTGTGAATTGTAAGCTACTGAAAGCTCTGGAAGGATAAGAACCAGTATAACCACTGACTCCCTTTCCAGAGGCATCTGGCAAGAATGGCTGCCAGAGCTAATCTCCTGTAATCATTTTCTCTGCCATTGCTCATTCGTTACCAACATTCTAACTCCCATTATAGAAATGGCATATAGTGGCTCTTAAAAGTGATATATACTGCCCCAGGTCTGATTGCCAGGACAAGAGAAAGAGAGGGAGATGCTCAAACTGTACTCCAAAAAGATAGATGGCCAGGGATCAACAGGAAAAGGTGCTATCCTCAGTCCCTAGGACTCATATGTTAGAAGGAGAGGATGACTTCCAGAAGTTGACTCTGATTGCCACACATGCATGTGTCACACTTGCCCACCCATAGACATGGATAAACACTCAGACAGAGACAGATAGACAGACATACACTCTCTCTCTCTCTCTCTAAATGTAATTTTTAATTAAAAAGATAGATTGATGAGCAAATATCTGCTCTGTCGCTGTCCCATCCCTCTACTTCCTATACACTGCCATTTACTTATGCCCCAACCACAGCTTCCTCTTTTAAAAGTTAACCGTTTCTTGAAAGTTCTGTTACCATTCTATACTCTGTAACATTCTGTTAAAGGTTATTTCTTATACATTGCACTGTATAGCTGTACCAACACTTATTTCAACCCCCCCACTGGTGGAAATTTAACTTATGTCTAATATTTCGCTTAATTTAGTAGCTGTTCATTTCATTGTTGTGTATACATCAACGTCTTAATAGGACACACATCTATAAATGAAATTGATAAAATCAAACAAAAGACACATGCATTTTTTTATTTCAATAAATGCCACAAGCTTTAATTAGTATAATGAATTATACTGCCAGCAGCATGAATTGAAGGGACTTGTGCTTTTCAGATGTAGACCTGGCCTTTAACAATAACAGGTGTTGGGTGGCAGTGTTTGCTCTTTTGGTTTTTTGTTTTATTATCACAATTGCAGTCTATAATCTGTGGGCTCCTTTATGTAGCACTAGTAACCTTTATCTGCAATGAGGACTCATTCTACAATTTCATTCTCAATAATTTGAAGACATTACTTACAGGAAATAATCTTACTTCAACTTTGTTGACTCATAGAAGAGGAGATTAAAAGAGGTGCTGATGTTTCAGAATCCTGCATTTAGCTAGTGTCTAATAATTGCTAGTATCCATCAGTGTTGGGGGGGTGCTAAAGTAACTGATGGCCCAGACACATGATACAGTTTTTTTGATAGTTTATGGGCATACTTAGTTTGAAAATTCTATGAAGGGTTCTTTCTATCTTCAAATAAAGAAGCACTCTGACAGCTTGACAGTTAATGATAAAGTGTCAAGGATTCCTTCTGTCACTTCAACTCTGAGCCATGGCTAAGTGGCCATCATGTTCTCACTGTAGAAGTGAACTCCGGACAGAAATTGATTCTCTGACTTCATTTCCTCCTCTTGTACCACATCTACTTTCCCTCTCCTTCCTCTCCGAGAGGCTCTGATTACTCCTGATGAAACTTAACAACATCTGCCTTAGTCCCAGAGTACAGTTCAGCTCTAAGAACTATGGCACAGCAAGCCCCCTTTGACTTTTGTTTCTGTAGATACCCCTCTTGGCCCTTGATGTCTTATGATCTGTGATATATTTTCATTCCAAATTCCAAAATGAAGAGAGCCCTTTATATTCAACCACGCAGAACATGTTCGCAGGACTCACTGTGTATATGATGTATTTGTTGGGGGATATAATGCTTTGATAAAGATTTGGGTTTTTAGCTTACATGCATTTTTAAGTAAGGAACGCTGGTGGCATTTCTGGGGGGGTGTCCTCTCTAGAGGGCATATACACTTCATTGCCATTCGAGTGTATGCTTACTTTCCTTGGAGAGATATGTCAAGGTAAAGAAAGAAGACATGTTACCTACAATACCGGCAATATGGGTGCCTTAGATTTCTGTTCCTCCCCATGTTTGATACTGGTGTATAATTTGTGGAGGAAAGGAAAGAATTGTTCTGGCCTGGCTCATGTCTTCTAGAATAGTGTTACTCATAGTGGACCCATATTAGTGTTCTTCTTGCCTGTCTATAACGAGATAAATACATGAATCTGGGCACTGGAGAAATAGCTCAGCAGTTAAGATTACTAGATGTAGTACCTGTGTTCAATTCCCAGCACCCACATGTGGCTAACAACAGTCTGTAACTCCAGTTTCTGGGGATCCAGTGCCCTTCTTTGACCTCTGCATACCCTGACCTGCACATGGTGAACAGACATATGCAAGCAAAATGCCCATACACGTAAAAATAAATGAATAAAAAAGTATTTATATGTAAATGGAAGTTTCTTTCCCACCAATGACTTTCAAATAAACACACAGAGACTTAATATTACTTATAAATGCTCAGCTGATAGCTTAGGCTTGTTACTAGCTAACTTTAAGTTAACTCATGTACCTTATTTGTGCTGTGCCATGTGGCAGTAGGCAGTACTTTTATTAGCATGGCATATTCATCTCCTGCTTCCTCTGAATCTGGCTGGTGTCCATGACTCTGCCCTTCTCCTTCCCAGCATCCTTAGTTTGGTTTTACCTGATTATATTTCCTGCCTAGCTACTGGCCAATCAGAGGTCTATTAAACCAATTGGGTGACAAATCTTATGGTGTACAAGAGGATAATTCCACATAATTTATATTTTCTATGCTTTAGAAAAATCATTTTTCCTAATAACTTTATTCAACAAAATATCAATTGATCCCAGATTCAATCCTTTTGAATAGTTTAAAAATTTCTTCAAATTTCCATGATTCTCCAGCTTGTAAGGGAGTTTTGTTGCTGCGCAGAAGCCATTGCCTTTGCTTGCTTTGGAAGTCTGACAGGTGTTTATCCATGTGACTCAGGGAAGGGAGGCACAGTGGCAGTCCCTTGCCTGAGGCTGCTGCCTGCCTGGATTAGATCTCCTCGCTTCTGTTATGAGACAAGAAGGTCTCCTTGGCTGTTCATATCAGGATACTTTAATTAGGTTTCTGAGAGATTGAGTGTAATAAGAGAGAAAATTATGCATGGAAAGATAAGTAGCATTTCCCCCATATTACTTTTGCCCTGATGTTATTTTCTTTTCTTTTCCCAACAAGCATTTGTGATTTACTTCCCTATATGTTGATATTTCAAGTTGATTTACAGAAAATCTGAGGAAACCTAATGTTATTTTCTAAAACTGGAGCATGCTCTGAAGATATCAAGGAAATTTTTAATGAAATGACTTTGCACAAACAAACCCCAAACCAAAAAACAAACAAGCAGCCCACAACTTTTCTGTATGCTCAATGTTTTTCAAAAGTTGTTAAGAGTTTGTGGGTAACATGTAATAGTAAATATTAGGGGTGGAAATAGGAAAATGTGGGAACATTTGCAAGTGTCACAGAGTCAGCCATAGGGTGAAGGGTATTTCTGTCCAGGCCATAGTGTGATCATAGGAGCCAACATAATCACCGAACAACTATTCCATTCAGAGCAGAGCTGATAGAGGGAAGGTCAGTCACAGGGCTCTGTGGGTTAACCAACTTCCACCTTAAAAAGACAGTATACTGAGGATGTAGCTCTGTGGTAGCATGCTTGCCTCACATTTGCATAGGACCTGGGGCTTCATCCCCAACACTGAAGAAACCAAGTAAGAATAGGGAGCCAGGGATCCACTATATATTTGGAACTGAACATTAAAATAATGTCTTTGCCTCATCTATTAGATAAAGGACATTTAATAAAAGGTTACTTTTATTTTCTTCTTCTTAAATATGTTACATTTTTACTAATCATTATTAGCATAAGAGGGTGGGGGCTACATGTGTTCCATGGCCAGCAGCTAGTGCCCCGTGAACAGCTTTCAAAAGTGGTTCTCCCCTTCTGCCATGGGCTGTAGGGACCTAACTCAGATCCTCAGACTCTTGTTGGAAGCATTTTCACCCACTAAGCCACCTTGCCAGACTTTATTTTAGTTAGCTATTTCCTATCTGCAAGAAAAGGTGAATATAATGTCGGGTTTATAATTCATAGCAGGATTGCAATATTTTTCAGTTTAATTACATACTGTGTATAAATTAAGTTCTTGAAATAAAAAATAAAAATGTCTCCCTGCGTGGATGAAAAAAAAATGAGGATGCAATTATCTTTTCCATAATAATGATGTGATGTATGCCATTTCCCCAGGAAAGTAGGACCTAGAATGACCTGAGGAGATAACAAGGTTGGGAGTGTTATTTTATCAATTCTTAGAAATGAAATTGTCCATATCGGTACAGTTTCCTATGCTAAGAATGACTTACCATTTGTCATACTGACCCCTGTTGCTTATGAATTTAGTGAATTAGTGTGTACTGAGTGCTCACTGCAAGGTCTCCATTTGTCACTAATGTTACGAAATTGATACCATTGTCCAATTATGCGCACATCAACCCAGTCAAATAATTGTTGAATCTCAACATGGTTTCAGGAACTTGCACAGGTTCCATTTATAAGCGCTGTTTGACCCAAGGAAATACAAAGAGTACTAAATTATTGTGAGAAATAGGTAAAATAATATATCTACAACACCTTTGAAAAGCAGATGTTCCAAGTGAGTGCAATAGCCACGCCAAACACAAAGAGTGGTAGGATTGCTTCTGAGATGTTTTATGAATTATTCATAAAGATAAGCTGAGTCTTGCTTAACATAGGATGTCACTTCACTGAGTTAAAGAAATAGTCCAAGGGGGAAACACATTAAAATATTTTCTTCCACTGGAGTATCGACAGGAAATGCCAAATGAAGAGATGTTTAGAGAATGAAGATCCGGGTATTCAAAAACAGGCACATATAAGAGAATGAATGCATTTTAGAAAATATGTGAGCATGAGTCTTACTTACAGGCTGTCTTCTGGAATATTGGTTTTACTCATCCTTGACCTCTCACCTCAAAAGGGGAACCATCATGTCCATGATTCATCTCAGCAATTCATTACTTTCATGAACTTGTAGAAAGTTCAGGCTTGACATCAGGAGGCATTTATGCTGCAAGAACTCAAATCTATGAAGATAAAGCTGGAATTTCCTGTAGGAAATGTGCATATTGCCCCACATGCCGACAAGTCAGATAAATATTTCAGTGCGAAGTTTCTCATAAACAAATAGTGATTTGGACATGAATTTAATCTGATAAGATTTCCTTAAGTGAAAAAAAGTGACTGTTGTATCATGTCCTACAAATAGGCATACACCAAAAATTAGAAAATCAGCTGCAAAAAAAGAAAAAAGATTTATGACATATATTTTTCTCTGTTCCAGAAGGGCGGCTCCAGTTTTGTGATGTGTTGGGAGCAGGTGTGTGTATGTGTGTGTGTTGGGAGCAGGTGTGGTGGTGTGGTGGGTGCTATGTGTGTTTGTGTGTACATGTGCAGGTACATGTGGAAACCAAAGGGTAGCTTCAGGTGTCTTTCCACTGGAGACATCCACTTGTTTTAGGGAGAACAGGGTTTTCTCTCATTGGCTCAGAGCTCTCAAGCAAGCTAGATTGGCTGGTTAGCCAGCCCCAAGGACCCCTGTCTCCTCCTCCCTAATCCTGGGATTACAAGCGCACTCCACTTCAGACTCAGTTTCTCATGCTTGCCTTGCTAGCATTTTAGTGACTGAACCATGCTCCCAGCCTGTGCAATGCTTAGTTTCTTTATCTAGAATAATATGTGATAGTTTAGACCAATGGTTCTCAACCTATGGGTCATGACCCCTTAGACAAATCTCTATCTCCAAAAACATTTACGATACAATACATAATAGTAGTAAAATTACAGTTATGAATTATCAACAAAACTAATTTTATGGTGGAGGTGTCACCACTACATAAGGAACTGTATTGAAGGGTCATAGCATTAGGAAGTTCGGTAACCACTGTTTTGTCAATCTTGTTACTGTGACAAAGGCACCTGAAAAGAAGTGATTTGAGAGATGTGTTTGCTTGGCTTAGGTTTCAGGGTCCAGTCTATCACATCAGGAAAGCCTTGGCTTAGGGTTTAAGGATCCAGGCCATCATGGTAGGGATCCCTAGTGGTGAGTCAGGGATGGGGAAGAGATGGATCTGTGCTCACCTATGTTTCTCCTTCCTAAATTCCGCCCAGGACTCCAGCCCATGGATTAGAACCATCCTAAATGTGGGCCACTCTTCTTCCCTCAGTTAATATAACCTAGTTAATCCCTCCTAGAAGTGGCCTAGAAGTGTTTCCATGGTGATTCTAAATTTCCCTCAATTTGACAGTCACTATTAACCACCAGAGACAGTATGCATAGACATTGCCAAACTCCTTTCCAAAGAGGTGGTGACAGCTCTTTGTCTGCCACTACCAGGTGCCAACCTGTGCTCCTTTGCCAGCACTGGCAATTATGAGGCTACCACCTGGGGAATGCTGTGCATTTTGAAATAATGCCTGATATTTTAAATGGGTTTAGTTTGTATTTAGTTTGCATCTATGAGATTGATAATATGTTTACGTTTTATTGACCATGCAACTTTTCCTTTAGCTGGCTATTCACATAACTAGACTGTTTTTCTACTGTTTTCCTCTTCTTATACTGTAGGAATTCTTTACATAACTAATAAATTTTGCTGTCATGTTGTAGATTGTATTATAGACATATTTAGTTTGTTTTTAAGTATGAAGTTATTTGTTTTGCCCAAACCATTCATATAAATGATTTTTTAAAAATACAAAATATGATACAGAGGAGTTTGTGAAAATCATAAACTCCCTGCCCCACCTTCTTGTCCATGCCCACGGCTACACTGTAGAAATACAGATTTTTTTTTTTTTTTGAGACAGGGTTCCATTATATAGTTCATGCTGGCCTAGAACTTGTTCTATAGACCAAGCAGAGCTCAAACTCACAGAGATTTCTCCTGAGTGCTGGGATTAAAGACAAGCACAACCACATCAGGTTTGGAGGCAATTACCTAAGATTCTCATTCTCTCTCTCTCTCTCTCTCTCTCTCTCTCTCTCTCTCTCTCTCTCTCCTTTCCTCCCTTTTTCTCTTTCCCTCATTCCCTCCCCCCCCTCTCTCTGTCTGGTTTTCTGAGACAGGGTTTCTCTGTGTAGCTTTGGAGCCTGTCCTGGAACTAGCTCTGTAGACCCGGCTGGCCTCGAACTCACAGAGATCCACCTGCCTCTGCCTCCAGTTAAAGGCAGTACCACCAATGCCTGGCTCTTTTTTTTTATTTTATTTATTTTATATGTACATTGGTGTTTTTCTATGGGTGTCAGGTCCCTTGGAGCTAGAGTTATAGATAGTTGTGAACTACCGTGTGGTTGCTGGGAATTGAACCCAGGTCCTCTGGAAGAGCAGTCAGTGTTCTTAACCAATGAGTCATCTCTCCGGCTATTTAAATCTTTCTAAACCTTGTTGAAGCCTGCCCCCCCTCTCTCATCTAAGATAGGGTTTCTCTGTGTAGCCCTGGCTGTCCTGGAACTCCTTCTGTAGATCAGGTTGATCTTGAACTCATACTGATCCACCTGCCTCTGTCTCCTGAGTGCTGGAATTAAAGGTGTGCACCACCACAGCCTGGCTGAAGCCTTGTATTTCTAATAACTTCTGGCTATGTGTTTTCTGTGTATTTCCTTTTTTCACGTGCACTTCGCTTCATTTTTCTGAGAAGCAGTGATGAAAGACAAATTCACCAATCACAGTCAAGAATCCTATTTTTCCAATCCTATTCACCAATCACAGTCCAGAAACTATGTTTATTTTTTACATTTTGAAAAAGTGAAAGAGCGATCTTTCACATTTTTTCTGTCACTCAACACAAACAATTAAGGACACAGTGAGCTCTTGGAGTATTTTTGTATTCATTCCATGAACACCTATTTCTAGCCTTCTGACTAGACCTAAGGATCTCAGTTACTTGAGAAATTGGAACAGAAGAATGTGACCCGTTGCTCAAACAATGACTGCCTTGGCATAGCCTTCGCTCCAGCTGGTGCTGGGTTTGCTGTCATTGTGGAAACGAATTGTTTTTTCCTTCCCCTGAGCCCAAGAGACTAAAGCTCATGTTCCCCATTATATTGTCCTGATGTTAGGCTATAAATTTCCCCGAGTGATAAACGGCTTCATTGAATTTTTACTCCCTCCTCCATTTCTCTGTAAGTTAAATGAAGAAAAATTGCCCAGAGAAAAAGGACTCACACAGAAAAGCAACAGCTTGTGCTTCACGAAACCGTGTGCTTTGGAGCTAGAAGCATCAATCTTCAGTCATACTTCAGCTCTATTGCTTGGTGATTGGTGTTCTCCACGTAACTAAAGACACTATGACCTGGCCTGGCCAGATCCTCTGCTATAGACCCGGGCCCATTCCTTCCTCATGACACGGTAGTACTGTCTGAGGAATAGGTACTTACATGAATGCCTCTTGCAGCACTTGTCACAGCAGTGGTTTAGTACAAAACCACTTCACAAAAAAATTATGTGACATATGTCAAAATGTTCTCTGTGGTTATTGCTGAGTAGAGAAAGGATACATAACTCTAGTTTCCTATTTTTTTGTGTATACTTTTACCTTGAGTGTGTGTTTTTTGAAATGTAGTCATGTAGACAATAATGACAGTTCAGTTGACAAGAATCCTATAGACAATGATGCTCCAGCTCCACATCAATGATGCTCCATGTGGAGCTGTCTTGATTTGTGTCCATACTGTCTATGATGCTCCCTCATACTGTCTATGGTGCTCCCTCAATGGATAAATCATTTACCTATGCTCGTCTCACCATGTGTCCCTCCTTAAACCACCAATGCATGGTGTGTAAAACTTTTTCTTTCTTTCTTCTTTGTTTTTTTTTGGGGGGGCAGGGGCCTGGTGTACTAAGGCTGGCTATAGGGCCCTTTGTTTTGTTATGGGGCCCATCAGTCATTCATAGTCACTGACCATCTAAGTCAACTGGAAGAACAGAAGCAGAATATCAGGAAAAAATTAGTGAGACTGTCTTCAGATGGGTGATCATTTTTAATTTCTGAGTATTTATGCTTCAATTCATGAAATTAAACATGTTGGAGGTGTGCCCTGTATTTCTTGGCTGCTCCATGCATTTCAGAAGATATTGATTTAGGGCCAACATGGGCTTCTAGGAGCTTGAGATCAGGCTGGGAATTCAAGTCTTGAATATGCTAAAGCAATTTCTTAGAAGAAAATGTTTAATATACCAATCTAACATTGTCACAAACCTTTATGTAGGCATTGCCTGAGTGGTGCAAGTGCTGAATGTTACCAGGAAGATAGAGTGACTGCCAATGCTGCACAGAGCTAGGACCAAGGTAGAACTGACAAAAAGTCCATGTGGTTAAAGCTGGGTGTAGGCACATACCTAAGATCCTAGAACTTGGGGGAGGCGATGGTGCTAAGACCAGGAGTTCAAAGCCAGTCTCAGCTACTTAAAGAGTTTGAGGCCAACCTGGACTACAAAACACACTGTTTCAATAAACAACTGAAAAAGATTATGTGTTCAAATCCTAGAATGTTGCTTCTACCTCATTCCATTAACCAAAGGCTAGCCCATGTTAGGGCAGGGAAATAACCTGCACTTATTAGGAGGGACAAATGGGAAATGTTGCTGAGAGGCTTGGGAACAGGTGGTCACAATCCACTGGGAGCCATATTTAGCAGCCCAGCTCAGTGGCTGTGATCTTGTTATCTAGGTTTTCACTCCATTCAAAAGAAAGATTTTGTTCTGGCACTAGGGAAATGTCCAGAGATCTACAAGGATGACCCTGACAATCTAAGCAATCGTAGAGAGGCTACCTTAAATGCTCTTCCCAGATAATGAGATTGATGACTACCTTATATGCCATCCTAGAGCCTTCATCTAGTAGCTGATGGAAGCAAAAGCCGACACCCACAGCTAAACACTGAGCGGAACTCCTGGAATCCATCTGCAGAGAGGGAGGAGTGATGAACAAAGGGGTCAAGAGCAGGCTGGAGAAACCCTCAGAAACAGCTGACCTAAACAAGAAGGAGCTCATGGACGCAGCATAGCACCAATCCAGACCCCCTGAACTGTGGGTGTGTGTTAGGAGGACTGGGCAGTCTATGGGGCCTCTGGTAGTGTATTTATCCCTAGTATACAAATGGATTTTGGGAGCCCATTCCACATAGAGGAATACTCTCTTAGCCTAGACATGTCGGGGAGAGCCCAGGCCTTGCTCCAAATGATATGACAAACTTTGAAGATCCCCCATGGAAGGCCTCACCCTCCCTGGGGAGCAAAAAGGGGATGAGATGGGGATTGGGGGGGGGGTGTCAGTGGAGGAGGGGAAGTGTGGGAACTGGGATTGACATGTAAAACAAGCTTATTCAAATTTAAATTAAAAAATAGCATTGTAAAAAAAAAGCTAGTGTTTTCATTTACCTCAGAACATTATATGACATAGATTATATAATTATCCCCATTGTAAAAATTTGACTTGACATGCTATACTCTGACCACCCTGAGAATGTCAACTTTAGAATCTTCCTCTGAACCTCTGAAATCTAGCAGCCCTTCTCATGTATAACCAGAATTATTTTTTTAAACAATTGCCTAAAAATCTAAGGAGGAAATCCTTATTCTAGAAAATAAAATATGTTCCCTGCACCTTCCCTTTCTGTTTTTAGTCTATATTTGTATAAAACTGATCATCTCCAAATCTTGAACAAAACCAGACATGTATCAAACCAGCAGTATAAAGAGGACAAAATAAAACAGGCATATGAAAAGATTTTGTACACATCACTTTAATAAAGAACACAAAATCTTGGGAAGATCAGAGTAATAATTTAATCTACTGTACCTACTTCTATATACATATTTATCAACCTGTCTACCTTACAAACACATATTATATATGCAGTGTGCCATATTACTATATATAATAATACATGCATATGTATACAAACAAGACAAAGTAATATGTATATCTGTGTATAAAAATTATAAAGATGAAAGTGAGATGCCATGTGGAAACAAGGCAGCCAGCTAAAAAGCTAGCTACATAAAGCCTAGCATAAACTGGCAAGATTTTAGGGACCGTCATGGAAAACCACTGTAAATATTATTAAATATTAAAGTATTGTAAGGGAGAGAAAGAATGGTTAGTTCTATTTTGAATTGTGTGTGTGTGTGTGAGTGTGTGTGTGTGTTTGCATGTGAACGTGTGCGCCTGCACATGAGTGCAGGTGCCTGTGGAGAAAAGAGGGGTCATATGTGAGCTGCTTAATGAGGGCTGTGGGAATGGAACTCAGGTCCTCTGTAGAGCAGCTCATGTTCAGCCACTAAGCATCTTTCCGGCCCCCACCCCATTCTTATTCCAGTTCTTTAACTGGATCTAGAAAGCCATTTTAATACAAGAGCTTCTAACAAGGGGAAAACAGAAAACGTTTACTTTCATATTTATCTGTAACAACAGAACATTTCCAAAGAAATGACTAGAAGATGCTATGTATGTACCTTTTTGACAAAAGAAAACAATAAACTTAAGAATGGATATCATGATACATGGATAGCCTGGCTACCACAGTAAATGCTAAAGTGTTAATATGATGTACCAGGCAGGGGAGGGTGGAGTATGGGATCTAATGGAAAGCAAGGGTTACTTTAGAAAAGTATTTATTTATGTTTGTTGCAGCTCCTATTAGTAGTCTTGTGGTGTAGGCTCTTCCTTGGCTTTGGTGTAGGAAACACGCCTCTCCCAAAAGAATGTGTGTGATTTGCTACATGCAGGAAAACACAGACTAGTGGTCATTTCTGAAGCTGCAGTTCCTAGAGGGATTTCAACTTGAAATAATCAATCTGCTTATTTGAGACATTTTGAAATGACATATCTTTAACTCCTTCAGTATCTCAGGAACAAGTTCAACTGAAATTTGATAGTATTTAGACATTAAGAACTTGGGAAAGGGTTATAGACAGGGGAAACTAAGAGTAAAGTAGAGTGAATTTTAAAAATGTTAAAAATGTACTTAAGTCTATGGGCCTAGGGACCTTGGAGTAGTTATGGTGGCATTGGCCAGGAGATGGGACTTGCAAGGATGGTTGGGAGAGGGGAGATAGCAAGTATCAATCAGCAAACAGCAGATTGATCTGGTCTTCAATACAATACACTTTAGTGTATTGAGATAAGGCATTTATTAGCTTTGCTTATTACCATGGACTGGTTTCTAATATCTTTAAACTCTTACATTCCATAATCCTTTGATTTATAGTTGAGACAATATTAACAAACTGTTTCCCAAAAGATATTGGTAGAAAGAACAGGTCACCAATGTCAAGAACCAAACAGAATCTGCCAGATAAGTGTTCTTGGTGGGCATAGTGTTGTTTCTGTTTTTACTTTAAAAATTAATTTTTCTCCCTTTTTTTAAAAAAATGTAAGACTCCATAGACTAGTCATCATTTTCCAGTGACACCCATCACCCTTCTTGTCTTAGGTCTACCCACTTCACACTTTCTCATTACATCCAATCATGAAAGATGCCTTATTTTGATGTCTGCCCTCCATCTTAGGGATGAGGAATTAATGATGGGAAATGGGAAATCCTCAGAATCGGAAAAAGCCAGAGGTAAGGGAAAGTTACTTAATCAAGATTAAATGACACTTCACAAAATACCAAGATGAGTTATGGTCCAGGAATCTGAAAAACAAGATTGTTAAAACATACGCACTAGGTATGGGCCAACCCAGTGAAGAGAGAAACAGTGTCTTTCCTAGGTTCTGAACACTGTCTCAGCGAGTGACAGTGCTGCGCTCTACAGTTGTAAAGAAAGGATGTTCAAATTCTTCAATTTCAAAAGAAGCTAAAAGATAAAGCTCAAAGGGATGGGAAGAAAAAAAGGACAAAAGAGTACAAGTTCGTCACCCTTCTGATGATAAAAATTCTTAATCTAGAAAACCCAAATGAAACCGATTTTTGTTTCGTTTGGTGGAGACAAGTCTTACTTTGTAGCTCCAACTGACCTGGAACTCGATATGTAGACCAAGCTGGCCTAGAATTCACAGAGATCCATCTGCCTCTATTTCCCCAGTGTTGAGATTAAAGGCATGAGCACACACACTCATCCAAGTGGTTTTGTACACTACCATTTTTCTGGAAGCAACAAGCAAGTTTAAATTCTGCAGTAAATGCATTTCAGAAACATTATTCTTTATTAACTACTCTCTAGCCCTTATGACGTTTTCTTTCCCATCCGTCCGTCCGTCCGTCCGTCCGTCCATCCATCCATCCATCCATCCATCTATCTACCTATCTAATCTATTATGTATACAGTATTCTGCCTGCATGTCTGCCTGCAGGCCAGAAGAGGGCATCAGACCTCCTCATAGATGGTTGAGCCACCAGTGATTGCTGGGAATTGAACACAGATCCTCTGGAAAAGCAGTCAGTGCTCTTAACCTCTGAGTCACCTCTCCAGCCCCTGACATGTTTTCTTTTGTTGACCCCACCCCCCTCCTGCAGGAATGACCTGCTGATGGTCTGCCGACAGCTCAGTATGGAAGAGTCGGTGGCTGAGATCATGAACCAGCTGGGCACAGATGAAAATGGGAGGATTTCCTTCCAGGACTTCACAAGGTGCCACATGCAGCTTGTTCAAGAAATCAGGAAGGAGGAAGTGGACCTTTCCCTGATGTCAGACAAGTCCCATAAAAAGACACTAAGGGATAGAATCACTTCTTGGCCCATAAGCAGTGACAACAGTTTGGGTAGGTATAACCAAGTGTCAGTGTGATCATGCTCCTCTGCCCCTGCTACATTACATTCAAGTGGCCTCCCCAGTCCCCTACCCTACACTCATGGGACTTCCCTCCTGCCCACAGTTTCTCTACAATGGGCTCATGCTTCCTGACCTTTTTTTTTTGTTGTTGTTGTTCATTTCTCACATTTTCCAACTGTAATGATGCTCTTAAATAGCTCTGGAGAGCCAAGTGCAGTGCCCAAGGTCAGCAATCCTAGCACTTGTGAGGCAGAGCCAGGAGGATTGTGAGTTTGAGCCCAGTCTGGGTGGTACGGTAAGACCTTGGGTGTGTGCAGAGAATATACAGTGCAAACGCTTGGAAAGGACTATCCGCATTAGTAGCCCCAGGAACCGGTGAGGGCTTTCATTTCATTGCTTAGTGTAAAATCTTTCCTTTTTTTTTTTTTTTTTTTTTTTTTTTTTTTCCTATAGATGGTTTTTTCCTTCTAGGAATGTTAATTTTTTTTTTTTTTCTGGTACAAGACAAGCAATTAAAAAGAATTTCTTAATGATTTTGATAATTACTGAACCTGGCTGATAAAAAAATATGATTTCTTACATATATTTTAGAGTACTCAAATGTATTTTCTAAATATTTGAAATTTTACATAACTAAAAAGGAAAGAGGCATCTTAAAAATCAAATGGAGAACCAGGTTGTGTTGGTGCACACCTTTAATCCTAGCACTCGGGAGGGAGAGGCAGATAAATCTCTGTGAGTTTGAGGCTAGCCTGGTCTACAGAGTGAGTTCCAGGACAGCTATAGCTACACAGAGAAACCCTGTCACCAAGCAAACAAACAAATGTAGATGGAAATGGACAGAGAAAAACACCTACATTTTCTACTTTGTTTTAGGCCAGGTTGCCCTTGAACTCACAGAGATCTGCTTGAATGCTTCAGTTAAAATTGTGTGTCACCATGCCTGGCCCTTCAGAAATTTTGTTCTTAACCTAGAAACTTCCTCCTAGATCTTCTCGTTTTTTATGCTTTGATAAATATAAGGAGTCACAAGAAAGTGCAGTTCGTGGTGTTTTCCCATCATTCGTTTCAGTTAACATGGGACAGTCTGGTGCCTTACCACACAGAGAGCTGGGGGAGAAGGAGCCATCTGTGTTCCTGACAGTGTATTCTGGTGCTCTCCTTGACCCAAGCTAATTATCTAGGAATAGAAACTTCAGTTGACAAAAGTGTCTCCATTAGATGGCGTCTGGAAAAGTCTGTGGTGCGGGGAATGTTCTTGATTAATGACTGACATCCAGCTCACTGGGAGCAGTGCTGCCCTTGGGCAGCTGGTCCTGGACCATATAAGAAAGCAAAACTCACAAGCCATGGGGAAACAGGCAATAAGCAGCATTCCTCCACAGCCTCCACTTCAGTTCCTGCCTCCAGGTCCTGTCTTGAGTCCCTACTGTGATTCTCTTTCATGATGGAGCTGTAAGATAAAATAAGCCCTTTCCTCCCAAATTGCTTTTGGTCGTAGTCTTTATCACAGCAATAGAAAACAAACCAAGGCACAGTGGAATTATTAGAGCGTTATTATTGAGTCACTGAAGCAATAAAAATATCATATTACTACTAAGTCATACTACCATAATGGATTACACTGTAGTGCCAAAGGCGATTGCAGTAATGTATGTGCTCTCAGCAAAATTTGTGGAAATATTTTATTTTGAAATATTTTTCTTAACATTAAAGTAATATATACTCATTATAGAAAATGAGGTGCGGAGAGTAGACAGAAGAAAATAAAATCCATCTTAATCTCACCACATAGGAATAATAAGCACTGAGACATTAGGTATGTTGGCTTCTGAAGTCTTACTTGGTTTGTCTCTGTGATCTTTGTCTCTATCTCTGTCTCTTTCTCTCATTGTCTCTTACACTGTCTTCTCTACTATGTCTCTCTCTGTGTGACTCGTTTATTTATTTTTGCTTGCCTTCCTTCCCTCCCTCTTTCCTTCCTTCCTTTCCTTCCTTCCTCCCATGTATTTGATACTGAGGACTGAATGTAGAGCTTTGGTTTGGTGTCTTGAAGTTTTTTTCTTTCATTTCATTATACTTTTATATAGTATTTGAAGGCATAGTTTGCAGTTACATAAAAGACATGACACTAAATAAATTTTAAATGAAGGAATGTAGTGATTACATTCTGCCTAGCTTACTCCTCCCCCCCCCCTTTTTTTTTCTTCCTGGAACATAGGTTTCGTAAATACATAAACACACACTCTGTATGTGTGTGTGTGTGGGTGGGGGTTTAAGTAAGCCATGAAACATCCCAATAATCAAATGTTATAGTCATTAAACCAACAGAAAAGTTTGTTTTCCATCTGAATATTGAGTGTTAAAAAGTATTTTGTTCTGTTTTCTGAAACAGGGTCTCACTGTGTAGCCCTGGCTGGCCTGGAACTCAGTAGCCTTAAACATTTAGTGCTCCCCCTGACTCTGCTTACCCAGTGCTGGTGTTATGGGTGTGTGCCACCACAGGAGACTAACATTTATAACAAAATGTATATAGTCAAATCTTCTGCAAATTCTGAAAGGGAAATTTGAAGTGATGGTAATATCACATTGGTTTTATCATCTCACTAGATTGTCTCAACCAGAGAAAAGGCTAAAAAATAATTTTCTTTCAGCCTTTTCATATAAAGTTATATCATTGAAAGAGAAGAGGTAAGCAAAAAGAAATGAATTACAACACATCATGAACCTGTGAAACCCCCTACCAGTTTATTCTGGTCCTTGATGCTTTAGAAACTGAGTTTGAATATTTTTGTCACTCATGATGCCAACATAATGATCTACAAATCATCACTTAAACTCTCTGTGTCACTTTCTCAAGTGTAAAATAGGGGGAACAATTGTTATTTGCAACGACAGGAGTTAATACACATGTGAAACCACATGAAGCGATAGCTGGCTCATACTGCGAACTGAATACAAGCATATTGGGCCATTGGGCATTCACTTCTGGTGAAATACTGAGACAAGATAATTTATAAAGAAAAGAAAGTTTATTTAGTTCACAGATCTGATGGTTCAAGTGCCTTTCCTTTGGTCTCATGGTTTGAAACATCTATATTTTAGTACCAGTGCTTTGTGTATATGTAATCATGGAGTCTAGGATAAGATAAAAGTCATATATATTTCTGCATCACTCATAGACATCCCAACCTTAATACAATAAAAACTAACTTGATTCCCTTGTACACATCCTTCCATTCTTACCTTCCTGCAATTCTCCCAATATAGCAAATTCAGCTAGCCTTCTCTGGCCTAAAACCATGTTTTCTGCAAACTTCTTATAGCACAGCTGATTTTTTCTATTATTCAGACTTCAGTTAACTGATGGTTCACTAGGCCTGCCTTTCTCAAGCTAAAACTGCTGCCTCTCTTTCATGTTTTGAGTTTTCATGCTTACTAACTGCATATCAAAAAGCCTTATCTGACATTAGAGGATGAATCTACTTGAACATGTAGTTAGCAATTTCATTGAGTCCAATAAAACTTCTATTAGATTGCTAATGAATTTGCCTGTCTTTTAGGCTCCAACACCCTATCCAGCACAGCGACAGTTTGTATTGGTTATCAAGTTGATAGGATCTAGAATCCTTTAGGAAACAAAGCTCTGGGTGTGCCTGTGTGAGACTTTTTAGAACACTGAATGTGGTTAAGACCATCCCATGGCTTGGAGCCCTGGATTGGATGACAAAGAGAAATCAAGATGAACCTGTTATTAGTATGTTTTTTCCTACCAGCCAGTCTGGTCCCACTGCCACGCCAGCCCCAAATAACACACAGAGACACTGTATTAGATATAATGCTGTTGGCCAGTTACTTGCATTTCTTATTGGCTAGCTCTGCCTTAAATATTAACCCATTTCTATTAATTTCTATTAATCTAAGTATTTCCACGAGGTCTCATCTTACTGGAGAGAGGGGCCGGCGTTCTGCTCTCTCCAATCTCTCCATGCTACCCTTCCTTACTACTTCCTCTGTCCTCCTTCTCTACTAGTCCCACCTATCTTGCTTTTCTGTTGGCCAATAGTGCTTTATTCATTATCCAATAAGAGAAACATATTTATAGAGTGACATCTCCTATCGTCTCTTTTTTGTCTAACATAAAAAGAAAGGTTTTAACCTTAACATAGCAAAATATATAACAAAACAGTTATCAAATAAGAACCACAGTTAATAATATTTAGCAAGATTTAAAGAAAATATTTTTTCATCTATCATATCTTTTTGACTTGTCTTTAATCCTAACTAGGGAAAACTATAACCATAACTGTCTTCAACTCCATCAAAGACCACAGAATGGTAATATATAAACTCTAGAAATGACAGAAACTACTCACTGCCTGATCAGTCACCCTAAGTTCTTCTGTAATGTTCCATCTTCAGCCTATAGGCCATAGTGTGTCTGGCAGACTCCTCAGCAAAGCAGGAAACTTTAAACTGTCCACCTGTATTGGCAGTTTGTCAGTCACTTTTCTCTGTATCTTGTAGACTGTCTGGCAGACTCTTCCATGAAGCAAGAATCCTGTAGTAATGTTCATCTTGTATCAGCAGTCACTTTTCTGTGGGTCCTGCAAGTCCAGCTTATACACCATAAAGTCAAACAGTCTGGACAAGAGCAGTATCTTGTCCAAATGGCTAGTCTTGCCATATTGAAAGCAAACTGCATAATGCATTTCTTTGATGTCCATCTTCCTTTCTGACGCAGGTGGTGTTTCCAGGAGCAGTTGTGCCTCATTGTCAAGAAAACCCTAAACCATTTTAAATGCCATATTCTGCAGGTCTTTGAAAGTTTTGAAGAATGCCTGTTTATCTCAAATACATATCTGTGTATCTTGAAAACCTAACTAACTTAACTCTAAGTTTTGAATATCATAGGTAATTATCTATAATCTGTACTACATTATACATTATTTTTTAAATGAGCTATATAAACACAATGCCTAAACAAGAGGAGAAATATACACATCACAAAATTGACCTTAAATTTTATCAATAAATGAAAATCCATTCCAAAACAAAGTATACATTTCTATACCACAATCCCCTTTTTACCTTTAAAAAGATTGGTTGTGGTAATTAACCACTTATAACCAACCCCATTTAAATTAAAACAAACATTTATAAACAATATTTGGGAATTTGGGCATCATTCTTTCCAAATTGCTTCCTGCTGGTAGGGGGCGCTGTCATCAGGATCTTAAGAAGATGCAGAAATCCAGGCTGTAGTCTGCAAGGCTGCATTGTCCCATGGACATTGCTTCAGGGGATCTTGCTTGATCAAACCACATTAGTCTGGAAGGAATCCACAGCTTTTCATTTTCTGTGGAAACAAAAATAGAAATCCTTTTCCCCAGTAACCTGTCCTTGAACTTAAATTTTGAAGTCAAAGCATTTTTAAAATATATAAATTGGATTGATACAACAGCAGTTGTTTTAGCAGTTGTTGTTATTTCCTCAGCAGTCAAACGATTTAAAGATAACAGAATAGCATGTAATATCCAAATATTCTCTGTGCTTTCCATCTTTACATGGCTTTTTTATTACTCTATTTCTTCTACTTCTGTTTTTACATATTTTGAGACAGGTTTTCTCTGTGTAACTTTTATCTAGTCTGGAATTCACTCTGCATACCAGGTTTACTTTGAAATCACAGAGATCTGCTTGCCTCTGTCTTCTGAGTGCTGGAATTAAAGGCGTGTGCCACCACACTCAGCTCCTCTCTATCTTCTTAAAACCATTTTATTCCTTTTCTCTCCCAAGCTCACATATACTTTAGAACACACTGTCAACCTTTAGCATTTTGTTTTGTTTTGTTTTGTTTTGTTTTAAATGTGAATCTGTTTTTACTGTAAATCTTTATCTTTTTCTGGCCAGGAGTCTTTTATCTGGTAAACAACAACATGGCTAAAATGAAAGCCACAGCTGTGTTAGCCACAGTCCATTCAAGATGGTGGCGCATATTTTTACAGCCAGAACTGAAAGCTGTGCTCACTGCCTTGGTCTACACTGCACCCAGCAGCATGCTGCCAGCTTGGAGATGTGGCCACTGCCATTGCCAACTCTCCTACACACCATTCAGTTGTTAGCAGAGCTCTTTAAAAGCCGTGCGGTTTTTTGCCGCTTATGGTGAGTCAAGAAACCTCCCTTAAAAGAGCCGCACAAATCTCTGCTTGTCTCTCGCAAAACAGAGTCCAACCAAGAAAAATGCTGTTAGCAAGAAGCCTTGCTTGTCTTTGTTCTTTTGTTTCTAAAACTCTTTTTTAAGCTTTTGTTAAATTTTTAGTGGAAGTTCTTATTAGCCATAACATATGTGGCACCATAAGTTATGAGTATGTTTTTTCCTGCCAGCCAGTCTGGTCGCACTGCCACGCCAGGCCCAAATAATACACAGAGACACTGTATTGGAATTGTAGTGAGATACTCGCTTTGTCTCCTTCTGTGGCACTGACCACGCCCATTGGTGGGTGGAGCCAGGGGCGGAAGTGACCTGTGGAACTAGATCTGAGAAGTAGCCAGGGAAAGCTCTCTTGCTGGCAGAACATGGAAAGGAGAGCATCCAGTAGAACTTGTTGTAAGTTATTTCTCCCTGAATAAACACCTATTCAGCCTATTTGTTTATCCCGATCCTTATTAAAGCGCAATATGAACCCCATAGCATTCATCTCTCTCTGTATCCTGACTGTAAAGGCAGTGAGATCCACTGCCGCAAGCTTCTGCCACACCTTCCTGACATTATGGGCTGCATCCCCAAATTGTGAGTCAAAAATAAGCCCTGCCTTCCTTAATTTATTATTTTTCCAGATACTTTGTCACAATAAGAAACACAACTAAGACAGGCACTTAGGACAGTTTCAGGCAGAGACAATACAGAAAAGAAAGTGTGGACTGCAGTGTGAGCATGCTCCTTCGAGGATATACAGAAGTGCAGTGTAGAGTTTCAGACAGTAACGAATTCACAGTTTAACTGTCGAGAAAAAGAAGAGCATGAGAAATCAAATTACAGAACTGGGGATCGAACCCAGGACCCTGCACATTCTGAGCATCCTACACCATGGGACTACATCAATAATGCTTAGATTACAAAATGTGAGACACTGCATTTATATGATCTATAACTGGAGCTGAAAAATACTGTAACTATGAATCTTAAGAAAACATAGGGATTTCACCTGTGGCTATAAAGATGGAGAAAAATAGGAAAAGCATTGGGCTATCATGAGAAAAGCCTAAGAAAAGCTCTGGTTTCATGATTAACTGTCAGCCAAAGTTTATTGTTGGCTCTGACATTTCACAGCACGTCCACGGCAGGGAGTCGCGTTGGCAGAAAAAGAAACTGTCAAAACATTACATGCTCAACTAGGAAGATGAATTTCAATAGATTCATTTATCCCTAGTGTTTTCCATGGAATGGTGATTTCAAGGGATGATCATAAATATTATGAGAAGAAAGAATTCCTTAGTCAAGGATTTTGAAACGTTTGGGTTAAAGCAGATTAATAGTTTTCTTTCCTGCAAAATATTTCAGAGCCTCTAATGTGCTAATGGTTCTTGGGACTCTCTTGGAGAGGAATAAAATACATCACCATCCCCTACCTTAAGTGACTATAGATTTTTTTACTCACAGAGCATTCTGTGCTTAAATATACTTTGGGGAAAAATTAAGATACCAGAACAACTAGGAACTGATGCATTTTCATAGCCATTTAAAGTCATCTTTAATATAATATTTTAGAGTCTTTTGATTAACAGATATCAGCTGCACAGTTTGATAGTTATAGCAACAATAACAAACCATTAAAATTATTAATATTTCCTATGTGCATCAGAAGACTTTTGGTCAATTGCCTTGTATTATGTACTTGAAAGATACTAGGTTACTACTGAATTTCTATGGGATTCAGAGTGGGTGCCTAACTATTCTGATACACATATATGTATATCTTAACTCTGAACTTAACTCTGTACACTGTAGTATAGTTGAGAAGATTTAGTAAGCTACCACCTGTGAAGATCCTATGCAGTGCTTACCCGCACTAGGCTTTCAGTGAGTGAGATTTCCTATATTATCACTGCTCCCCCAAGTTACTAACAGCTCCCTCCATCTGTAAAGGAGGAAAAGGCTCTCTGCCAAAAGCAAAGGTGTGAAGAACGCTGACAAGCTGACTGTTGACAGAGATGAGTCTCTGGGTCCCTAGCAGCAACACTAGTGTTTAAACTAGAGTCCCATGTATCCCAGGCTGTCCTTGAGCTTACCTAGTAGCCAATGGTAAGCTTTTGATCCTCCTGCTGGGTATAATATGGCGGTATAAGTGAGTGGCGGTATAAGTATGTGCCACCATGCCCAGTTCTCAGCAATTTTAACAAAAGATTTGGGATAATCAAGATGCAAGTTAGAATGAGTACTGTTGCCTGGGGCCGGCCACTCCAAGAAATTACAGGTACATGGTCCCCAGGCTCTTGAGGACAGATTTGAGAGAAACTTAAGTTAGCTCAAGCTCATTTATTCAACAGCAAAGGAATGAGCAGCCAACTATGTGAAAACAGCTGTAGTTTTCTGCCTGGATTTCCTTCTTCCCAGTGTACAGTTAAAGGCTGCAGATCCCTCTGGGGAAGCATGGAAGAAAGGCTAACAGTAAAAGTCTGAAGTACTTTAGTCAGGTCCCTCCGAGGGATCCCTTCATTCAGGAGTTGTGGGTCTGCGAACTGGCTCATTGTGGAAATTGATTCACTGACTAAGATACTTACTGCTATAATCCAGTGTAGCTTTTTTTTTAAATTATTTATAAATTTTTCTGCTTACACATATCAAACAAAATCTTAGGAGGCTTTGTCTCTATCTCATCTCTGGAAATATCATGAGTGAGAGGCCAGCCAAAGGCTCACACAAGTGATGCCGACTTGTGTGTCAACATAAAAATCCCTTTGCCTGTGCTGCTGACATATAGTGGTAACTACTCTTGCCTTGCTTTTGGCTGCTCAGTGCTGCCACGGGCCCCTGCTGTTTTGAGGTCAAATTAAACCCATTGTATTTAACACATCCAATTGAGCGGCAGCATCTCCAACCCTAAGATATGGCACAAGGAAAAGGGCAGGAACAAAGCACTTCACATGGGTCAGGGTTCCTCTTGCCATTTTCTGTCTTATAGCATTAGTGAAGGCTGTGTCTTCTGGACCTTCCTGTTATGGAGGGTTCAGTTTTGCACAGCATACCCACTTTAGCACTGCAGTATTCCTGAGCCATAAGGTTCTTTCATCAACACCAAGCTAACTAATACCAGACATTCCCAGCTCCTTTTCAGTAGGCTGTTTAATGACAAATGCTTCAGCCAACCAAACAAACAAACTTCTGATACTTTTTAAGTGTGAGATTCCATATTAAACCTAGATCTTCATTCACTGTGCCAACATCAATGAACTCTGTCTAATCTAGTTAATCGAGTTTTATATACCTTCCACCATTGTCTCACAACCTTAAAATATATCCCCACGCATATTACCCAGACTTCTAGTTTTTGTTTTTTGTTTTTTTCCATTTTTGAGACAGGGTTTCTCTGTAGCTTTGGAGCCTGTCCTGGAACTTGCCCTGTAGACCAGAGTGCTGAGATTAAAGGCATGTGTCACCACTGCCTGGCTTTTTTTTTTAATTTCTTTACTTTTATTTTATGTGCAATGGTGTTTTGCCTACTATATTGTCCCATAGAACTGGAGTTATAGACAGTGTGAGCCACCATGTGGGTCTGAGAATTAAACCCAGGTCCTCTGGAAGAGCAGTCAGTGCTCTTAACCACTGAGCCATCTTTCCGGGCCTCTTGGATTGCACTTTCTGTCTCCTATCTAGGAACCTGTTTTGCTTAAGTCTGGTTATAGGTTTAGAGGAAGCTATTCATAGGTACATGAATATTGTCCTACCTGGCATCTCCTTTAGGGAAAGTCGATGCTGGTTTGGCAGATCATGAAGAATTAATTCCCTCTGCAAAGGTGGAGAGTACAATAGTACAAGGGTGGGAGTGGGGATGCATCCTCTAAGGGTGGAGAAGCAATTCCCCGGTTAGACAACCCTTCAGATGATGAAGGTTCCAAGTCCTCAGCTCCATAAAGTCCTTTCACACATCTCCACCGTAAGTTACAGGGTCCCACTCCTTGCCAACCAGCTCTTACCTTAACCACCAACACTCTTTGTGACTTGGATTGTGTGTGTGTGTGTGTTTTAAAGAGAGAGAGAGAGAGAGAGAGAGAGAGAGAGAGAGAGAGAGGGAGGGAGGGAGGGAGGGAAGGAGACTTTTTGCTGTGGATCAGCCAATCTCATCAGCTTGAGTTCAATTTTCCACAGTTTGAAATTTATGGATGCCTAGAAACCTTGCTGAATAGAAGAATCTTCCAGGGTACACTCAGAAATAGACCTTATGCCACTCTGGAGCTGGCTAGCATTTTCATTGAGCTCATACCTTTCTTCAAGATTTATTTATTATGTATACTGTGTTTTGTCTGCATGTATGCCTGCAGGTTAGAAGAAGGCACTAGGTCTCATTACAGATGGTTGTGAGCCATCTTGTGGTGGCTGGGAATTGAACTCAGGACCTGTGAAAGACCAGTTAGTGTTCTCTACCAATGAGCCATCTCTCCAGCCCCAAGTTCATACTTTTCATTTGCCATTTTATCCAGAGATTCTCAAAACAACCATCTAGCTTGTCATTTTTCTTATTTTTTTCACAAATTCTCAAATTTTTTATATAAAGTCACTAAATTCCTTGTTCCCCACAATAAACTCTTCAAACATTCTAACCACTGGCTTTCAGTGGTCTTCTGCTACCAGAGGAATCTTCAGTTAATTGTAGGTGTCATTAAATCACCTGTTCAGATTTGGTGAGTCTTCCCACCCAAAAGGATTCAGAAAAGAAAAACCCTAATAGATCTACCATGCTGCTTCTAGATGTAGTCAAGATGACAGTCTAAATTAGCCATCACCAACCTCCCAGCAAATATCCATCTAGTCTTGACACTGTTTTCCAGATGAATGTTACTCTTACATTCGTTCTAAATTTTTTTCTGTGTTCATGAATTATTTTCTAATTCTTAAAACAGTGTAAGGCAAGAAGAAATTTTTCATTCTAATTGGATTGGCTTAGAATGTAAAATTCTGGCTACAAATCAAAGTCAAAGGTGATTTAAGTCCCCTTTGAGCACTGAGTGAGAAATTAACAATTAGCAGAGAAGCTGGGCCACTGGGCCCCTGAATGACTGCATGCAGAGCCCCACATGCCATCAGTCTTTCACACTGGTGACTCAGCCTCTTCCCTCAGAATTGGCTTTCTTCTTGGGCTCCTTCATATGGCCTCTAGCAAGCTCCAGCTTACACTTACTCTGGGGTAGCATGGAAAAGCCTGTGCTTTTTTCTCTTTTAAGCCATTATCGTAATAGTACTGGAAAGTAATTTCACTAGCCCTTCTTAGGTCTACCCAGATACTTGAAAACTTTACTCTACCCAGAAGAATACAATAGAGTGATTAGCCAGGCTTAGATCACATGATCAACCTGCCAAATTTTGGTGGGGTGATGTTGTGTTATCAAATGAACTGAGAGTTGCAGAAAGGGACCAACAAGTCAAGATCCTGTCACTACTTGAAGGGGGATGGATACTGAGCAGGCAGAAAGAGCAGATGTCCACCATATGGTCTTGTAATGTAAATCTTGTCTCCTTGTATATGTTCCTCCACCAGCCTCAAAGGATTATAATAATGATGGATAGTGCTGATGCATATGTATATGTAATTGGAAACTGGAAGATACCTGTTTTTTCATGTCATGCAACCAACCAAATTACTGTTTTCTAATGAACAAGTAGACATCCTATGGTTTGTGTGCTTTTGTTCCATCCTATGCATGCATTGTAATCTTGAATCATGTGTGTTCAATTATTCATTTTGATTTTTATATTAGCTCATAAATTATAAATTCTGGGAAAATAGCAAAGAGCCTTGCACATGATAAGTGATTAGTGAATAATTGACCAATACATGAAAATATCAGTAGACAAGACTGATACTCAAAACACTTAGGGATGGCAACTGTGGTAGTCTGAATAGGAGTGACCTCCATAGAAATGCTTGGTCACTAGGGAGGGATTGGCAGGTATGTAGCCTTGTTGGAGAAAGTGTGTCACAGGCCCTGGGCTTTGGGATTTCAAATGCTCAAGGCAGGTCCAGTGGTTTTCTCTCCTCCGGCTGCCTGAGGATCCAGATGTAGAACTCTTGGCTCCTTCTCCAGCACCATGTCTGCCTGTATGCCAATGTTTCCTGCCATACTAATAATAGACTAAGCCTCTGAAACTAAACAAGCCCCAAGTCCATGCTTTTTAAAACAAGAGTTGCCATGGTCATGGAGTCTCTTCACAGAAATAGAAAACTAAGACAGCAACCATTTGTAATTTACTGTCAACCATAAAGGGACAGATTTCTCGGTGGGTGTTTGTTGTTGATGTTGTTTTGAAACAAAATATTGTAGCCCTGATTGGCCTCATATCCATGGTACTCCTGCCTCTGACTCTTGACTGCTGATATGATAGTCATGTGCTGTCTATATGGCTGGACCTCTTTCTTTGAGGTACAGGTATTCTTTCAAAGTAAAAACATCTATCTTTGGATCTGTGAAACTTCTATAAAGGAAATTAGTCTAAGTAACAATTTATATTCAATATAAATTGCTTGTCAAATCTACTTTTACTCTGAGGCTGTAAGCTCAGGCTAGATGAAATCAAACATGACAAGACCAATTTCAGCTAGTATCCAATAAGTACCTTCACAGCTATACTTTCTCCTTAGATGACAAAAGTAGTCTGCAATGTTAATTGAAAAAAAAAAAGCAACCAAAGCATTTTACAGCTGTTCTCCAGAGAGAGAATCCTTTTCCTTGGTCATTGAATCTAGACTGGCCTTGTCATTTACTTTTGCCATTGGAATGCCACAAGTTGTAGGAAATTCTCCAAATGCTAGTGCTGAGGGCTCAGATCCCTGGCAGTGTTCTCTTGCATTTCTTGAAATGTTCCTGCCACCATGAAATCTAAATGAAACTAATAAGTGACAGAAGACCATACAGAAAGAGGCTATGATGGCTAGTTTTATAACAACTTGATGGAAGCTACAGTTATCAGAGGAGGGAACTTCAATTGAGAAAATGTCTCTGTAAGATCAGGCTGTCAGGAAGCCTGGGGGGCATTTTCTTCATTAGTGATGGATGGGGGAGGGTGCAGTTCATTGTGGGTGGTGTCACACCCCCTCCTCTGTGCTAGTAGTCTTGAATGCTATAAAAAAGTAGGCTGAAGGAGGTCATGATGAGGGAACCCACAGAGGCAGCTGACCTGAGCTTGAGAGCTCACAGATTCTGCACCAGCAGTTAGGGAGCCAGCAGGGACAGACCTTCCTCTATAAATGTACAGCCAGTTGCATATAGCTTGTTCTCTCTGTAAGGCGGTGAGATCAAGATCTGTCCCTGGCGCTTAGCTGGCTTGGGGAGACCTGTTCCCCATGCGAGATTACCTGGCCCAACCTTGACACAAGGGGAGGAACTTGACCCTGCCTCAACTTGATGTGCCATGCTTTGTTCAAGCCCAGGGGAGACCTGTCCCTTTCTGCATGGAGGAGGAGTGGATGGGGAGAGGGGTAGATGGGAAGCAGGGGGTGGGGGTGTTGGGAGAAAAGGATGGAGGGGAAACTTCAGTCAGTATATAAAAGAAATAGAAAAATGTTATTTAAATAAAGTAATTTTTAAAAAGAAAGTAGGATGAACAAGAGCAAGCCACAAGGAACAAGCCTGGAAGCAACACACCTCCATGGCTGCATCAGCTCCTGCCTCTAGGTTCTCACCTGGCATGAGTTCTTGCCTTGGTTTCCCTCCCTGGAAGCTGAGTGACTCAGGATATGTAGGTTAAAAACAAAAACAAAAACAAAAAGACCTTTTTCCTCGAAATTGCTCTTGATCATGGTGTTTCATCACAGCAATAAGTACCCCTAACTAAGATAGAGGTAGAGACCCAGCTAACAGGCAGAACAAAGTCTCCCAACCAGTGAGTACAGACATCACTATCTCTCTAGCATCAGTCAAATCGTTACATGATGTAAGTCATTACATTATTGATCTGTGATAGGGCTCGTCAAAGTGCCATCCACACAAGCCTAGTCTACACTGTTGGCCTGGGAATTATGACAAATGATTAATTGTTCTTTTAGGTCACTGAGTTTTATAGTGGCCTGTCATGGAGCAGTAGATGTGGCATGCATGGGAATTATCCTTTAGAAGTCTGTGAAATGAATAGGAATCAAGATGAAAGGTAGGACAACAACTAACAGAGCATTAAAAACCATCAAGTGTAAAATAGATGATACCAAGAAAATGCACTGAAGGAGAAAGCATAAAGCCAGAGTGAACATTCTGGAAGTAACTGCAAAGAAACATAAGGATGTACTGATAAAGGAACACTTTCAGGTAGCATCAAAGACTTAGAAGAATTTACTAGAAATTTAACCAGTCATTAAATTAAGTTTCCCATGCCCCATAAGGCCATCTAGGGCTCCTGGCAGTAGTTAAGGATGAAGAAATCTAAAAGCCCCAAGATGAAAATGTTTACTTTCTCAAGCATTTAGTTAACTGATGGTTTGGTGGGAAATTGCACACATTGGTATTTTGCTTTCAAAATTGGATTAAAGCTAATGCTGACATATAGGGAGTATTGAGAATTCAAGTGAATTTGCAAGATAAGGCATGAGACTTCAACAAAAAAAAAATCTAGCTTTGAGGTTATTGCATTTGTCTCCTAGACTTCTTGACTCTCTTTCTGCCTTTGGTGGGCTTTAGTGGAAAAGATTAGGATACACTGTGTTGAAGATTCCTGTAAATCAGAAAGCTCAAAGCATATGCCTCTCCTCTGTTATCACTGGCCCTTTAGAGATCTTGACATTAGAGCTCACTGTTGCTTTGGTATCAGGCAATGACTTATAAAACCCATCTGAGTCACAGAGGTAAAAGAATGTAAGGCTGCCCAAACACTGTTAAGATAGTTGGAAAGGCATTCTTAGCTGTTGCAGTGCTTTTAAGTCATGTGAGTGGTGTGTGCGTGCCTGCGCATGAGTGCCCTGACTCAACATGCATAGAGAAGCAATTCTGAAGTGAAAATGTATTAAAACAGGAGAGTTCAGATTATCTAGGGGCAGTTGATATGAATGGTAAACTTTTCAAATTACGAGCAGAATTAAGGTTTTAACAATATCCTTAATAAAATTTAAGGTTTCTGTAACCGGAAAGATTAGCAGTATCCATTAAAACGGGATATTTTGACTTTCATAACCAAGAGAAAACATGGATCACTAGACTAGGAAATTTGTTTAGATTTAACTACAGCCTCTCATGAAGAGAGACTAAGAGATTGTGTGACAAAAAAACAGGAGAATCCTGACGCCTTGCCCACTCATGACCCACTAACATATCTTCATTGATTGTTGAGGTGTTGTTGGTTCTTGAATCCACATACTAAAATATAAATGTAAAGCATCTATTGTATGTACAGATAGAAGATTTCCTTGACCTCGATTAAGTTTGAATAATCAAGAGTCAGGTGTAAGTTACTTATTAATGAAAAATTTGTTTTCAATATATTCAAAGTCCAGTTTTTTTATTTTTAAGTAGCTTTCCTAGTGTAAACTTTAGATTCTGTATTAGTGATATCCATTTTCATTAATGGTATACTGGGTTTCTTCCTATTTTGTGTTCACTGCAGAAAAAGGAAAATTATAGGACAATAAATAAGAAAAAAAAAGTATCACTTTTTTTAAACTTCTGAGTAGGCACTATGACAGCACGGGGTCTCAAATATTCCTTGAGATGTTGGATATTTTACATTTGTCTTATAGATTCCTTTCCTGTGTTGCTTAATGTTCTCTGCAGCAGTCTAAATTCTTTAATGTCTCAAGTCATAGAGACTGGTACTGCAATTCATCTCATTCTGCCTTTTATCTGCCTGCCTCTCGAAGCTTTGTCCTTGCTTGCCTTTTCATTCTGTTACTTTAGCTGCTTCCTGGTGGCCTTTGTTTTAGCCAGCAGATGTGAAAAAGTTCATGAGAATCCAGGTGTGTTTGTCTCAGCTGTGAATCTGGCTTGAAGGGCACTAGCGATTAGCTGTGCTGAGATCTTTTGAACCACATGGAACACAATAAAACTGTTCACCTATTTTCTCTCTCCATCATGATTTAACTGAAGCAATTCATTAAGTGTCACTGTTTTTATGGGTTGTTGAAGCTATTCCAATTTCAGTGGCAGTGATACAACTTGGCATAATTCTAGATGCTTTTTCTTCATGGAAGAAAACTGATTACTAGCTGAGATAAAGGCTGGTTCTGCTCACAGAAACTGTTTGGTTTGGCTAGACTGCTCCATTGTCCATTGTTCATTCTGGAGAATCTGCCAATCACCATATAATCGCTAAGCCAAGGGAAGGGTTTATTTTGTTTCCTCCTTATCTCCCCTAAGAGGGCTGCAGATACTTTGGAGAACACAGATGAAAGAGCATTAGCAAATGACTGTTTAAGTCAGTTAAATTTACATAGCTGTTTTGGAAGAATTCTGTATGGCTCCCAGTTAATCCATTTTAGCTTGCTGTGTGCAAGAACAATATTTTTTGCTTATAGTTGAAGTGTCATTGACTCTGGTACCTTGAATACACATTAAAGCCTCATCCCAGAAATGCATATCTGTTGATTCTAGATCATTTTTCCTGTAAAAGTTAGCATGCCAAGTTTCTTGTTTGGTATTTATAGGGCAACCCTTGATGTGTATGACTTCAGGTGTAGGTACTTTGCTAAACATTTGTCCATGATTACAGGACTACATTCCAGAGAATCTATTAAATGTCTTTGAGTTCACCTTCTGTATAGTGTAGTTTGGAAATCTGGAGGCTTAAACATGATATCTTAGTTCATAGTTGAAGGCAGGAACAGAACAAGAATAGGGATAGGCCTTTCTCCTAGCACACTGCTTTGTTTTTTTTCCCGTATCATCTAGCTGTATGAACAAAACCAGGGAATTAAGAACTGTGTGTGTGTGTGTGTGTGTGTGTGTGTGTGTGTGTGTGTGTGTGTGTGTGTGCGCGCGCGCTCATGCGCGCGCGCGTGTATGCGTGTGTGTGTGTTTATGCTCGCTTGTAGAGATTTGTTATTGACCTCCTAAAGGGTCGATAATAGTCACAAGTTTCACCTATTTAGTTGCTTTAATAACAAAATAAGAGATATCCAAAAATATTTGTAGTTTTCTAGCATATTCCTCTTTTGTTATATTGTTTCTTTTTTATATTATTTATATTTTGTCATGGTCTGGACTGTTATTAAAAAAAAAAAAACCTCAGGTAGCTTAGGAACAACTGAAATGTATTTCTTACTCTTTTGGGGGTTAGGGATGTCCAAAGTCAGGATGTTGCCTCTATATCCTACAGTAGAGATAGCTGCGCATCAGAGTTCATTGCTGTTCTACTCACAATAGTTTAGAAAGCCATCAGCCTAGATGGCTTTTAGCTAATGTATGGATGGTGAAAATGTGATTGGTGTGTGTGTGTGTGTACATATACATACATACATTTTATGTTTCAACACTTAAGAGAAATGAAATTTTAGGAAGACAGGGACAATTCTGAAATAGTATAGTGAATGAAATAGCCAGGCCCAGAAAGATGCATGCTTATATATTTTCTCTTATTGCAAACCCTAGCATCAAATTATTCGGTTTCTGTGTTTAAGCTATACAGGGTATCTGCAGAGGCCAGGAAACACGAAAGGACTATGGTGGGTTGGATGAGGTAGAAGAGGCCTTAAGGAGGGAACAGTCAGCCACATGTAATATGAAAGTAGAACGGGGAGAATGCAAGACTAGAAAGGTTTAAATGGTGGCAGGGGCAAGATAAGCAAGTTCAGTACGTTTTATCCTCACAGTTTGTTACTCTGGTTTATTACCTAGAAATACTTGTCCTTGTTTTAAAATCCAAATACCAGAGGGCTGGAAAAAATGACTCAGTGGATAAAAGCACTTGCTGTTCTTGCAGAGGACCTGGGTTTGGCTCCTAGTTTCCAGACAGTGGCTCCGAATTATCTGTCACTCCACATCTGGGGGTCTGATGTCTTCTCCTGGATTCTCCAGACACCAAACAGACATTTAGTGAATTCATATACTTGCAGGCAAAATGCTCATGTACATTAGAAATAAAACCAGAGAACATATTCATCTTTATCAGCTTTTCATTCTGTGCATTCAAAAAATGATTCAGTTGTATTACTTGAACTGATCCAAATGAGGAAGAGAAACAAGGGAACATTCCAGAAGCGCAAAGGGAGAATGAAAGCAGTGGGGAAGCCAAGGAAAGAGAGAGGTAAAGACTTATGAAATCTCATTTTCCTATGTTTTATCTAAAAAATAAAAGAAAAAACCTGACATAAGGGGCTGGAGAGATGGCTCAGTGGTTAAGAGCACTGGCTGCTCTTTCAGAGGTCCTGGGTTTGATTTCCAGCACCCACATTGCAGTTCATAGCTGTCTGTAACTCTAGTTCCAAGGGATGTGATACTCTCTTCTGACCACCCTCACACAGAGACAGATGCAGGCGCAAAATACATATATATAAGCTGAGTAGGAGAGTTGCAAGTTAAAGGCCAGCCTGCAACTTAGTAAGACCCTTTATAAATAAAAAGGTAAAAAGAAGCCTGGGGATATAGTTCAGGGGTAATGGCAGTTGCTTAGTAAGTATAAAACCCAGGGTTTAATCTCTAGTACCATGCTCACACACATATGCACACACCCCTCCCACATAAACACACACACACACACACGCACACGCATGCACACATGCACGTGTGCACACACGCATACAAGCATGCACATACGCTCACACGCACATGGATGCACATCTATTATCCTAGAGCTGCTGAATTCCTCTAAGAAAAGAAACCAAATGTAGTAGAAGAGAAAGACCATGGAGACTCCCAACAAGAACAAACAAAACACCCTGACTAAGTACACACTGAGCAAAATGGCACCCACAAAGAAAAGAACAGTACAAAGTTTCATCACTCACTCACACAGCAGGGAGTATGCAGCAGCAAGGATAGGCATAAACATAAGAATGGCTTCCAGAAGGAGGAGCAAAAGGATAAGGGAATGGAGCACAAGTGAGAACATATAAGAACTGTCTAGGGAGGCTTGAGATGTTCATCCCTGAAATAATAGTTTTGAAACAGCAAACACACAAAGAGGGGGCGTCAGCAAAATGGCCCACAGTTTCCTTCAAACTGAAAGGCATGCTTCTTGATATACAGGGGTCCTAATGTACAGCAGGGCAGATGGCTCAGCAAGGAAAGACGCTTGCTGCCAAGCCTGATGAACTGAGTTCAGTCCCCAGCCATGTGGTAGGAGGGGAAAACCAATCCCTGGGAAGTTGTCCTTTGACCTCTGCGCATATGTTATGGCACTCCCCTAGCCCAATAAAATTTTAAAATACTTTTAAAAATTAAAGAAAGAATACTAATGTAAAAGATGGAAGGTGACCCATACCACAGCAAGTATCATTGTGAAATTTCATAATGCTGAAGACAGAGACAATCAAGAAGAAATCGTAGGACCAATGCATTTAAACTTATAGTTGCCCTAATTCTCACAGACAACCGTGACACATACCAGTGAGTAGTGGCTTCCCAAGTCAGGAGGAATTATTTACAATCCAGAATTCCTTGCCATTGATTAAGCAAGCATAAGGATGCAATATACATGGTCCATGTATGTGGTGTCTCAAAATACTTACTTCGCATGCCTCATTTTCTTAAAAAGTCCTTTGATTTCCAAAGTGAGAGTTAGTCGGTGGTGGGGGGGAGGGGCAACCTTGAAAATATAAGAGAAGAAGGAAAGCTTAATTGTTCGTGTGATGTTCTGAGTGGAAGTTCTAGGAGAAGGAGGTCCAGGATGAGATCTCAAGAATAAATTTGATGAAATAATCTATATATTGTAAATTATTGAGGGAGCAATTTAACTGGATGAGGACCAGCAGCTTGGCTTACAAGAGAAACCAAATGAGTGAAATTAGCAAAAAAAAAAAAAAAATTATTAATGTTATGGAAAATGGGAAGCTACTTTGAAACAATTAAAAAAATTACGACCCATCTGTGCATGTGTAGTTTCAGCACCATTGTTAATGTACTGTAATTTAAATAATAAATACTTCTATAGAAAGGCTTATGGTTAGATTTCAGCATGTGGCCTCCAACACAAGGAAGGCAACTTAAAAAGCTGTTATAAATAATGTTTTAACATTATTTCTTGCACGTGTGGCACATGTCTTAAATCCCAGCACTGAAAAGACAAAGGCAGACAGACCTCTGTGAGTTCAAGACCAGCCTGATCTATACCGTGAGTTTTAGGATAGCCAGGGCTATGTAAAAAGACCCTCTGTCAAAACCAGCAACCAGTAACAACAACAATAACAACAAAAAGATGAAACAAAAACATCCCTTTAGTATACCTAATAGCTAGTAAAATAGCAAAAATTTTCTAAAATCTAAAGTAATGACAAATTTGGATCATCATGCACTTTTACCTTTACAACTGCTGTCATCGTCTGAAAAAATGGGCTTTGGATTGTGTCCTTTTGTGTGGCATGAGAACAGAAGATAAATTCCAAGCTTAGTAAGACATACATGCATACATACATTCTATGAAGCTGAAGAAATAGTCTAAGAGGAACTGTCCTAGAGGTGAGGAAGTAGTTCTCAAAGACTATCCCCATGGAATCTTCTACAGAATATGAGCAAATTAGCATCGTTAACTACTAAATATATAAGGAATTTCATACCACAAAGAAAAATTAGAATTAAAAATCAGAAACCTACCAAGAGCTTATCATTAGTATGAATGCATGAAGAATATAATTTGTATTTACTATGTTCAAAAAGAAGATCTAAGCCATAGCAGCTGGGGGAAACTGTTCAGCCAGTAAAATGCTTACTTACCATGCAGGCATGAGCTCCTCGATGTGACAACAGAGTTTACAATAGAAAACAACAACAAGAAACAGTGGTAGCCTGCATTTGAAGTCTCAGCAGGGAGGAAGTGGAGGCAGAGGAACCCTGGGGCTCACTGTCTAGCCAGCATAGTCCAATCAGAAGGCCCCAGGTTCCAGTGAGAGAATGTCTTAGAAAACAAGGTGGGCAATTCATAAGGAAGGACACCCGTGTCCTCTACTTCCACATGTACATGTCCATACAAGGGTACTCTTATACACATGAACACACACACACACAAGTATGTAAGCTAAAAAAAAAAAAATTAAATCGGAAAGATTTGAAAGAGAACCAAATGAATATATGGGGGAAGATAGAATGAATTAATGAAAACACAATGACATAGTAATAACTATATTGTTCTAATGAAAATTAGCCAACTAAGGGACTGGAGTGATGGCTCAAAAGTGACAAGTCTGGTTCTCTTTCAAAGGACCTGAGTTCAGTTCCCAGTACCCAGTGGGCTGTAACTGTAGGTTAGGGGGATCTGACACCTCTGGCCTGCAAGGCACTGTAATAATATGCATATACTCAAACACACATTCACAGAGATACAATTTAAAATAGTAAAATCTTTTAAAAAGGAAATTAACAAACTGGCAGTGAAGAGAGTTAGTGAGCTGGTGAAGCTAGACAGTGCCGTTTAGAAAGTGCAAACCAAAAAAGGCATGAAATAGGACAGAGAAACTGGGGCAGGAGAGTTTAGCACATCACTAAGCTAGATTTCCAGAGAGAAGGGAAAGAAAAAAACGAAATGGAGCAGAAAATCCCTCTGCCAAGAGCAAGAAACAAAATCTATATGTATATCACAAAAGCACTATTAGAAATAGGCTCATTTCAAAATGGTAAAGCTATACCTTTATGATAAAAATGTAACTATTTAAAACGTGTCTGTACCCCAAAGTCCCATGATATGCCACCTTCGAGCTGAGAACCAGGGAAGAAATCCCGAGAACCAAGGGGTTGCCAACACAAGTCCTTCAACCCTGAGGCCTAACCAGGAGAAAGAAGATGGGTGTTCCAACCCTGGAGGCAGAGTTCCATCTTCCCCTCAATTTGTGTCCTCAGCTGAGTGGACTGTGTCCACCCACACTGGATGACAATGGGAAACCTTCCTCACTCCATCTGCTAACTCAAAGACTAATTTATCCTGAGCATATAGTTAGAGACTTGATCTCTTAGAGATGTAGCCAGTATCATGAGCGAAGAGGAGATGAGACTGTGTGTAATATGGTCATGAACCAGAGAGGAGATGTTGGGAGCAACCTCTGAAAACATTGTTAAAAGTGTAGAAGAAACAGGCATCTTTATCAGAAAAAAAAAATCAGTACAAAAATGATTCATTAAAGTCTATAACAACTAATGAAATTGAAGCAGCAATTTTTAAAAATCTTCCCACAAGAAACTCAAGGCTCAGACTGCTTTGAGGCTGAGATCTACGTAATGCTCAGGAAATAGGTAATTCCATTTTTATTCACACACATGTACACACTCCTTAATATCAAAACTTCAGGGCCAGGCATGGTGGTGGACACCTTTAATCCCATCACTTGGAGGCAGGGATAGTTTGAGGCCAGCCTGGTCTACATAGGAAGTTTCAGGACAGCCAGAGCTATATAATGAACAAACAAACAAACAAGTTAAAAAAAATCAAACTTCGAAAGGACTTTGTGAGGAAGGAAAATTACAAACCAACTCTACTCAAGTAGGATGCAAAAATCACAGTGAATCATAAACAGTAGTGTATAGAAAAGATACCATGTATTTCTACTGCTAAAAAAGTAAAGTGGGTTAACATTTACATTATTATATACTTAAGTAATACAATCCACCCCATTAAGAAGGCAAATGAAAAAAACAAAGAAAACAAAACAAACAAAAAAAAAAACAATCTTTCAGGAATAAGGGAGAATAGCTTTTTTGCTATAAAGCTGGAATGAGAGTTGTTTTTTAATTTCTATTTACATACTTTCATCCCTGGCAGTTCCCATTAGGATTAGACTGAGTTTCAGCCAAGAAGTAGGGCAGGTCATCTGGGCATGCCCCCAGTGCTTGTGGGACATGTTTAACTTCACAGCAAGCAAGCCTGGGTGAGTGATGTCCCTATTCATACCCTTCCTTCAGTGGTGGTTAAAAGCAATGACACCAAGGCTTAGCTAATACTCAGGCTATCCATATTCCTTTTAAGAGAAAGAGAAACAGATCTAAAAATAGATGCAATTTAGGAAAAAGGAAAAAAATCAAAATAAATGAGAAATCTTGAAGTCGTGTGTATCCTACATGTAACCTCCAGAGCCAGTTCAGGAAACTAAGGGACCAAACCTTCTGTCCTGTTCAAGCAAAATCCAATTAACACCTCTTTGTATGCAAGGTTCTTGCTTTCATGCTCTTTGCCTAAAGTTTCCTCTGAATTCTTTAGCCCTGAATCAACCCTCTTGTTTATTTCCTTCATCTAGTTTAGACAAGCCAGGATAATGAGCTGCCAAGTATTATCTTAATTGTTTTGTAGAAGTTAAAGATGCTAGCCTCAGCTGTGCTTTCATAACTAAATTATTAACTGCCAAGGGGCACACGCTTTGCCTTTTATATTAAATTCGGTGCAGAAGAGAACAATAGAAGCTGTAGCCAGAGGAGAATTATAACGTGCTTATTCCAGCTGCCCCTTTAGTTGTCTCTGAAATCCCTCCCATTAGCATCCCCCAGCCTGTGGAGAAGCGCATCAAGGATTGTTGAACTTGCTTATGCACAGCAGGGCATTTTAAAATATCCACTAATGGTGATGGTGCAATAATCACACTTCAGGAAGAAAAATGCACTTCCTCCTTCTCTTTCTTGTCACCCATTAGCAGTATGAGGGAGATGGAGGGGAGACAGTTTCAGCTCCTAATGACACACCTCCCACTCTATTTCCACTCTTAACAATGACACCCAGGATATTGCCCCTAGCAAGAATTCATGAGACATGTACATGGTCAGAAACAGGCCACCAATGAGTGACTGTGTAAAGCTGGCCTAGGGAAAACAAAACTAACTTGTTGCCTGAGAAATAAAACTGTTAACAGCCCCTTAACAAAGCAAGAGCTTTGAATTAGTTTTGTCGTTGTTCTTTTGGAAATGAATAAACACACAATATTTAGCTATCCCCTCACCTAGGCACAGATGTTCAGACAATTGGCCTGCATTTGCAATCTAATCTGAGGCCAGGGAGGCCCAGGTCCTTTGTGACATTCCAGATCCTGAATCTGGAACTAAGCAGTGCTTGATGTTAATGCATGAGCCACCTCTGTGTTGATCCTGTAGTGGACTGAGTACCTTCCTGCAGCTACTGTTAACCATGGCAATATCTAGACAAAGCATGCTGAGACAGGGAAACCTGACCTTGGAAGCCAATTTGTTCACATTCTCCTGTAATTCTTCCTCTGTGTTAGCTCTGGATGCTGGGGTGGGGGGCGGGGGAGTGCTTCTGGGACTTTGGAAAGAGGATCTCCTTTCTTGCTACTAAAGGTAATAAGTGACCCTATATTCTTTGAACCATCCACATCATTGAAATATAAATGACCACTACCGTAGTCAGTACTGTTAATAGAGGCATCGGGCCCTCAGACACACTTTCTTCCTTCCATGTTGGGATGAGAGAAGCCAGCCTTCACATGAAGGACGAACAGGAAGGAGTGGGAAGTGGAAAGCAGAGGGGTCCTGACCACCTCACAGGTTAATTTGGCCACCGTATCTACCGCTTCTAAACTGCCACCACGGTGGAGCTGGGCATGCTCTGCAATGAGCTAGTTTCCAGTTCAGGAAGGGAGAGTTTTCTCTCCAGTAAGAATTTCCCAAGTAGAATATGGAATCAAAGTCTGCCCAACCCAGTACCAAAGACTGATTGTTGTTTACACTTGTTTATTTTGTGGATGAGTGTGTGGGAAAGGGTATGGGTGTGTATGGGTCAGAGAACAACTTCTTTCTACCGTTTGGGGCTCAGGGACTGAACTCACATCATTAGGCTGAGTGGCAGGTGCCCTTACCTGCTGAGCCATCTGGCTGGCCTAAGGCTGATATATTAATGCAATAGTCAATAATCAGAGTAAAGTAACTTTTGGTACTGACATATGGGTTACTTTCACTTTCTTTACATTACCATTTACCATTGTTTGAGATTTCAGGTACCAGTTAGTTACCAAAAGTTTTGTTTCCTAAAATTTAGTAATCATAACAGCTACCTAGCAGGAGCTGGGCATGTCAATGTCTCCCATGTCTCTGCTCACAGTTGTTTAAAATGGACTGAAATAAATGTGACCTCATAACGGCAAACATTTTCAAATAGTCTCTTAGGTTTTTTTTTTTTTTGTCTTTTTTTTTTTCAGACAGAATGTCTCTACATAGTCATGGCTGTCCTGGAACTCATTATGTAGACCAGACTGGTCTTGACCTCACAAAGATCCACCTGCCTCTGCCTCTTGGAGAGCTGGGATAAAAGGCATGGGCCACCATACCTGGCAAAACACCAATTCTTTAATTATGAATCCCAAGCCAGAATAAAAAAATGTCTTCTAAAACCGGAAAAAAATAATTGCTACTCTTAGACCATAGGCCATAGAAAGAGGATATATGTAAGACATTTAATATGTGTGAAGTTCCTTGTGCAGTGGGCTTTGTGAGTAATCAGGATGGCTGTTATTGTCTTTAAGGTGAGTTTTAGGTCCTTCCAAGGCTTTGTTCTCAAGGAGGTGTGCTGGAAGGTGGCAGGATGCCTGTGGCCTGTGGCGAATAAGTACAGTAATTACAGGCCTGGGAGCTCAACCTGGGTGGCATTTTGAAGATGAGATTAAAGTGTTAGCCTGTAGCTGCCAAGCACCAACAGTATACTGTCTCATTCTGTTCCAGCCTTCTCCAAGAGCAGGGCGTTCCCAGAGATGCATTTTATAAACAAGTCAAACTGACACTTGCTGGCTGTCTTTGCTTTTCTTTTCCTCTTTGAGGGAATGGGGGCTCTGGAGATTAAACCCTGGGTTCAGTTGCCAAGCTCACATTCTACCACTGAGCTACATATCCATCCCTGAGATTTTCTGATTAATAAACTGTTTAGACTTTCTATTAGCTTTAATACTAAATATTCAAAGTTACTGTTGTAAAGGATACACAGAGCTCTAGCGTCAGAGAGTCCTGTAAAGTTGCAGTAACAAGTAACATGGCTTCCTTTGGTTTTGCAGACATAGGGATTAGATCTCAATCCAGGGATACCATCCAATCAAATTCTTGGTTTGAAAGCAGTTTCTCAGTGGTTGTTATAGACTAAACATTTGTGTTGTACCCACTCCCATTTGTACAATGGAGCACACTTTGAGGGTTAATAGAGTTAGGTGATATCATGAATATAGAGCCAGTACTTTGGCTTAGTGTCACTCAGAAGAGACTCCAAAATTTTGTTCTCATCCTTTCCTGGCCGTGTAAGGACATGGCATGAAGGTAGCCATCTGTAAAACAAGAAGCCCTCATTGGAAGGCAGTCATATTGGTACCAAATCTAGAACTACCAACCTCTAGAACAGTGAAGAAATAGATATCTGTAGTTTAAGTTACCCAGGCTATACTGTTTGTTTGCTTGTCTGTTTTGATGATGACAACCACACAGGACAATATAGTAGCTATTACTTCACTGGGTAATAACTGGAAATAATAGCCTGGGGAAAAAAAGAACAGCACAGCACAATGGCCCTGGCTCATGTGGCAAGTTCACATGAGCTTTGCTTTGTTGACTTAGAGGACCTGCTTCCTGGTGTCCTCCATCCTCTCTGGATCTCACACCTTCCTGCCTCCTCTTCCTTAGAGTTCCAAGGAAATTGATGGAGACAACCCATTTAGAGGTATGTGTTCCAAGGTCTTCCTCCCTCCCTCTCCCTCTCCCTCTCCCTCTCCCTCTCCCTCTCCCTCTCTCTCTCTCTCTCTCTCTCTCTCTCTCTCTCTCTGTGTGTGTGTGTGTGTGTGTATGTGGTGTAGTGTCTGGCTGTGGGTTTCTGTATGTGTTCCCATCTACATCAGGAGGAAGGTTCTTTGATGATGGCTGAATAAGGCACTGATGATATATGAATATAGCAAAATGTCATTAGGAGTCATTTTTATCACTACTTGTTTATCTATTGTTTTGGACCTCTAGTGTTTGGTTTTTCCCTAAGCCCCTAGGCTATCTAGTCTCTGGTTCTTTGTCACCCACGCAGCGTAAAGTATGTGTTCCATCTAGTTGAGTGATTTTCAGTTAAACCAGATGTTAGTTGGTTACTTTCTCAAGCTTTATGCCACCATTGCCCTAGCATATTTTGCAGGAAGGCAGCATTGTAGATAAGAGTATGTAGCTAGGTTGGCATTTACATTTTTCTTTTGTATCTTCCTGTACCAAGGACACTAGAGCATAGGAATGAAGTTTCTATGTAGTCGCCAGTTTGACCTCTTCATGTTCAATGAGTTGTGTGGGTGCCTTTGGCAATAGGGCTTTACTGTCAGTTTGGGGAAAGTAACCTGTTGTCTTGGCAACAGCCTGATTTGTTTGGACATTTCCATGGGACCACTTAGGCCAGCAACTCAACCCAGTCTAAAATCACTCTTATTATTTCTTTAACTTAAAAGTTCCAGTAAATATTAAAATACAAGAACTTGGAGAGCTATAACCTAATGGTATATATTTACCAAATTTCTTCCCATGAGGAGCCGTGTGACTGCTGTAAGGAAAACTATCATGTCAATATACAGATACAAATTCTAGAGAGTATACATGATTCTGTCTTCGCTTGGCACCATAGGATGAATGGCAATGAGATGTAAAAGGGTGAACTAAGGAAGGAACTAAGGGAGATTTAAACCTCCTTCCTTAATGCAGCTGTGGAGGAAGTAGGGAGTACTCCCAGTGCCCCAGATGTGCCTTAAAACCCATTCCAGCCTTTAACCAGAGCCAAGCTCTTTAAAATGAAGACTTTTATCTTGAGTTGCATTAGTGTTTTAGCAACTGTTATATCTGTTTGGGTCAGGCAAGCAGAAAAGATGGGAGGAAGGGAGAATGACCATGAGGAAATGGAGAGAGTGTCTTCAGGCTTTTCTTTCTTGATGCACAGTGTCTCAGTTAGGATTTCTATTTCTGTGAAGAGACACCAAGACCACAGCAACTCTTATAAAGGAAAACAATTAATTGGGTGTTATGAGCATGTTTTCCCATCAGCCTGGTTCCACTGCCGTGGCAGCAGCAAATAACACACAGAGACAGTGTACTAGATATAAAGCTGTTGGCCTGTTACTAGTGTTTCTTATTGGCTAGCTCTGTCTTAAATGTTAACCCATTTCTATTAATCTAAGTATTTCCATGTGGTCTTATCTTACGGGAGAGAGGGTTCAAAGTTGTTTTCCCTCGAGTCTCCACATGTTGAATCTCCTCCTACTTCTCCCCGAAACTTCCTTGTCTCCTAGTCCCGCCTATCTTGCTTTCCTATTGGCAAACAGTGTTTTTATTCATTAACCAATAAGAGAAACATATTTACAGAATGACATCTCCCATCAATTGAGCTCACTTACAGTTCAGAGGTTTAGTTCCTTATGGTCATGGCAGGAAGCAAGGTAGTATGCTGGCAGACATGGTGCCGGAGAAGCAGCTCAGAGGTCATACATCTTAACTCACAAGCAACAGGCAATAGTCTGAAACACTAGGTGTGGCTAGGGCATAAATGGGACTTTAAAGCCTGCCTCCACAGTAACACACTTACTCCAACAAAGCCACACCCACTCCAGCAAAACTACACCTCTTAATGGTGACACTCTCTTTGGGGGCCATTTTCTTTCAAACCACCATACACAGAAACCAGTAGAAGTTAGAAAGAAGCTGAATGGAGGCTGACAAGGGTCTTAAATCATCAGGAGCTACCATGCATGCAAAGGCCTGAGAGATGGCTACCATACCTATTATCTTGCAGTTTTTCAAAGGAATCATCCCAACTATATGACTAGGTTTTGTCTTGAAAATGGTCATCTTCTCTTTAAAAGTCTAATGTGAAGGCAGATGAAAAGAGCATAATGGGAGTGGTCCACTGTATTTTGTGTGAAATTCCTTTCTTTATGTTGTATGGATGCATTATGACTAACTTGCTCCTTAGCAGGAGGTCTGAGCTGCAAAATATCACTTCAGCAGAAGTGATTTTGGAACAGTGATCAAGGCCTTTTGATCTGGTGTGGAATATGAAGCATGGGTAAGCAGTTAGACTTGCTAGCAACTGGCCTGGGATCTATCAGCATGACATAATTAATGCTTCCTGGCCTGACTGTGGTGGCACAAGCCTTTAATCCCAGCACTCAGGAGGCAGAGGCAGATGGATCTCTGAATTTGAGGCCAGCTTGGTCTACAGAATGAGTTCCAAGACAGCCTGGGCAATACAGAGAAACCCTGTCTCAAAAAAAAAAAAAAAAAAAAAAAAAATCAAGAAATAATACAGGTAATGCTACCTTTGACCAGCTCATTCCAGTACTATTATATTGTATTTTAAAGTGAGCCTCACAGTTATCATAAAGAAAAAAATTATGTGTATAATTTAATTTGATATTTTTAAGTAATACACTTTTGTTTTTCCTGATTGAAGAATGAAGCCCTAAGGCACTACAACCATGCATAATTCAGCAATCTTTTCATTAGATGTTCATTAAAGGTCTGATAAATCACAGGCTTATGTGCAGTGCTAGAGACTATGTGGGTATAAACAGAAAGCCCAGCTCTATGTGTATCTTTGCATGTGTGAAGACCACCTGAGATTCAGTCGCCTAGAAGAGATCCACCTTCCAGCTCTGAGCTCACTCAGTCTTCCTGGCATCCAGTGCCAAGGTTGGGGCAAAATCCCTGAGGTAGGTAATCAGGCAGCTAACAATGCACTGAGAAGAAGAGGGACGAACAGAAGGACAGACACTTTGAAGTCTGTAAAATGAAAGAAAAATTAAATAAAAAAAGAGGAAAAAAAAAAAAAGGCTGCAATATTCCACAGTCAGGAGCTACACTTCATCATGCTTTCTACTGAATCCCCAGTATCTAGCTCTATGCCTGTGTGGACTTTTGTGGGTTCCCAGACCCCAGCTGGCCATTGTACACTGGCAGTCCTGGATGGGGAATGAGCTAGGGAGCAGGGTCTTGTGAGTACTGTGGGTATGAGCGAACTGGAGACTGTTTCTGAGGACAGCTCATTTATTGAAGGTGGGGTAGCTTATATAACTCAAGTCAGGGGGAAGGGGAGGAAGTGCTCCTGTGGGGTGGGGGTGAGCGTGTCAGTCAGATTAGTAGATTGCCTATCACAGGATTTCTGAGAAGCCAGTTCTCTGGAGGGAAGCTTGACTGATTTGATCTGTCTCTATGGAGGTGAGGAAGGCCCAAGCCTGATTTATGTAGGGAGCAGGACCCATTCCTTCCATGCTATTTAAGAGATGTTCAAGGTATGAGCAATACACTACCATCCCTCATTTGGCTTGGGAACCCACAATCTGTCAGGTGTTTGCCACCCAACCTTTCTGAGCACCCTTCTATTTAAAAATGACTAGATAACATAGTCCCACCTCATTTTAAATCCCCCAGCCTTCTTTTCGGCTAAGATAGGGATGGGCACGTGACTCAGGCTCCACTTACCACATGTACCAAACAAAGAAAGACTTGTTCTGGAGTGAACAATACAAGGAAGCAGCTTTTTCTCCAAATTGATTTTTCCAGCAAAGGCAACCTTGAGCTTTAGGTACTCCTCCAGGTCAACTGTTTGTTACACGCTTGCATTTTATTGCTATCACTAGTGCTAATAGATCTTCAGCCCCCCAACCACAGAAAAATAAGTTTCTCCACTGATACAGTAAGTCAGATCAAGCTGAATTAGAAAAGTGTAGCAACATAACAACAGGTATATTGAGCAAAGCAACTCCAGGGTGGAGGCCAGAGAAGTCATATACCCAGGCCAGGTCAGGAAAGTCTTTTAGATTGTAGGCAAGAGGTGACGATGTGTCCACCACAAGCTGTGTTTGTGCCCAAGTATGGTCAAAAGCTGAGCACTTTGGCAGGGACTTGGGCTGCTGGTGGCATGAGGGATGAGGGGAGGAAGTCGCAATAGTTGTCAAGAATTCAAAACTTGGCTTTTTGGCACCTTTCCTTTGTTTGGAGACTCTTTGAACAGGCAGGATTTGGAGAGAAAGAGGGGACCAGGGCTTTCCAGGCTGTGCAGGGGCCTTTGTGTAATGGGGGTATTATTCATATACTCTAATAATACAACAAAGGATAAGGTAAACCAAACACAATAGAGCAGCTGTTCTCAACCTGTGGGTCAGGACCCCTTGGTGGGGGTGGGGGAGTATCCAACAACATTTCCACAAGGGTCACCTAAGACCATCAGAAAACACAGATATTTACATTACTATTCATAACAGTGGCAAAATTACCATTGCAAAGTAGCAACAAAAATAATTTAATGGTTTGGGATCACCACACATGAGGAACTGTATTATAGGGTCACAGCATTAGTAAAGTTGAGAACCACTGCAACAGAAACTACATGCCTATTCATATAAAGTAAAAACACAAAGTATTTAGAGTGAGCAGACCATTTCCCATAAGAGACCATTCAGAACTCTAGGCATCTTTCATCTTGTGGCTCTATCATCTGAACTATGTGGATTCCCAAGTGTTGATCTAACCGGATCCCTACCACAAGGAAAAGGGCATGGGGAATCACACACTGGGGGGTCTTATGAGAAGACCAGGAAGTGAGGCTTGTCGTTTGTTCACAGTCTCTTGCCCTAAACTCATCTTTATGGCTGCATCTAGCACGAACAGTTTCCACCAGATGACGTGGGCATGAGGAAGTCATGGTTAAGTCTACTCTGTCTGTCTTCCCTCTTGCTTCCTTCTTCCTCAGCATCCCCAGCAAGCACTAAGGTCAACATAATAGCCAAGTGCAAATCACAGACAGCTGTGACTTCGGTCTGGAGTTCTTTTTTTACTTGGCTCTCCTGTGCTTGCTTATTTCCTCTCTCTCTCTCTCTCTCTCTCTCTCTCTCTCTCTCTCTCTCTCTCTCTCTCTCTTTCTCCCTAAGTTTTCATGTCTGGTTAGGGTGTGCATATTCATTGGATAGTTATTACCAAATTCTTTACTTGAAATTGCTTTTATCTTCAGACTTCTTGTGTGTCAGTTTGAAAGGAAAAGTGCTTAGCAGGCAGCCTGGGAGCCACATGTGCTCTGAGACTCTGGCACCGGGAAGACTCAAAGGTTTCAAATCATTGCTTACTGCCCACCCACAGGCTAATGAAAGAAATGTCTTTTTATTTTCCCTGCATCTCTTGGACTAGGTGCTTTGTCAGCAGCCAGAGAGAGCTGGGAGTATGATTCCGGTGCCAGGGACCTCCAGAGCCCCGACTTGCAGAGCCGGCTGCCCTTCCAGAAGCTGCTGGAGTGTGGAGGAAGCTCTTTGCCTCAGCCAGCTGTCCTCCACAAGCTACTCACACAGTCCGAGCATTTTGGCACCTCTACAGGCGGAAGCTATCTAGAGCTGGCCAGCACTGTGAGTACTGCTCTGTTCACAGAACACATCTTCTGGCCTCTTTGTATTCCAATACCAATATTTTAATTTTGAGCTCCAAGGGAATTAATGAGTATTCCATTTTCTTGTTGCACTAAATATTTTACCATTTCCTTGCTGCTTGCATTGTTGAGCACTCCAATATTGCTAGTGTTTAAGGGCTTAGGAACTTCCTTCTCGCTGCTAACAATGGAGCAGAATTCTAAAAGGTGTTTTGATTAACTATACCCTGTACAATGTGATTTACTAAAGTCCACGATAGCTCTACTATGACAAAACTGTCCTATTACAGATATGGAATATACTTCCTTCGGTTCCTGGATTTGGACTTCACTACTTTGAAAAGCAAAGAGAAAAAGGTTTCATTGAAAGTCTGATTATTGTTCTGGTTTACACTTTCAAGATAGTTTCCTTTGGAAACTATGGGGAAATTTAGCATGAATTTATGCTGTTTAGTTTAATTTAATTTTATTTTTCTTATTGGTGCTGAAGACTGAACCACAGTCTCACACATGAGTAATTGCTCCTTCTGAGCTACATTTCCAGTTCCTTAAGCTCCCCCTTTCTGTTTACATGAACCATGACAGTGACTGTCTGGGACTAAAAACAAAAAACAAACAAAAACCTATTGGCTTCCTTTAGTCAGAGTAGGGGCATGAGGGTGTGTGGCTGGTGGCTGCCTCATTTTTCAGTGACTTGCAGTTTACAAACTGAGATTGCTATCTGAGCTCTGTGGGAGTTCCTCCCTCCTTTCCACCTCCCACCCTCCCTCCATCTCTCCCCCTACCTGGCTTCTTGAAATTCAAGTTTGAATGTGAGAATGGTATGTCTACAATCATCACATATGATTCACAGTTTGTTTGATACACTACAGGCTAAACATGTTATGACACACTTTCTATTCATAAGTTTTGGAGGGGGATGTTTGAAAAAACTAACAATCATAAATCTCTAGCAATAATTAAAATGCAAAAAAAAAAAATTCTCCCAAGCGCACCAATGGTATTCTACAAAATTCCTGACCAGTACTTGTCAAAACTACTAAGGTTATTAAAACTAAGGAAAATCTGAGAGGAGACACTGTCTACAGCCATCCTAAAAAGGTATAACCTAAATGGGATGCCATTCCCTTGGTGGGATGCTGGGTAAGAAAACTCCAAGGAGACCTGGGGAAATATGGCTTTAGTTGATGAACAACATTATTGTTGCTTCATGAACAGTGACAAGGATCATATAACAGCACAACATGTTAATAAATGAGAGAAATTGGTCTTAGAACTCTCTGTCTTTGCAACTTTTCTATAAGTCTAAAAGTTGTCATATCATTTAAAATGCTTTTAAGCTTTAAAATATCAAGAGCACCTATACATGCAATCCCTTCCTGGGTGTGATTATATCTCCTAAGGCCTGTCAAATCATCCGTGGGTATTGTACTGCTCCTTGCTTGACCAGTCTTCAAGGACAACCTTGTACAGTTTGACTAGAATTATAACTATTGTACCTGCTTCCTGTGTGTTCAGTAGACCAGGAAATTACCAGTAAATATGTCTAGCTTGGGTCTAGATTTATCCAGTCCTGTTACAAATCTTCTCCAGCCCAGGCCTTCCCTATGCTACATCAACTGAATTTTGTAACTCACTAACAATCTTTGTAGCTCAAGGATTACCCTGTACTTCTGATCCCTCTACATCTATTACCTGAATTCTAACATTGTTGGTATGTAACACTATGCTTGGCTTTTGCATTACTGAGAATTGAAGCCAGTATAGCATGTGGGCTAAGCAAGCACTCTGGCAAATGAGCTACAATCACCAGCCCCTGATTCTGTTTTCAAGACAGTCAATGCCATAGAAATATAAATGACAACAACAACAACAAAAAAAATATCACTACACATTGATCAATGTTTGGTGGCATCCACTCTGAATGGTTCAGGGTTCACAGCTCCAACATGTCCAGCAAAATCACTATGGAAAGCTGTAGGAACTGACAGTTTTCTACCTCTAAGTGAAACCATGGTCCTCCAGGAATCCCCTGAGTGGGATTCCTGTTGTTCTATCTCTGCAGGTTTCATCTGGCTGAGTGTTCTGAGTTGGGTGATCAAATGAATCAAGGCATGGAGTTCTCCTATGTCCCCGTACAGATTCACTCCCTGTTGGTTATTCCAGCTCTGGGTGGTTGATGCTTGAGATGGCCTCAACGGATGCTGGCTTGACAACAACTCCCTTAAATGCAAGGTTCATGTGATGCCATTCCTACATTCCTAGAGACATATAGACAAATAGTTCATATTGATACCAGATCAAAGAATAGATACCACCAAAGGCCAACCAATGGATTTATTTTGAGTTATTTACAAGAATGTTAGGTGAGGAGTTACTTATAAGAGCATAAATGATTCAAAGACAGTTGCATCATCAAAAAATCCCACTCCAGTGTGAGCTGCAGATCACAAAAGCTGGGAGCCTAGAGCACACTGTCCAGCCTGCACACAATTCGAGGGTTGAAGACTGTCTCTTTCAGGCAGCCCAGGTGGCCCCAGGCTCTTCTGGGTCACTCAGCTTATTTCTGCATCTCCCAATCAGCTCTCCTGGTCTGACAGTATCTTTCAGCAGTCTTTATAGCTTATATATGCTCAGGGAGAGATGAGCCTGGAAAATCTGGTCAGTTTCGGGAACTTTCTGAAGCATTTGTATTGCTTACTTCCTGAAACTAACCAGCTTCCTGTCTGGATAGAATCTTTCATCTCCTTTAGAAAATATTATTTGAATGAGCTTCCCTTCAGGGCAGATGGTTTTATCTCAGAGGAAGTTGTTACACGACATCAGGCATGCTCATATAGTAGCGATTAGTGTGCTTCAGCTTACAGACTTCTCTGTCGATGGCTATGAAAGCCTATGATGAGTAGTGGTGGCATCTAGTCATATTGGAGTGCAACGATTAAGCTAAAAAGGATTCGACTCCACAAATGATTAGCAACTACACATGTGACCAAAGGAATAAATAAAACTGAACATGCTCACATAAGGCCTTCCTTTGTGAGAACAAATATAGGCATTGAAGTCTCATGATGGCCATATTTTCTCACAGAGTGAAAAACAGGAAAATTTAACTATGGCTTGAACTTAATTCTGTGCTTAAACCCTGGGTTAGGGAGTTGGAGCTCTCAATTCTCCACCCTGTCCCATGTCCACATCATCTGTGCTGTGCCTTTGGAATGTTCTTGTCACATGAGAAATAGTAATTGTGTCAACCACTGTGTTTAGGAAGGATCATTACATAGCTACCTCCTCACTGCTTCTGAGTCTCCACAGGGATCCATGATCCCAGCTTGAGAAACGGACATTGTGTGTGGCCAAAGAAAGCAAATAGCCACTTGAAATGCCACACTCAGGCAATACCTTTATTTATAAAATCATATTAAAAGTAATTTATGTTCTTTCTAAAACAAAATACTGAACTAATAAAATTTTGTTCTGTTTAAAAACAAAACAGCTAGAAGCAAAAGACATTGGTCAGCATCCAGCTAGGAGACAGGCAGCACACAGTAATTCACACAGGGGAAAGTCAATGTAAGCAATATTAATGAGTAATACAGTTTCACCACCATTGAGTAAAGAAAACTACAGTAAGTTCACAAATAACTCAGGGAAAGAGCAGCCCCACATCTCAGACAGAGACAGAGTACCCAGACAAAAAACACATTTAGAAGAGGGCTCTCAAATTACCCAGGGCTGATTCTACCTCTGAAGGGGTGATAGTACCCAGTGGGCAATGGAGAAGTTCCTGGTGGTTCTTCATGCCAGGGATGCTAAGTAGACACCATTCCTCTACAGTACTGGTCCAACTGACTGGATGCCATTGGCAAGTGCATCTGCAAGATTTGTTGAACATCACTAAGAAAGTGACCCCAGAATGCCAGTGGAGTTCTCTAGAAAGCCTTCTGAAATGAAAGAACGCTAAACTAAAGCAAACTGGACGTCCTGCCCTACTGGTCTCTGTAGGGAAGAGCACAGCCAGATTGGGGATTTCTGACTTCCTCCAGTGTCCCTTCAACATCCTCTATTGACAGAGAAGCAATGTTTACAGTGTCGCCTCCATACAATGAAACAGGAGAAAGAAGAGTAGACTGGGACAAGAGGAAGACATCCATAACTGTTAAAGGTGTGATTCTCCCCACTGCCCTGTTGGGACACTTCTGGGAGCTTCCTACACAAGCATTTTATTTTCTAAGCCCCTGCCACCACCACCCACCTCTCAATGTTACAGTAGCAATTAAGCTTGTAGGATATAGTCAAACCAAATCAGGTGCCAAGTACAGAACAAGATGATGCTGTAAACAGACACTTGTATGGGAGAGGCAGGGTGGCACATGTGACTTAGGGCACACACATGGGAGCTGGCAGTACAGTCTGTTGACTCTGCAGCGTAGTGGTCAGCTTTAAGCTATTCTGGGGCTTTCAGATCAGCACAGGAGAACAAGGCCAGTCTGGAGCCCCCTTCACTCTCTTACTATGACCAACTGGGTGTTGGTGACCTTCAGGAGAAGCTGGAACTCTTTATCCAGGAGCACATGAAGCTGGCCAAGGACTCAGAGAAGCTAACGGTGGAAATCTGGACAATCTGTATTGTAAGCCTGGTACACCAGGTTGTTAAGTGACAGACTTAAACAATTCATATCAGTTGCCATTGTGTTTGGCACCTGCTTTGGTGTAAATGTTTTCTCCAAAATGCATGCTGAAATTTAATCGGCATGAGAACCATATTAAAAGTGAGGAGCTTTAAGATGTAATTGGGCTCCAAGGAATCCACCTTTGGGAGTCAGATCGATGTCATTATAAAGAAAAGGAAAGAATGCCAAGCATGATAGTATACACCTTTAATCTCAGCATGCAGGGGCAGGTGGATCTCTGTTTTCCAGGCCAGCCAGGTCTACAAAACAAGTTCCAGACTGGCCAAGGCTACATAGTGAGACCCCATTTCAACAACAAAGACAAAATGATGATGATGATGATAATGATAATGGTGATGATGATAAAATTTACCCACCCCTTGTAAACAAAACCCCATTGTCAAATGCTGGCACCTTGATTTTGGATTTCCCAGCCTTGAAAACTGTGAGTTCATACAAGCCTCAGGTATTCTGTGATTACAGTACAAAACAGGCTAAGACAGTGTCCCATACCAACTTTCAGAAGTTGTCAAGGATGACTTCTTCACACCCAACTTGCAGATTTCACATGGAGTGTCCCTCATGTATGACCAGGCAGGAAAGAAAGCTCCCAGAAGCTGGTTTCAGCTTAGTTGAACTGACTTGGTTCTAACAACCAGGGAACAATGATAAAACTGCCAACAAAACCCAAGCTCTCTTTGTAAAGCAACCATGTGAAACAGTGAGAGTTTGTTCAAGAGAGAATGCAAGAAGAAAATGCTTAGTCTCTGAAAAAAAAATTCTCCCAAGATCTGTATTACTCAATGCAGAGAGGAGTGTTAGAGCTTCCAAGTGCTGACATACTTATGCATTCTGATGCAAACAACATAAATACCTTTATTTATAGACACACCACTGATAAATTCTTGAACAAAATATAAATTTCTAGGTACATTCTTTCAGTCATATAATCATTTGGAATGATTAGCTTTGGCGATCTCATTAAAAAAGAACTAATTGATGTGAATTAAAGTTGCCCTTTAAAAGAAAGCAATCACATGATGAAACAACTTGATGGGAAATGACCATTCTTTTTCTCCTCATCTTTCCTCACTTAAATGCTCTTCACAAATTATTTTATGGCCATGAATCATTTTTAATACAGGGAAAATTTCACTTCTCCTGTTATTTTAAGATGTTCTGATCATTAAGGAATTGCCAAATTTAGGGTCAACATCTTGAAACCTTTGCTCTAGAGGATGCATCCAAGCCTTGTGGCCACAGCACCCTCTTCTGGGCACACTTTACCTGCAAACAAGAAAATCTTCAGCATCGCTTGCAACCAAACCCTTCAGAATTTTAGGGAATTGGGACAATACAAAATGAAAATAGAATAAAAAAAATGGAGATGTGTTTTGTTCTGAGAAAATGGCCAAGGAACACTCTAGAAATTTCAAAAACTTTATCTATTCTAAATGATCGAGGCTGATTTTTCTTTTTGTAGGATTTGCTTCCATAACGACAAAGACATTTGCCTTTGAGCTGTCACTTATCTGACACAGCAGCTATCTATGAAGAGGTATGTCACTTTGTACTGCCCCACCATTTTGAATGATGGCTCACAGCTCAGAAAAGCCTCTTCTCTTCGGAGACGAAGATAGCTAAGGCTTACCAGGCTGTTCAAGCCTGTCTTCCTCTGCCTTGCACAATTAGGCTTCAATTTTGTCTACTTCCTTTTATTTTTTCCCTTATTTGTTTATTTTGTATGTTGGTATGTAGGCATGTATGAACATGCACATGCTAAGGCAAGCATATCCTTGGATAACTTTTGAGTCAATTCTCTTCTTCCAACATGTGAGTCAGGAATTGAACCTTGGTCTTCAACCTTAGCAGAAATTTTACGTTTTGTTTGTTTTTCTTTTGTTGTTTTGTTTGGGGTTTTGTTGTTGTTGTTGTTTGAGACAGGGTTTCTCTGTATTGCTTTGGAAATTGTCCTGGAACTAACTCTGTAGACCAGGCTGGCCTCAAACTCACAGAGATCTGTCTGCCTCTGCCTCCCAAAATTTTATTATTTTGACACTTAATTTTTTATTTCTTTACAAAAGGCATTTACATTTTTTAAAGAAGAAGATAAGGTATTCATGAGTTATACAAGTGAACTTATATAAATGTAAAAGCCAGCAGGGGCTGAAGAGATGTATCTTCAGTTAAGACCTAAGTTCAGTTCCCAGAACTCTTATTGAACAACACACACACACACACACACACACACTTAAAATAAAATAAATAGGGTCTGAAGAGATGTCTCAGGGGTTAAGAGAATCTAGGTTTAATTCCCAGCATCCACATGCTAGTTCACAACTGGCTGTAACTCCTCACACAGACATGGGTGAAGGAAAAACACCCATACACATAAAATAAGTAAATGAAAGCCAACAAATCTTGTTTTTAAAAATAAACAAATGAGACCTGTTTTGTAACAATCTGTCACATGTTCCTAAGTACACAATTGTTAGTTAGCTGAGCTTGTCTTAGTATATAAACACTGTGAATCTGCATACTTCAGCATGAGAGACACCTTTTCTACTCTTGTGATGAGGTTCTTAGTTTTGATTCAGCCATCTGATGAACTTTATGTGCTTTTTATTTGTTTTCCTTTTCTCCACTCTAATTGTAGGATACTGAGCAATGTGTGTGTGTGTGTGTGTGTGTGTGTGTGTGTGTGTGTGTGTGTGTGTATGAATATATATATATTCAGTTACCATTTTTTTTACTATTTTGTCTTGAACCTACTACCTAGATATTCTAAAATCAAGGGCTAAAAATAGAGGAAATAAAATACAAAGAATAGTGGGCAGTGGGTGCCCTTCCTAAGTCACATGAGAGCTCTGAAGTCACCTAATGGTAGCTTGATTTGACCTAGTGTTCATTGTTTACAAGGATACAGACTGTGAATTTGCACATTTGTTTACATTATATTGATACATTATTAATGTCTTGTGTTTGATTGGGGGGTGGTGAATAGTTTGGCCTGCAGAAATTTTAAACCCTAATAATCTAGTAGCCACTTAATAACCAACTCTGCAACCTATCATTTGGACTTTTTCATTAAGTTCAAGTATATAGCCATTGCTGCCTTCCAAAAGAACCCACATGAGAAGTGAAAAGTTACTTATTTGGATATTTATAGACCCATCTGAGAATGTACAGAGGTAATTTACTATGGTCCATTCAATTCTTCATTTTGATTGTTAGTAAAAATATTCACAATTACGTTTAGTCTCCAGAATGCTCTATAGATCCTCTTACCATTTCAGTCTTCTCATACACTGGCAAAATCTCTCTGCTTAAATTCGTACCATCTTACCCTCCCACCTCCAGATCTCCAGTGCTGCTGGCACAGCCTGTTCCCTTCAGGTCTGGTTCAAAGTGCCTGGCCTTCTCTCTTCCTCTTACCCGGCTCCCTCTTCCTGGCAGAGGCTTAGACTTACTTACAGCTTCCTGATCTGTTGTTTTTGTCTCAAACACAAGTAAAATTACTCTGAGGTTTAAAAAAAAAATACCTTGCTAGCATGAATTTGACATTTTTATGGTCTAACATCCTGTGGGCATTGTATTACTTTGGGGAAAGAACATTAAAGTTTTCTCTTTCCCCCTTTTTTTTTTTTTTTTTTTTTTTTTGTTTGTTTCTTTTCTTTCTTTTTCTGAGGGAAGATTGCAAGGCCTTTCTTGCATCATCTGTGAATATGAAGACATTCTTGAAGGATTGCTGCTGCATTATTTGCATAATGCGGGCCCCATGGCTGCAGTGACTCTTTTTCCTAGACAGGTTCTTTGTTCCTGGTTCGCCAACTGGACTTGCTTTGGCCCTATTCTCTTTGCCATGACTCAATTCGTTCTCCTTTATAACAAATGAAGGAGTGACAGGTGGTAAGGTGGCAGAGGAACCTCCTTCTTCCCCTCTGACCCCTGAGTCAGGCAGTAAAGAGAAAACATGGCTGTCCTGGACTGGAAACAAATGCACAAAAGGCAGCCATTGCACTTTTAAGGTCATAGAGTACCGGTGTGGCCATTTCCTGTCTCTGGCTCTTAGATATCTTGGGAGATAGTTCTCTCCTTCTACCATGTGGGCTCAGGAATCAAACTCAGGTTGTTAGGCTTGGCAACAAGAGCCTGAGCTGTTTTCCCGGCCCTCAAATGTATCCTTTTCTTAATCTACATGTAATCTCATAAAATATGATTTTATGGGCCAGTGACATTGTCTTAGGGGTTCTGTTGCTGTGAAGGAACACCATGACCATGGTAGCTCTTACAAAGAAAAACATTTAACTGAAATAGCTTCTATGTCAGAGGTTTAGTCCATTATCATCATGGAGGGAAGCAAGGCAGTGCTGTGGCAGGCAGACATGGTGCTAGAGAAGAAACTGAGAGTTCTACTTCTTGACTCACAGGCAACAGGGAATGGTCTGTCTCAGTGGGTGTGGCTCCAGCATATATGAGACCTCAAAGCCTGCCTCCACAGTGACACACTTCCTCCAACAAGGCCACACCTATTCCAACAAGGCCACGCCTCCTAATAGTGCCACTCCCTTTGGGAGCCATTTCAAACCACGACAGACATTTTAAAAGATTGAAACTTGCCAACTTTCTCTGTGGCCAAAACTCAAAGGCCAATCTTCACACCTCTCAACATCACCATCAAGGGACGGCACTTGTTAGCACCACAGGTAGGTAGTGCCTACTACTAACCTTTTATTCATATAAGTAAATGAATGAGAAACTAAACTTTATTTTATGGAAATCTCAGCTATTTTTGCTTTTCACCTTTCCTCATTAATTAAAAGAAGTTCTGCCATGCGTGACCAGGATGTAAGCGTCTATGACACACATTCTGCACTTCTAGAAGATTGTAGAAAAGGCATTTCTCTTCTTTTGGCTAAACTCTTTGTTCTGATAACATAGGAGTGATACTGTTTTCCCCATAATCATGACAAGGATTAAACCTAACAATGCACAGAAGCACTTTTTAATTCTTTGTGAAAGAAAGTGTGCAATAAACAATTATGGCTGCTATTGCCATTTTCCTATCTTATTGGAAAATAATCTTGATGTTTTTGAGTGGATAAAGATGGAGCCACATTTAAGACAGAAATCAGACAGTTACTAATGTAAGCTATAAAGGTTCTCATAATGCCTACCAGTCCATTTTTGTGGGTTCGAAGTTGCTATTAAAAATTACACTCAATCATTTTACATGTAGAATTAATTTAGTAACACCAGTCATGAAAGAAGACTTTAATCTTAGCTAATAATAGATGAAAGAATCTGCAATATACATTTTATTGGTAAATTGTTGCATGTTGTTTGCACTCACATAAAAGAAGCTGGCTCTGAAATTGGTATTGCCTCTCCCCTGACTTCAGACCCAAGCAGATTTATCGCAATGTGTCCTCTGAGGCCCCTTGTCTGGGGACACACTGCACCCCCTGAACCTATGACAGGGAGGGAATAAAATAACCAAAAGTCCAAGAGTAAGGCATGTGTCCTTGAAGATGGCTAGAAAGTAAGCCATTTCCTGCAGAGGTCACTGTTACTTTTTTCATGACACAAAAGAGTCTAAGGTGGGAAAGAGAAGCAGGAAGTTCAGCCATGGGGGAAGCTCAGCAGTGGAGAGAATGCGCAATAGAAACTGCAGCTGACTGGCTCACTTTCCACTGTTGGCTTCTGTTGGATGTTGTGAGCGCCTGATTTGATGGTATCATCTCTCTCTCTCTTGCCGTTTGTTCTTTCACTTGGATGCCTCATTAGAGGGGACCTTGCCCAGGACTCTATTTGACTGCCTTGGTGGGATGTCCCTAGGTGATTTCTCCTGGAGTTTGTGAGCACCCAATGTGATGATTTTCTATCTCTCTGCTGCTTCTACCTGCCACTTGCTATTTATGCTTTTACTTTGGCCTGCTATAAGCTCAATTAAAGGTGTGCACCACCAACACCCAGCTCTCTGTCTTTCATTTTGTATAGGTCAGAGGAAAAGGAGTTCACTACACATAAAACAAATGACACTTGTGTCTAGAGCGTAGCTTGGCAGCACCCTGTCTGTCATTGGTGTGGTGGTTTTGTCTCCATCCTTTTTCCAACAACTTATCTCAATGGGTCTTTAATCATGGGAATAATATTAATACTTTTTTTTTTGGCCAAAGTCTTACTATGCAATCATGGCTAGTCTGCAACTTACTACAGAGACGGGGCCAGGCTTCTAACTCACAGAGCTCTGCCTGCCTTTGCCTCCAGAGTGCTGACATTAAAGGCATGCATTAACACATTGGCCATTATTAACATCTTAATAACATATTTTTCTTTTAAAAAAATATAGAGGAGAGAGGATGCGATGCATGCATTCTTAATGTAGGAGAGTAGTGTTTGCTAGCTTTGCATCTTTGTATTTGTGAATATATTTGTGGGTTAAAAGTGAGGGGGAGCCAGGCATTGGTGGCACACACCTTTAATTCCAGCACTCTTGGGAGGCAGAGGTAGAGGCAGGCAGATCTCTGTGAGTTTAAGGCCAGCCTAGTTCCGGAACAGGCTCCAAAGCAATACAGAGA